>NC_082689.1:64231745-64569219 GCF_949987515.2 Delphinus delphis
TATCATTACGTGTATATATCTGTATGTGTATATATACATATATATATATATATGTATATATACACATACATATATATATATCTGTATGTGTATATATATATTCTTTTTCTGGTTCTTTTCCGTTATAGGTTATTACAAGATATTGAGTACAGTTCCCTGTGCTATACAGTAGGTCCTTGTCGTTTATCTATTATATATATATATTACTGTGTATATTTTAATCCCAAATTCCTAATTTATCCCTCCCACCCCCCCTTTCTCCTTTGGTAACCATAAGTTTGTTTTCTATGTCTGTGAGTCTATTTCTGTTTTGTAAATAAGTTCATTCATATCACTTTTTTTAGATTCCACTATAAGTGATATCATATCCATAAGTGATATATAGCCATATAAGCAATATCATATGATATTTGTCTTAGATTATCATACTAAGTGAAGTAAGTCAGACAGAGAAAGAAAAAGAAACACGGGACTTTAAAAAAATCTTTCACATATTAGGCCATGAGGCAAGTCTCAGTGTTGAAAAGTCAGTACACATAGACCAGTTCCTCTAACCACAGTTCAAATACATTAGAAGAGAATAACCAAAGGATCGATACAAATCTCCATGTAGTCTGAAATTAAACACACACACTTCTGAATAACTCATAAGTCAAAACATTTTTAATGGAAATTAAAATATCTAAATGGAATGATAATGTTATATTGAAATAGTGCTCAACAAACCATCGCAACGTTGTGTGCTTATAGATAAGCCATCAAATTAAGAAGTTAGAAAAACAGAATAAGTACCAAGAAAGCAGAATAACAGAGATAATAAAGATGAGTTTTTTTAAAACAAGCAAAATAAGAAACAGATTAACACAGATATTCAACAAAAGCAAAGTTGTTTCTTTGAGGAGCTGTCAAAATAGATAAGCTGGTGGCCAGACTGATGAAGAGAAAAAGAGAGAAGATATAAATTAAAAATATTTGGAATATAAATGAGAACATAACTATAGATACATTGGTGATTTTAAAAATAATAAAAAGACATTCAGAGAAATGTAATAATCTGAAAACTCAGACAAAATAGGGAACATTCTTACCAAAACTAGTTTAAAATATAGAAAATTGAAATAGTCCTATAACTACGAAAATATTTCAATTGAAAAATGGCAAAAGATGAGAACAGACACGTCTTAAAAGAGACATAATCGCAAATAAATATCCTAAAAATGCTCAATTTCCTTAGTAATCAGGAAAATGCAATACAAAAATGATATACATTTTGTTGTTTCCTTGTTTGGCAGAAAGACAAGAAGTTTGACTCTATACCCTTGTTGAGGCTGCTGTGGTTTGATGCTGGCCAGTGTTTAAATTGTTTTAACTGCTTTAGAAAAAATAATGGCACTATTTTGTAAAATTGGACCTTCCTAAACATAACCTTCAGCAATTCCCTTCCAAGGTATATACCTGAGAAACTCCTGCTCATGTGCACAGAAGACACTGCTTGTAATAATAAAAAAAAATCTGAAATGTTCATTAGCAGGAGTATAGATAAATAAATGTGGCATATTCACATTGGCATGTTAGTGATGAAAATGAGTGAATTAAAGTTAAAATAACAACTATGTATTGATAAGTTTTAAAAATAGTATTCACAGAAAAAAGCAAATAATGAAAACTACATGTAGCATATAATTTTTAAAGACAAGGAAAACCAAGCAATACATTGTTTAGGGATATACACATGCCAAATCTTTTTCTTTTTAAATAGCAAAGAAATGATAAAACAAGATTAATGATCTGATAACTGAGCAGGAAGTAAAAAGCAGAGTAGAGAAGAAACAAAGTAGATATGCAGTGGTGTTAGAATTATTTTAATTTTCTAAGTTGGGTGATAGTTTCATAGATATTAATCATAATATTATTCATAACATATATTTCAAACGTATTTTTTTAAAGATTTTTTTGATGTGGACCATTTTTAAAGTCTTTATTGAATTTGTTACAATACTGCTTCTGTTTTAAGTTTCGGTTTTTTTGGCCACGAGGCATGCAGGATCTTAGCTCCCTGACCAAGGATCGAACCTTCACCCCTGCATTGGAAGGTGAAATCTTAACCACTGGACGACCAGGGGAGTCCCTTCAAATGTATTTCTGAATGTTCAAATATTACATAATATAAAATTGAAAAACAGAATTCTATCATTTCTGTGGGTAAACTTTTTTAATAGCTCCTTATTATTTACCAAATGAAGTTCTAAGTAATTAGCATAATGTTCTAGATGCAACGTCATTCTGCTAAATACTTTTAGTACCCTTTCTGTAATGTTAGAACAGATTTCTTTCCCTCGCACATACTGCCACATACTCACAGTTTCGTCTTGCTGCTTTACAGTTCTTTAATGAATATACAACATGGTTCTATACTCTTGCATCTTAAACTATTTCCTCAGCTTTCAATGCCTTCAGTTTCTGCCTCTGCTCATACAAACCATTCTCATCTGTCAGGGCCCAGGACTTCCTCATGTCCCCAGTGAGGAATGACTTCACCAGAGTCAGTTTTCCCACTCCATATTATCTGTACCTATACTGCAGTTGTAAAAATTAATAAACAAAAAGCTCAAAGAAAATAGTTGGGAGGCCATAAGGGAGAGCTCTCACACCCTACAACACTAGCACAGCCCAAGGGTAAGAAGAAAACTTCCTTTTCTTGCTGGGCAAGGCCTCAGCCAGTGAGAGACTGTCACAACTCAGCCAATGAAAAGCCACTATACTTCAAAATTTCAGTTCTTCCAACGGACTCTCTGTTTACTACAGCCCTCCCAACTTCCTTTTCCCCTCTTTAAAAGAGTTTTCCTCTCCGTGCTGTGCGGGCACTTCCACATGGCTAGCCGTGGTTGCATACTCCAAACTGCGATTTTTTGCTTATCCCGAATAAACCCATTTCTGTGGGAGAAGTCACTGGCAGTCTGTTTGTTTTAGGTCAACACAGTGCAATCTTGCATCCATGAGGTAGGAAATAGCCAAGCCATAATGTCGAAGCAACTGTCTTTCATGCTACAATGGGTAAAGACTCCACTTAAAGCAATACTGGAGTAACCATTCATCAGAAAGTGAGAGTACAGAGCACTGATGAAGTGACCTCCTGACAAGGGCTAGAACATAGCCAGAATGGGAGATGCACAGAACAGCATCGATGGATTAAATTACCTTAGGAACTTTTAGAGTCATTACAGAGTCTGTTCTCTTAGCCTCACCTGGCTGAGAGAGATTATCAGTTTCTCAGTAAGGACAAACTGGAAGTATATATCAGCCCTCCCCTCTTTAGCATTAATATTTTGTGGCATATAATTTTCCTTATCCCATTGTGAACCTTCATACACTTTCAATAAGTTCCCAAGTTGCCTTCATACAGTACTAAATTAAATACTCCCTGTCGCCAACCTCGTTATAGTTTGATAACTCTACTCCGTATTGCAATCAAGATTGTGGTTGCCGTATGATCAAAGAGCAGCTTTTTTTAGAAGCCTTATTTCTGAAATGGTGAGCTTCAAGCTACAAAGATGATTTACTGTGATCCAGAGGTAGTCATTTAACAATGATACATCAGATGTGGGGACCTGAGGCAGTGGGAATGGTCCATCCTGGCAGGGAGGAGTATCCTATCACTGCACTGGCATTATTTAAAATTACAGTGTGTGGTGATGATAAAAAGAAGACTTTTAGTCAATTTTGTAATTTTTAAAATTCTCTTTAAACAATGCACCCTCTTACTGCCCACGTCTCTGATGGACATTCTCACCACATCATCAGCTCACCTGCGTGTTTACTTTTTGTTTCTCTTACCAGATTATAACTTCTTTGAGGGCATGAAAGAGACCTAAATTACCTTCAGATCACAAAGCCTAACATTTAGTGGATTCTTAATGTATGCTTGTTGAAGAAAGGAATTTCATTTGTTAGGATGTGCTTGGGGACAAGTAACCAAGCATCCAATTTACACTGATACTGACAACAAAGCAGATACACTGGATCAGGAGAGAAACTTGGTTCAGTGACCCAACAATGTTATCAAATACCCACTTTCTTTTGCCTCTGCATTCTACTTTCTGGGGTGTCACATCACCCATACAGACACAAACTGGCTTCCAGTAACTCCAAAGGCTACAGAAGTCTTCATTCATGACTGGAGAAATCAAAGAGTAATTCCAGAAACATCCCCACAAGGGCAAGGAAGCTTGTTTTCCGAATCTTGCTCTCCATTCTCATTGCCCTGGCCTGGGTCATGAGCTTACCCCTGAATCAATGGCTCCTAGAACCAGGGAAGAAGGGAGCCCCTCCCGGAAACTGGAAGGAAAACTGGAGTTTGTACCAGGTGAAGTGGGAATGGAAGTTGAGAGGCTGCCACAGTGCCCACCAAAGAGATGAAGGATAATTGGTTGTACAGTGGAGTGTGAAAGCAGCTTTTTGCTTGGAACAGAGCTTATGATACTGGGCAAAATCTAAAAATAATCAACTACATATGAACCATTCCTAGAAAATTTTTCATTATTTACATATTTGATTATTTGTATTGCTAATATTTTACTTTTCAGAGTATTTGCATAAAGATGATCTTATCTGTTCCTTGTTATCTCATTCAGAGGGGTAGTCAGGCAAGATATTTCTATTCTGTATCCTTTTTATTCCAAATTACTATGTGGGCTATTCCTGTAATGCATTTGCAAAGTACCTAAAAAAATAATAAAGTTATTTATTATCATGCTATGGTAATATTGTCTTTCCTGCCATGTTTGATTAAAAGAAAGTCCACGAGGGCTTCCCTGGTGGCCCAGTGGTTGAGAGTCCGCCTGCCGATGAAGGGGACGCGGGTTCGTGCCCCGGTCCGGGAAGATCCCACATGCCGCGGAGCGGCTGGGCCCGTGAGCCATGGCCGCTGAGCCTGCGCGTCCGGAGCCTGTGCTCCGCAACGGGAGAGGCCACAACAGTGAGAGGCCCACGCACCGCAAAAAAAAAAAAAAAGAAAAAGTCCACAAGAGTTTTATTCAGTATTATTTTGCATCCAAGTCACAAAAGAAATTTTCATATATTGAGGTATAGGGAAGTCATTCTGCTTTATACATGGGTTAACTTGAATTTTATGCTAATTTTATGCTACAATAGCCTGTTTGTGGCCTATCAAACATACATTGTACATCTGCTTTAATTATTAAAGAAAAGGGCACACTGACCAGAAGTAAAGAATGTCCATGTTAAAAATAAAGATTAAATGCCTCCCTCCCTGGAATGCCAATGCTGGAACTCCTTTGATGATAAGGCTCCCTTCCCAGGTGCCAAGGCCCTACTGACTCACTGGGTATGTGCTGGTCTGTTTTTGTTGAAACCTTGAAGAAATGGATCCCTGACTTGTTTAATGTTCTTTGTTCTGGCGAGACAGAAAATTGTACTGAAAGCCATGCTTCTCTGGAGCAGTTTCTCAGAGCAATCTGAAAAGCTGTCTTCTGGGCTATAGTCCTCAGTTTGGCTCAAATAAAACACTTTTCTATTCTTATTATAGATTGTTTATTGATTATTTTTGTTGACACGAGTTAAGAATGCCAGAGAGGCCAAAGACATCTCACTATAAGGTGCTTTCACTGGTGTTCAAGGGTAGTATGTACTAACATTCTTGGAAAAAAAAAAATAGGCCAAAGAACTCTGAAAATTCTATATTTATACATGTTTCCCTTTTAAGCATGAAGATAGGGAGACTGTATATACCATCCATCTTTACTGTTGCAAAAAGTGGACCACGATTAAATGTGTTCCGTTTACCCTAATCTGAGTAGCCCCAAACACATTGCTTTTAATGCAATGTGGACTCTAAAAAAAAGCTTGTTTCACCGTTCAGTCATTCCTTCATTTCACAAATATTTATTGAACTCTTGCTATGGGCTTATCTTTGGAATGACGGGGAGCTTACAGTCTAGTGATATGGAGGCTGATACGAAACACAAATATATATTTAGCGTTAGCCAAAAAGTTCGTTCGGGTTTTTCCGTACCATGGAAAACCCGAATGAACTTTTTGGCCAACCCAGTAATATGTCAAGTGGAGAAAAGCACTTAACATGTTATATATATGGAGAAAATAAAGTAGGGTAAGAACCAGACAGGAAGGAGAAAATGCTAAATACCTGGAAAGTATGTGAGTGAAGGGAACACAAATCACTTCCCCACACTTAACATGGGAAATAAAGCCAACTGGACCACAATCCTTTTGACACTAGCTTTCAGGAAGAATCCTTAGCTTTGGAACCATGGACAAATGTTTCCTGATTCCCATCTCTACCATTTTCCCCCATGCTTTCCTTCTTTGGACCAAGGAAGCTACTACATGTTATGGATAGCTCTCTGATCTTTTATCTTAGGGAGCTATTTAAATTTTTCATCACTACACCAAGCTGCCCTATAAGTTACATCAGAGCTATATGTGAGTCATAAATTTAGAAATTACAGTTGTTTAGATAAAGTTAGGAACAACAACTTAATTAAAAAATGTCCCCATTCGCTAGGTGCAATTTAGAATCATAGCTAGTTTATCCTTTATCACACGCCCCCAATTGTTACAGCTTCGGCAGCTGAAAGAAAAAAATCAATCCAAACTTGAGTAAGGAGGGCAGGGGGGAATGAAACCTGGAGTAGAATTAACCAGCAAGAAACTTAAAAAATAGGGTAGGTTGAGCTTAGGGTGACAGACGATTTCATGTCTAACCAGAAAGGAAGGACTGCTTATAATGCTGTCTTAACAGTTCTATGTTTCAATCCAAGAGCTATCAAGGGAAACCTGGAAAGATAGTGAATGTCAGAAAATGGAAGATGTCAAGGATACATGGGGTTCAAAGGCAATTGTTTCTTGGTTTCAAATATAGACAAGAGTTGGTCCCACAATGGAAAATACACAAACAACAAGCAATCAGAAGGGAGAGTTTGACTTTTCTCTGAAACTTCTAGCTAGTCTGAAAGGCTGCGAAATCTCGAGGTTTTATTTGAAATCTCTCTTTTCAGAGGTCTAAATTGTAACCCTGTCTGTCTAGACAGGGGTTCTTAACTATTTTTTGTTTGTGTATCCATGTATGTGTGTTTCATATAGAAGATATTAGGGGTATTTGAGGTTGAAAGAAGAAAAAAAAAAAAGAACATCACTGTAGTAACTTCTGTTTTAGGAAAATCACTTGAGAAAAGCTGAAGATGAAACTGACCCCATCTTCAGGGTATCTGCTGAGTAGGTCCTGTCATTCTCATTGTGTTCATCATATGTCTGATTATACTGCATGTTAAAAACGAATTTGATCTTATCACCTAATTTGAATTTTTCACTCATTAACCCACATCCATATATAGTTGCATTTAACCAAGGAAGATTCTCTATCAGTTAGAAACGTTGCCTCTCTAACTTGTTGATATTATTTATATTTCCTAAAATGAATGGAGTTTTGTTCTTTTTAAAACACTTATGAATTATCTCATTAGTTCCTGCATGGTTTTTCTCTTATTTTTTTATTGTGGTTAAAAAAAACCCCACATAACATAAAATTTACCATCTTAACCATTTTTAAGTGAACAGTTCAGTACTGTTAAGAACATTCATATTGTTGTGTAACATCTCTAGAACTTTTCATCTTGCAAAACTGAAACTCTATGCCCACTGAATAACAACTTCCCCCTTCTTTCTCCCCTCAAACTCTGGCAATCACCATTCTAGTTTCTGTTTCTAAAAGCTTGGCTACTTTAGGGGCTTCCCTAGTGGCGCAGTGGTTGAGAGTCTGCCTGCCGATGCAGGTGACACGGGTTCGTGCCCCGGTCCGGGAAGATCCCACGTGCCGCGGAGTGGCTGGGCCCGTGAGCCATGGCCGCTGAGCCTGTGCGTCCGGAGCCTGTGCTCCACAATGGGAGAGCTCACAGCAGTGAGAGATCCGCGTACCGTAAAATAAATAAATAAAAATAAAAGTTTGGCTACTTTAGATGAAGCATTTGAGTGGAAACATGCAATATTTGTCTTTTTGTGACTGGCTTATTTCATTTAGCATAATGTCTCAAGGTTCATTCATGCTGTAGCATATGTAAAGATTCCATTCTTTATCAATGCTGAATAATATTTCATTGTACATGCACCATGTTTTGTTTATCCATTCATCTGTCTATGGACATGTAGGATGCTTTCAGCCCTTGACTACTGTGAATAATTACATAGATTTTCTTACCTCTCTGTCTATGTCATTTTAGAGCTCAAGTGCAAGAGCTGAGAGCTGACGCTACTGTCATTATAAATTCTTCTCTCTAGTCTTCCCTTTCTACTGAAGGCTTCTTGAGATGAGCAGAGGAAACATGGGATCCCAGGCTCAGGAATCTTAGCACAATGCTTTGGGGGTTTGTAATCACGAAGATTTTATGTGTCAATTCGTGGACTCTCCAGTCTGAGAAAGGCATTGCGTTTAATCAATCAACCTATATTTAAATTTCCTTTCCAAAATTCCTGCCGAGCATTTTTCTGACCATGCTGGTAATTGCAGTGATGGATTAAGTCTGAAGCACAACTGCCACCATTCGATTGCTCTAGCAGAGAACTCTTCTTCAAGCTAAGCTGACATGCAATTTCGACAGGCTCTACTCTGCTATGTAATGAGTGTTTGTGTGTCCCCCCACCACCGCAAATTCATATGTTGAGACTCTAATGAGATGGCATTCAGAGATGGGAACTTTGGGAGGTGATTAGGTCATGAAGGTGGAATTCTCATGGTGGGACTGGAGTCCTCATAAGAAGAAGAAGAGAGTCCTCTCTGCTCTCTGCCCTGTGAGGATACAAGGAGAAGATGGCCAACAGCAAACCAAGAAGAGTGTCTTCACCAAACACCAGATCTGCTGGCACCTTGATCTTGGACTTCCAGCCTCCAGAACCATGAGAAATAAATGCTTGTTCTTTAAGCCACCTAGTCTGTGGTGTCTTGTTATAGCTGCCTGAACTAAGACATACTCTCTGGATTTATGAGGAATGTATCATAGAATTACAGAATGGCTAACAACCCTGGAAATGGTCTCTTCCAGGCCCTCTAAAAAAACAGAGGCTCATCTCACTTCCTTATAGATAAATAGAGGCTCATCTCACTTCCTTCCGGGCAGCTCTTCAAATCTCCAAAGACTGGGCCGTATTATGTCTTCCCTTCCCCTGGCTAAACACTGCTGGCTCCTAAGATCCCTTTTCAGCTGAAGTGGTTGTGGGCCCTTTGCCCCTCGAGTTGCTCTCTTCTAAGCACACTGCAAGTGACCTGTATTTCTTTTAAACTGTAAGACCCAGAACTGGACAATGCAGAGCCCTTCATGCTGACAATGAGCTGTTCATCCACACCTTTTGAACATGAACATTTGATCAGCTATGAATTCAATGAATACTGATGAAGAGCTTGAGCTCTGTGGTCAAGGAAGACCTGGATTTAAAGCCAAGCTCCTTCTAGTTATGTGACACAGGGAAATTAACTAATCTCATTAAGCCATTGTTTCCTCATCCATTTAACAGAGATTATATAGCACCTACCTCACATAACAGAATGCAAATAAAGTACACAGCACAATGCCTGGCACACAGTAAATGCTGAAGTAAGTTCCTGTAAGTCCATACTTTCCCACTTATTCAAAGTTGCCACAGTGAGAGACAAGGAGATCCAAAGAGTTAAAGGAGAAAATAATTATGGAATAATATATCTTTTTATCTGCATTGCTTATAAGGATACTTTTATCAAAGGAAAGAGTGGACATCATTAATTGCTTTAACCCTGTCAAAAGGGATTTGTTAGAATGAGTTACTTGGTTTTGTTCAGTTTGGAGTCCTAACATTTGGAATTTATTCTAGTTGAGTTCATGCAATTCTTTGAATATATTACTCCAGTTCGGAAACAACCTGCTAATACTGCATGAGCAATAGAGTTAACTAGATTTTACACTGCTCTCTCCTTCTCCTATCAATACCACCTTGAAACCCTAATGCATTCTGAAGAAGGAGTCCTGCATGTACTGCAGGGATGACAAGATATATATATATATAGTTCACATCTTTATTGGAGCATAAATGCTTTACAATGTTGTGTTAGTTTCTGCTGTACAACAGAGTGAATCAGCTATATGTATACATATATCCCCATATCCCCTCCCTCTTGCGCCTCCCTCCCACCCTCCCTATCCCACCCCTCTAGGTCATCACAAAGCATCTGAGTTGATCTCCTTGTGCTATGCAGCAGCTTCCCACTAGCCATCCATTTTACATTTGGTAGTGTATATATGTCAATGCTGCTCTCTCACTTCATCCCAGCTTCCCCTTCCCCACATGTCCTCAAGTCCATTCTCTACGTCTGCATCTTTATTCTTGCTCTGCTACTAGGTTCATCAGTACCGCTTTTTAAAATTCCATATATATGCGTTAGGATACGGTATTTGTTTTTCTCTTTCTGACTTACTTCACTCTGTGTGACAGTCTCTAGGTCCATCCACCTCACTACAAATAACTCAATTTCGTTCCTTTTTATTGCTGGTAATATTCCATCGTATATATGTGCCACATCTTTATCCATGGGATGACAAGATATTGACGAATATTTTCCACGCTTGATGAATTATCTTTTGACATAACTCTTTCAGTACTTGGGCTACATTGGGATGCTACTCACATCTTGGATGATACAGAATTTTTATTTTTCTTAAATATGGCACTAAAAAATATTTTTGGTGTTGAATATCCATTTGAAATGTCTCAAGAGGCATGGTTATATAGTGGAAAGCATGTGAATTTGGAGTTTCCTGTGTGGGATATGAAGTCAGTCGGCTGTGGTTCGAATCCTGGATCTTCTACCCACTAGTTCCATGACTCGGACAAATTATTTTACTGATGCTACTGTTTGGTCTCTCATAAATAAAATGGAAGTAATAATATTACCTACTTCAGAGAGTTGCTGTAAATGAAATAATGTGTATGAAATGCTTAGTACAGGGTCTGGCTCAATAAATGTTTCTTCTCCTCCTCCTTCTACTTTATCATTATCATCATCATCCAGATTCATAGATGACTTTAACATTTACCAGGTGACCACTGGCAATTTCCTTAACCATCCTATTCCTCCATTTTCTTACTTTTGCAAAAGGTATAGTTGTAAATACTTCATAGGATAATTGTAAGATTAAATGAAATAATATAGCTAAAGCACTTGGGACAGAGTAGAGGCTCAGTGAATCATCATACATTACTTCTTTCCCTTCCTGTCCTCAAGCCTTTTTTCATTCTTCACTGGTATATATCTATATCTACATATACCTGTTGAACTATATGTAGGAGAGATGTATTCGTTTGTTTTTGCACAGCTAGTTTGAGCCAGTAAAAATGTGTCTCAAATATTATGCTACATATGATCAAATATAAGCAGTCAGTGCTAAGACAGCAAGGGTAGAAAAGATCGAAATTCATGCTCTCATTACTCTTGCTCTGTGGTTGGCCCACTGAGATGTTTAGCTGCTATTGCGGCAAGAGGTCTCTAGTCTATCGGAATTTCACCTGCCAAATGCTGGAGTTAGCAGAGACCAAGAAAATATATTAAAAAGGCATGGCTCCCAGAATTTATTGGCAAATCCAAAGTAATAAAAAAGGAAAATGTGATATAACCACAGGCTCTTCATACTATCATTTTTCATCTTTACCACATCCTCTCTAGCTGACCTAAGCTATTTCTCAGTATGGTTTTGGAAATCGGAAGGGGGGATTTAATGCCTTGCTTTCACTTGACTCAGGCTTATTTATAATTAAGGTTGTATTCCTTTCTTCAGAGACAGTTGGAACATTGTTAGAATGAGTGTTCAATAATCTAAAACCATGTGTAAACTCAGTTACTTGGAGAGTGAGAAGATGATGGCAGCATAAACAGAAGGGGAAGAGAAATAAAATACTTCACATACTGAAAACAGAAGGGCAGGAAAACGGCAATTGCTAATGACGTGTTTGAAAATACCTGAAAATCGAGTAAAGAAAGATGGATGGAAAACACATACAAAAAAGAAAAATCAGAAGAATTAAAGATGCAGAAACAACATAATAAAAAGAAGTCAACTGGGAACTCCTGGGTGGTCTAGTGGTTAGGACCTGGTGCCCTCACTGCAGGGGCCACCAGCTTGATTCCTGGTCAGAGAACTAAGACCCTGCAAGCTGTGTGGCCATAAATGAACAAATGAATGAATAAGTAAATAAATAAAAAGAAGTCAACTAACGCTGAATACATCATCTGTCTCCTCTTTATATTATCTGCTTGATTTAATAGCAAAGAGGTCCAGCAGTGAAACTGGAGGAAATGGCTTGTGAAGGAAATTTTAAAAGATAGCCTTTCATAATTCAGACTCAGTTCTCTAAGATCCATATTTGAATACTTTTAAAGAGAGATCGCTGTGGCTGTTAGGATGACATGCATAACTTTTAGTGCCCTCAGGAATAAACGGATTGTGCTGTTCATTTCCTGACCAAGGACTCACACAGACCCTCACTCAAATAATTCGTGTTTTGCCGATGTCTGGGTAATCTCTGAAGTTTTCCCACACATATAGGCCATGTCGACAGCAACTGAAAAGTTGTTATTGCTTTCGAGCAATAACGGCCTGGAAATTGTGTTAACTTGATGTTATAGTAGCAGCCACAAGCAAATAAACTTGTAAACGGGTAGAAAATGAGATCAAAGACCACTGTGCCTTTTTTTAAAATTTTACATCCCCTGCTTGGGTGAATAATGACTGGACCAACATATGTTTACTTCTTTACTGACTGGCTCTAGAAAATATCACACGGGAGTTTATTCTGCAGAACACTCCCTGGATTCATGTTTCTGAATCTTTGCAGTCAATGATAATTTTTATAGACCCACAAACATGACTCTTAGATGTCAATAAACCAATGAGTGAAATGTCCTCCCTATGCACAAGTGGGAGCGACGTTGCTTAAGGACTTGAGCAGCCTGTGCTCTTCTCTGACTCATTCTGTGACCTTGAACTTACGCTGCCTGCTTTTTACTTTCCTGGCCTGGCAAGCTAAGTAATATGACTTAGGATAAACCAGGAAATGGCAAAATGCCTAGTGCTCTCAAGTGAATTTAGTCCAGTAACATCACCATGTCAGTGGCCTTTGCCCAGCACACTGGGGGAGAAGAAGGAATGACAGGGTCTCCTGGATCCTATCAATCACTACAGAAGCTCTCTTTAAGCCCATCAGACACAAGATGAAGCATCCCTATTAGCTGTGTTTGTGGGACCTGAGTCAAAGATTATCGGCTCTAAAGAATGTTGAGCTCAAGAGTAGGATGCTGTTCCTCCATTCTCACATTGACTTTACCAGCAACAAGCTTTGCACTCTTGGCAAATCATTTGAAATCTCTCTGTACCTCTGCTGTTAGTCTGTACAGTGAAGCAATCATTACAGGATTGTGGCAATCAAATTGTATTGGATTGAAAGGGTTTTAGAAAGTCAGAAACTATTTAAACAAATGAGACACCAAGAGGTAGGTTACCATGATGGTTAAGAGCACACTGGAGCCAAAATTCCTGGATGAGAAACATGCAGGGTGGCATCTCTGTACGTGAATGTGTAGATGCCCACAGGCTCCCCTCCTGTGCCTGCCTCCAGGGACCTATTAATAAGAAAATCAGGTTCTCTTCCCACCCCACCCAACGACTCCCTTAAAACTGCCCTCACTGGGGTCACAGATAAGCCTCCTTATGGCTAGATCCAGCAGACTCTTTTCAGTCATTTACCAGCTTATGTGACTTCTCTTTGCCTTACTCTTTTCTGGTATAAAATGGGAATACAAATAGTTTCTAATAATGGTGGGTGCAAGCCTTTATACATTTGTCCAGACCCATGGAATGCACCACACCAAGAGTGAACCCTAATGTAAACCATGGATTTTGGGTGATAACGTTATGTCACTGTAGGTTCATCAGTTGTAACACACGTACCACTTTGGCAGGGGACACTGATAGCAGGAGAGGCCATGCATATGTAGAGGCAGGGCGTATGTGGGAAATGTCTATACTTTCTGCTCAATTTTTCTGTGAACCTAAAACTGGTCTAAAAAATAAAAGAAAAACAGTATCTATCTCACAGGGTGTTATGAGGATTAAAAAATTTATATTTAAAGAGTTATAGCATACCCAACATACAGTAAAGAGCATACCATACCCAATGCATAGTAAACACTCAAAAAGTATCAGCAGAGTTTTCATGAATCTCTCAGAGAATATTCTTTTCTTCCTCTTTATCCTTTCATTTAATTATCTTCAATGTAGGGTCATGACAGATCATTGCTATGTCAACTGAGTACCAACACTACATGAACAGGAGCGATACCTTCTATTAAAGAACATTAGGTTTTGCTTATGTAAATGACCAAATTCAACTGATTCATTTGCCTCCCTTTTCTCTCTCTTTCCCCCTACTTCATTCAATTATGGGTTTCCCACCAAACTGACCACATTTTAGTTCTATGCAGAAACAGTAGGGATTTACAATGGAAGCAGCTATTCTGCTGAAGTTACAGCCACACCACTATCAGGTTCAGCAGTTTCCAGCCCAGCAGCTTATCTCCAGGTGAAGTTAAATCCTTGCCAATGGTAGATCTTACTGCGTGTCAGCTTCACTGCTGTGTGAAGGCTCACCGGGACTTAATTCCGGCCATCTGCTGAAAGTTTAACACTGTAATTGTCTGGAGTGAGTGCTGTGAATCCAAATAGTTTCCACGTCTAATGACGTCAGCACTACTCACAACTCTCACTGTTTTATTTTTTTATGTGGTGCTCCAAAATGAGGACATGTGACAGAAAGTTTTTACCGTAATAATTTACAATATCAATAAAGCTCATCCACATGTCCAGTTTACAATTTTATGCCTCAATGAATTCTACTTTTGGCTACATGGGCTGTGTGGACTAAACTTACAGAAATACTCAGATCATAAAACGTCTGTTCCAATTAAAGGTATTTTGCATTTGTTTTATCACAATGGTATCAGGTTTGACATTGAACTTAGAGTTTTTGTTCTTGGCCATATTCATATAGAAAAGCATTATATAGGTTGCAATTCTATGTATAAAACACTGCCCTTCCAAGTGAGCACTGCAAGGCTGAACAAGTGTTTTACCAAATCACTGTAGGTCAAAAGGAAAATGAAAGTTTAAGTTTTAATGGCTGAGGAACGGGGAAAACAAAAGTCTCGGGAAAAGACAATTGACAGTCAGGGCGAAGGGGCCTGGGAACAAAACCACTTAAGGGGAGAGGACCATCACACACCACCGTTCTGACTCAGAGGCATTAGCCCATGATTTTCCATAAGCGGAAAAGAAAGCAGAACAGAAAAAGAGAGGGGGCCTCAAGATGGAAGCCTTTGGTTTTAAATCATGTTGTGCAAATGGGAGATGTCCATAGTGAAACAGACTGGTTTCCTTCATGCACAGGGAGGGTGACCTCCAATAGCCCTAGAGAACTGTCACATGAATCCTGACATTTTTAAGAGGGAGGTATTAGGAGGAGATACAATGGTGGAGGAGATACAATGGTGCAAAACAAAAGATGCTGGAGTTACCAACTCATCTGCAACGACAGCAAGCTAAAAGTGAGTAATCCTGACTCCATATGGTGAGAAAATCGTTCAAATGCAGGAAAGAAGGGAAAGTGCCTGGTTAGCCGTGGACATTGCTGATCTTGGGAGTACTGAGGAGATGGAGCTTCTAAAAACTGAGTCTGCAGAGAAAGAGTCCGGCACACACAGCAGGCGTTCAGTATATAGTTCAGAATAAATAAATGAAGCTTGTGTGTAGCATCAGTAGAATAATACTAGCTCACATTTATTTTTTTATACAGCAGTTCTTATTAGTTATCTATTTTACACATATTAGTGTATATATGTCAATCCCAATCTCCCAATTCATCACACCACCATCACCCCCTGCTTTCCCCCCTTGGTGTCCATACGTTTGTTCTCTACAACTGTGTCTCTATTTCTGCCTTGCAAACCTTGTACCATTTTTCTAGATTCCACATATATGAGCTCACATTTATTGACTACTGATTAGGTGCAAATTTTGGTTAACTTATTTTAGTCATTTGACAGATGAAAAAACAGCTTCAGAGAGATTAAATATTTGCCCGATTTAATGCAGCTCGTCACCAGTGCAGCTGAAATTCTAACCTAAGGTTGATTACAGAACATCTTAATCCTCATGGTTTAGCGGTGAAGACTGTGTTCACTGGAGCCATTTTTCCTGGGTTCAAGTCCCCACCATACAACTTACTAGCTTGAGTGACTGACATGCTCTCTTACAACTGTTTGTTCATCTACAAAATGGGGATAATACTGGTTGGTTGCTGCGGGCTGTTTGAATTCTTCCTCCAAATTCATATGTTGAGGCCCTAATCCCCAATGTATTTAGAGATGCAACCTTTGGGAGATAATTAGATAATGAGGTCATTAAGGTGGAGCCCCACTGATAGGATTAGTGGCCTTATAAGAAGAGGAAGGGACCTCTTTCTGCCATGTGAGAATATAGAGAGAAGGCAGCTGTCTGTGAACCAGGAAGAGGGCTCCCACCAAGAACTCAATCATCCTGGCACCTGCCTCCAGAACTGTGAAAAAAAAAATTGCTGTTTAAACCATCTCATTGGTCTACAGGATTCCATTAGAACAGCCTGAGCTAAGACCCTAGTACTTTCTTTCATGGGTTTGTATGAAGATTATTTGAGATAGTATTTGGAAAGCACTGAGTAGAAAGTATGGTGTATTGTAAGTACTCAATAAATGTGAGCTATTGTTATCTTTAAAAGCACCAGCTACTGTTTTCGTGTGTATTCCTTTCATGTGAACAGGAGCAAAATGACACATTTTTGACAAAAAACTGACAGTTGGAACATCTTTCCAGACGCTGAGATTTATTCTCTTACATGTTAAATAATAACACTTACATTTTCTATCCATAATGTCTTGTGTGGAACCCATGGACAGACACAGGCAGTGCTGTGTGACATGAAGGACATGACATTTGGAGCCAGAAGACCTGCTTCAATCTCAACTCTGTGAGTGGCTGTGTAGCCTTCGACAAACCAGTTATATCTTTAAGGCTCCACCTTGGTAAAAGAGTTCCGAACAATACCCCTGTCAGGTGATGATAGGTTTGAAAGTATTTTGTAAACTGTAAAGCATTGTACAAATATTAGTAATTATGTTCACACCGTGAGAAGGTTTGAAAGAAAGCAAGAAAACAACACATTGCTCGTGAAGTTTCAGGAGCTTTCTAATTTGGGAGTCGTTGCCAACACCATTAAGAACCGAGACACACTGTACTAAATTTAGCTTAAAACAAACAAAAAATGAAATGTGATTCAACCTTGAAAAAGATGTATCTCGTTATGCATGAAGAAAGGACTCTGAAATAGAGTTACAGAAACCTAGACAGTAACATTGTGGATGGGCAACCCAGTGGTTATAGTAAAACAGAAAATAGAGTTGAGCTTTCCCAATGTCATACAGCGGTTAAAAGCGCAGTTCTATTTTAGGCTTTTCTCAAGAGACAGTGGGCTCCTTTCTTCCTTTTAGAGCCTAGACAATGTTGATCTAGTACCCTTCCGGGCACTGCAGGTCAGCTATAAGGCCAGGATGCCTCATTCACCACACACACACGCACACACATACACACACCCTCGGGAGTCTGTCTATGAAGAAGAAATAGGGTCTAATTGGAGACCTGGGGCTGGTGTGGTGTGCGCTTGGCCACAGCCCACAGCTCTGCAGGTCAGTGGAATGCCCTTAGCTCTTTTCACTGTTTTAATGCTTTTTCTCAAGGGGATTTTGCCCACTTTACCTCTGTACGTGATTCTTTTGGATTTGCTTGAATCTGATCTGAATCTCAGTATACAGTAAGCAGGTCGGAAGGAGAGACCATTGAGAATACATTAGAGAAGATGAAGGGATACGGTGATTGATGAAAATGAATCATAGTATTCGGTAAGGCAACATGTTGAAAAATAAACCCAGACTTGTGGTTGCCAAGGCGGAGGGTACAGGGGAGGGAAGAATTGAAAGTCTGGGGTTAGTTGGTGCAAATTATTATATATAGGATGCATAAACAACAAGGTCCTAGTGTATAGCACAGGGAACTATATTCAATATCCTGTGATAAACCAGAATGGAAGAGAATATGAAAAAGAATGTAAATATACATATAAATGAATCACTTTGCTGTCCAGAAGTTAACACGACTCTGAAAATCAACTATACTTCAAGAAAAAAAAAACTTAAAAAAGGATTTAAAGAAAAGCCTCAGATACGGGGAGAGGGAAAGATATATGGATCAGACGATTGTTACTCTCAGCAGAAGGTTCCATGTCTGCCCCTGGTGAGGTGTGTCCCTGTACACAATTGCAGGCTGTCACCCTCCTCTTATACTAATGAATACAATCACTGAGCCGGTGCTGCAGCGGCCCACACACTCCTTCCACTTTCCAGATCTCTTCCCTACCTCTATGGCATCATCCTTGTGTTCACTATTTGCACCTGCCATTTTACAGCAGAGAAAGGGTAGTGGTGAGGGTGTCAGATTATGTGCTGATCAGCGGAATCCCTAGTATATATTAAGACACCATCCTCGAAACAATTCAACAGTTACTAAGCAGATGACTAAGTTGTGACTTATGTTGCCTGTGTGTGCAAATGCAGTACGTATAAAGAGAGGGGTTTCTGTTTATCTGCGTGCCACCTCAGTCGAGCTATTTGTAATGGCATCACCGTATATGTTGAATTTTAACTTAAGTTTGTACTTCTAATTGTCATTTTAGTTGTTATTTTACTTGTCTTAAAATATGCTTAGATACAGCTTTGACATGAAAAATATTGTGTATGCAGAAGACTGTGTCTGCTGCATACCAGACAATGCAATTAAAGGCACTAGAAATAGCTAAGTCTCAGGAATAGATTATAGGATTTTCAAAGCCAGGAGAAGCTAGTGTGGCTGATTCACACATCATGAAGGACTCTCACTCAGGCACTAACTTATCAAAAGCTTCTGGCTAACTTTCAAGAAGAGCTGTTTAACTTTCATCCATTTACAACACAAGTGAGCAAAAAACAAAACTAAATAGAGCCAAAAAAAAAAGCGTATGTGGCTTTTGGGGTCCTGTGATTTGCCTCAAAATTTTAATATCAACCCTAAGACTGGGAAACCTCAAGATGAAGATTCTGTGTTATGAGAAGTGCTATGTCACTGGGAAGCCATGCAGAACTGTTGGTGGCCAGTGTGGCAAACAAACTTATGACCATGAACGATGGAGACCACATTCTTTCATTTCTTTTTCCCATTTGGAATGGGAATGTCTATAAGGGTTATCCTATGCCTGTCCCACCACTGTAATTTGGAAACAGATAACCTTTTTTCTAGTTTAGCAGGTCCATAGGTGAAGAGGAAATTTGCTCTATGATGGAACATACCCAGCCTCACATCTACTTGACTTAGGTGACTTACACAATGAGATTTAGGACTTTTCAGCCAATGTGATTTAGATGAGATTTTAGGCTTACGTCGATGCTGTGCTGGGTTGAGACTTGGGAGGATGTTGGGGTAGGATGTATTTGCATGTAGGATGGATGGGAATCTTTGGGGACCAGAGGATGGACTATGGTGAGCTGAAAAAAACCACCACTCCCCCCAAATATGTATTTTCTTTCTAATCCTCAGAACCTGTGAATGTTACCTTATATGACAAAACAGTGATTATTACCTTATACAGCAAACAATATGATTAAATTAAGGATCTTGAGACTAGGTGTCTAACTTGGGTTATGTGACAGGACCTCTAAAAATTTCACAAGTATGCTTATTCGAGAAGGGCAAAGGGAATTTTGAGATACACACACACACATACAGCGGAGAAGGCGTTATGAAGACTGAAATGACGTAGCTACAGTCCAAAGAACACCTGCATCCACCACAAGCTAGAAGAGGCAAGGAACGGTTTCTGCCTAGAACCTCTGGAGAAAGTTCAGTCCCATCAAAAACCGTGATTTTAGACTTCTGGCCTCCAGAACTGTGAGGTAATACATTTCTGGTGTTTTAAATTATCAAGTTTGTGGTAATTTGTTTCAGCAGTCCCAGGAAACCAATGCAGAAGACAGGGACATATAATAGTACAGTATGGCATAATCAGGAGTTATGAAGTAAAAAAAAATGAAAATTAAAAATACACTGTACTATAAATGTTAATTTAAAAGTAGAATGAATGAATGAATGAATAAATAAAGAAAAGAAATGCATGTTGGGGGCTTCCCTAGTGGTGCCGTGTTGAGAATCTGCCTGCTAATGCAGGGGACACAGGTTCGAGCCCTGGTCTGGGAAGATCCCACATGCCGCGGAGCAACTGGGCCCATGCGCCACAACTGCTGAGCCTGTGCTCCGCAACAAGAGAGGCCGCGATAGTGAGAGGCCCGCACACCGCGATGAAGAGTGGCCCCCGCTTGCCACAACTAGAGAAAGCCCTCGCACAGAAACGAAGACCCAACACAGCAAAAATAAATAAATAAATTAAGAAATGCATGTGGAAGACAATATGTCTTGGTTGCTTGGGTAGCTTAAACAACAGAATTTTTTACTCATAGCTCTGGAGACATGAAGTTTGAAATCAGGGTAGAGCATGGTTGGTTTCTGGTGAGAGCTCTCCTTCTGACCTGCAGTTTTCTTACTGTGTCCTCACATGGGAAAGAGGGAAAGAGAGAGCCCGGATTTCTTCCTCTTTTTAAAAAGACACTAATCTCATTAGGAGAGCCCCACCCTCATGACCTCATCTAAACCTAATTACCTCCCAAAGGCCCCACCCCACTGGGGGTGGGGGATGGTTAGAGCTTCAACACATGAATTTTGGGGAGTGTAAACATTCAGTCTACAATACCATATAACATGGTGTTTCTGAAAACTGACAGTTTAGGTGATATTTGATCACATTTTTCATATTTATATAATGGGATATAAACATTTAATCCTTTGTTGATATGAAAGTAGCTCGTCGTAACCTTGAATTGATCATTAGACCCATTCAGAGTGGGGAATACAGTGCTCTCCAGGAAAGAACACAGGCAACTCTCTTACTTCACAGGGATTAAAGGGTATGTTCTAAAGGAAAGAATTTATTGCCCTTGAGGAGAAAATATTTTTTTTCTTTTATTAATGGTGTCAACTCTGGATTTAGTAGATTTTCAAATATTTCCAGATAACCCAAGAATCACTAATGATAAGGGAATAGGGCTTTGATGGGAAGAGAATAAAGGGATGAAAGTATGAAGAAAAGGGAGGCTGAGGAAGAAGGGTAAAGGGAGAGGGAGTCCCAGCTGGGCAAGTGGTGTGACAATGGCCACTGCTAGGGGACAATGCTGAACCAGTATGCTAAAGGCATGACCAATACTTACAAAGGGGCACTGTTTTAGGGTCCCAGGAACACTTTGGAGCAGGTCTAGAGATCAGGCTACCAGGTCTTTGGGTGGGTACTTGACCACAGGAGTGGAAGCTGTGCCTGGCAGATTCTGAAAGTCCCTGTCCCACCACCATCCAGTGACCTTAGGACATGCCCAGGTACTTTAAAAGTAAAAAGAACCTTTGGGTATTGGGGAGATAGTAAGGACAACCTTTGACTGCTGTACCTCGCAGTTAAAATGAAGTCATCAACTTGGGATAGAGCAGGATGGATGTTCTCTTTCACATTTTTTTTAACAAGTGGATATATAATACTTTAAAAATAAGAAAAACAGTACAAAAAGAAAAGAAAAGCCCTATAAAATGAGGTAAAAGAGGAATCTATATATCTACCACAGGCCATTTGTTGCATATTTTAAAAGAAGGATGAGGAAAACTCCTCATCAATGGCATCACATTATTGGTAAAAGGCTAGCTGGCTAGTCAAGTAAGTGCTTAGTCCAGAGTCAGTTCTCTGAGCCCTGGGACTTTAAAATTAGAAGAGGTTGAAGATTAAGAGAAACTAGAAAATGAGCTCTAAAAGTGCCAACAAAAGCTGATGGAGATAATCACTGATAGCTCCCAAAGGACAAAGCTTAAATCCATCACTTGTAAAACTTTGCTTCACGCTGGCTTTGGGGCTTTGTGTTGTTAATGATATCTCTTAAGCTCAAAAAAAGTATAGATGCCTGTGCTGGGCAATGAGCTTCTGGCCTAGAGCAAATCACTGTGATTTAATTGCCTGTTACCTGGTGTAGAGAAAGGGGTTAGATGTTTATGATGACATAGCTTTATACTTGCACTCAATCAGCTGGTTTGTGAAGAACATACACCTTCTCTACCCTCAGTCAAGGGTGAATGAACATGGGACATAGAAATGATAGAGTGCCTATATCAAAGAGATATTAAAGATCAAATTCTGAATGTTGCTTACATGTAGATAGCAATGAATTTACAGATGCCTGAAATTCTTTTAGACTGCATTCTGCAAGGCACTAGGTATAGAGTCAGATAGATCTAAAGATGAAACCGCCTCTGCCACATACTCATTATGCTAAGTTGGACATGTTATTAACTTCTTGGAGTCTTGGTTCTCTCGACTATAAATTGGAGGATAATGATATCTATCCTATGGGGATGTTGTGAATGTTAATTAGACAAAGTATCTAAAGTATTTAACCCAGTGCACTTCCTAAATCCAGTCACTATTGTTCTTTGATGCTACATCACCAAATGTGAGAGTTGTCAAATTGCAAGTCTACAAGGGAAAAATACTATGGGGCAAGGTGGTTTCTCCTGTCATCATTAAATCATGCTTACTGTTTACTCTTAAGGTGAATAAGGCTCACTTACTGTTTACTCTTAAGGTGAGTAAGGCTGCTGCTGTCTCAGGCAGGGCAATGTGCCTGGACTAGTGAAGGCCAAGCCAGGAGCAGAGGCGGGTGTGCAGATTCATGAGAAGATAAGGCTGCAAAGAAAGAGAAAAGCAGGTAGGGAGTCGAGCTGGCAATATTAACTTGCACTGTAAGGCTTCTGGGTATGAAAAACATAAGCACCATGTCAAGAAATAATCACAACAAGACTCACACAGAAGCTTGATATTCTAGAAATACTTGGAAGTAGGACAGACCTAAGCTCGCAAAGCAGTCTGAAAAATGATGCCCTGAGATGAGCACCATGGATAGCTCCAGGGGAAGCCGTTTCTTCCTCCCTGAAAAGGTGGCAACTCAGGATTGTTCAAACCAATTTTATGGAGAAGCCAACAACTCTCTTCCTTAAAGGACCAAGATCTATTAAGGCATATTTGATCCCTAACACCAGATATCTATTCAATATTTCTAAATATGTCAGTAACAGCATAATATGTGAACAGAACTGTTGAGAATTGGTTCTCTCTTGGAGAGAAGTAGATCTACTGTGACCTTAATTGGTTTGATTTAGGGTTGCTCTTCATTCTTGGAGATCCTGAACAATTCAAGGTTTTATCAGGAAGTTCCCCACCTCCCTTAACACTAACACAATGTTGACATTTAGGGTTGGTGGTAGGTCAACTGGAGAATGTTTCAACTCTGTGAGATCATGAGTGTGGGAGAGGGCTCCCATTCTGGGGCCATATTTATTCCAGTCCATTAGAAAGTCTAGCTACACTATTGCTAAGGGTTCATAAAGGGGTGGATATAAATTCTGCTCTACTGTCTGTGTACCCATGGGAAAGTCATTTGGTCCTTCTTACTGTCATCTGAAAGATAAAGGAATTGAACTATAACATCTTTTTTTTTTTTTTTGCGGTACATGGGCCTCTCACTGTTGTGGCCTCTCACATTGCGGAGCACAGGCTCCGGACGCACAGGCTCAGCGGCCATGGCTCACGGGCCCAGCCACTCCGCGGCATGTGGGATCCTCCCGGACTGGGGCACGAACCCGCGTCCCCTGCATCAGCAGGCAGATTCTCAACCACTGCGCCACAAGGGAAGCCCTGAACTATAACATCTTAAGGGAGATAAGAAGTTCCATTATGATGAAGTAATTTAGTTTAAAATTATTCATTCAGAGACTCCAGAGATGCAAAATATATCCCTGAGGAAAAAGATAAGAGCTGCAAAAGTATATATATAGAATCAGAATTCAACCAAGCACGTCCAGGACACAAAAAATTAAAGTATCATTGGCAAGGGGATGAAAGAACCATAATGTGTTTGGATGCAAAGTACTATGGTGTCTTAGAACTGGGACAAGGTCTTCTCAGATCTTCTACACCAGGAATTGGTAGAAATACCAAGGCTTTACGTTAGAGGTTTGAACTATTGTCCTCCAAGTTTCAAGGCTTCTAGATGACAGAATGTTGGGTTTTATAATGTCCAAAGGGCAGTACATCAGAACATAGGAGCAGGCTGTGGGCTCAAATGACCCTGCTGGGACACACAGGCTTTGAATTATAGGAACCCCTCTGACAAAGCAGTGTCTGGCTGATGGGTTTTTATGATTTCTTGGAGAAAGGATTCTCATTGTGATTTCTGAATAATGAAACTGGGGCTCCTCTGTTGTCAGGTTCTCCAACAATTGGATGAAATAAGGCCTTGTATTTTCTGGAGCAGAGGTTCTCAAAGTGTGGTCCTTGGATCTCCATGTGTCTCTGACACCATTTTAGGAGGTCAATAAGATCCGTCCTTTTCCAACTACATATTTCTATGCGGCCTGATTTTCTTCTTAAACTTCAACCAAAATAACAGATCACAATAAATTGACTGCAAGAGCAGATATGAGACTCCAGTTGTTTTCTATGGGGCCAGACAGTATTGAGATTTGCTAAAATATTAAACTGTACCATCTCCTCCCTAATTTGTTTTGAAAAATGTAGTTATTTTCTTTTAAAAAGATGCTATTTATTTTTAACATGTAATGACTTTATTGCTCCTTAAAATTAATTAAACAAGAATGTTATATACATCTTTCAATTTTAATATCTAATATGGTAAATGTTGATAAATGTAACCTACATAATAAAAAGCCCTTTGGGAGGCTTCAATAGTTTTTAAGAGGGTAAAGAGATAAAAATGTCTGAAGCCCTGTTTCGGAGGCATCGGAATTCAAGTGTTTCTGAATAGGTAATCAGTCTTTTAATAACAGTAAAAGTGAGCAAAGATTCTTGGTTTCTAAGTTTCTATGAGATGTTAAGTTGTCTGCGAGATATGGGTATTCAGATATTTGGTTTGATGGGGGCTGACCCATCAGGCACATGAGGGTCTCCCTTCAGGGTTTGGACTCTCTCCACCATGGACTGGCTTTGAGCTTGGGAGTGAATCCTGAGAGACAGTATTAGTGGGCCTCACACTATTCACCTATATTTCTGCCTCTAGAATAACCCAGTGATGAAAATGTCTTGCAACCAGGCATGATTGGATTAAATGAAGAAAAACTTAGGATAAATGCAAGGAAAATCTCTCTACTGATGCTAGTGAGAAATATTACATTTTAAAATATTATCTTTAGGTAACTGGTTGAAGTTTTATCACTTAAATGTATCAAATGTAAAATTCTCTCTCAATATTTCACTCGTGTGTAGTTTACGGGAAACAGTAAACAATATTGTTAAGCTTTATCTTTGGAGCAAAAAGATTTATGACTATGGGCAAATCTCAGTATAAACTGACTAACTGAGATGAAGTCCAAACTAAATATATGAAAATAAATTCAGAATGGAAATACTTCCAAATAAAATGTTAACAGATGACATTTTAATGCTTTGGAATATACTTCATATTTCCAGCTAATACACAATGGAATTATATATATATATATATATATATATATATATATATATATATATATATTACTGGACTTAACATAATGAAAGCAAAACTCTTGCTTTGCAATTTTGAACAAGTTATTTGGTTTCCCCGTTATCACATCTACTAAATAAAGAGAATGCACCAATAATCATCAGCTCTACATTCATTCATATGTAGGACAAGTAGGTTTCTTAAGTATATTTTGTTCTCTCAGGTAGTAAAACATGTCACCTGCTGTCTTATGATTTTTTTTGTTTACCCTTTAAACTATTTTTACTACAAGGTTCAAAGGCAAGATTCATCACAATCTTAGATCAATCATCACAAAATAGTGAATGGTGACATCAGTTCAGTGACATTTTATAGAAGATCTCAAGAATATCTTTACAGAAAATAACAGTATTTTAGGCAAAAGTAGAATTTTTACCCTTTAAAGAATTTAGATTTTTTCAATAAAAAATATTTGGACTCACTTGATCATTGAGTATTTTTTTCCCACATTTTGCTGGGCTATCTTGGGGGTGGTGGGAGGGGAGTAGAGATAGAGGTGAGGGAAAGGAATAATTCTTGGGCCAATTCAATTTTTATTTATCTGGTTTACTGAAATTTGTGTCATGTGATTTAGGAATTTCAGTTTTCACTACTTCTGGGTTTCATCCAATTTTAAACAACTCTTTCTTAAATTTTTTTGTTCCCAAAGCAGTGGAATAAAAATCTTATCAAAGACCATGCTAATTCAAAGCCATCAGCTTATAGCTTGTCGACCATGCTACTGCATTTTAAGTAACCAATTATTATTTAAAATTCTGGCTTCAGCAGCATTAAGAAAATGTAGGAGTCATGAACTCTGTATGATTACAAAGAACTTGAATTCTCATTAAAGGACACAGAAAGTTAATTAAAAGCTAATTAAAAGGAATGAAAATTTTCGAATATCTGATATTCTCTACTTATTCAGTACATTTGGAAAGTTGAAAACTGATCAATGTCAAGTAAAAGACACTAAAGTCATCCTCTTGGGGTAATTTAAGTCTACTGACTTTGAGAAAAAGGGTCAATTGTTTATATAACATAATCCACTCACATCATATGAAAAGGAGGAAGGAATACTCAGTCTGTAATGTATTGTATAGATTCATTAACTTCAAAGTAGCTGAGCAGGGAATTCTCTAATACAAATGGAATTTATATTTACATTATAGTACATCAGTACTGTAGCCTACATCAAAGCCTATAATTATTATGCAAAGATTCCAAGTAAACAAGTATTAGTACTACAATTAACATTTGAGAAGAGTAATTAGTTAACGCCTTTATCCTTTTTACACAAAACAGATTTCTTTTTTTCAACAAAAGCAACATAGAAAGAATACTACATCCAATGGGAATATCTGTGAAGAAAATAATCAAAATAACAAAAAAGAATTTATCCTTAGTGAAAGAATGGGGACACATAAGCCTACCGCAAAAGAGATAAGTTGAAAATAATATGACAAATGCTATCCCTGCCTGCTCTCAACCTCTATTTTACTACAGGATTGGATTTCATCTGCCTACAGGACCAGCCCTGCCCAGGTTCAAAGCCGCTGCTGCCTGATGGCCATGCTGTATGTGCAGCCCTGGCAGCTATAAGTCTTGAGATGTGTCAGCCACAGGTGGATCCCTGAGAATGTACTGTGATTTCCTCTTCTGTCCTGAGTAGGATCTTTCCTGTCTTGAAACCTTGGCTTGGGCCCCGACACTCTGAAAAACTTTCCCCAATTTTCTCCTCCCTTCCTCATTTTGAGGTCTGATCTTGTCCTACCAAGTCCCAGCTGCTTCCTGGATTCTAGTTCCTATAGGCTGCCACTCATCCAGAAAACACACACAGTTATACTTCTCTTAAGATGTACCTGCTGTTTTCTGACAAGGGAAAGATTCTAATTTATGCTGTTATTTTCTGCTTCTGCCCTTGTCTGTCCACAAAAGGAATTTCTACAACGAAAAATCATCAAAGGCAGTACAGACAGTGAGAGACACAAACTCTCCCTTTTCTGCAACGCTTCAGTTACCCTTTCCTCTGCTTTAACTGTATGTAAACCTGCTAAATCCTTTCCTGTTCTCCTTAGCTCCTCCAAGCAGGAGCTATGATCAGATACCAAAACTTCCTGGTTGCATGAAATAAATTTTCTGTAACTGTGTATTTGCTCTAGCCCATAAACGAGATTGTCTGTGACAGAGTGTGTTGTCAATGATGAATCACACCTGCAGAGCATTTTGTGTCTGAAATGTGAGAAAGAGAAAGAGGGAGAGAAGGGGAAGGAGTGGGAGGGAGAGGAGGGAAGAGAGACAGAGACAGAGAATGCCCAAGAATAATAATAACAGAGTACAAACAGAAAGTTAATCCCACAGCATGCCTCCTGTGATGTCCTCAATACATCCTCCAAGTGAATGGTGCATCCTTCGCTTCTCTCTAGGGTAACTTTTAGAATAATGTACTCTTAGTGCATAAAGGGCAGGAACCTGCCAGTCAGAAAGCCCCATATAATATAGTCAGTCAAAAATTAACCAAACCAAAAGTTCAAGAATGGTAATAAGGAGGGTAAATGGTCAGCAGAGGAATTTTCTCTAGGAGGAAATTTAAATAATGTCACTCCAATGCATCATTTCCAAGACCAAAGTCTGGTTTCAACAGCACTGCATATACTTATTGGGTAAGTGAGCAAGTGAGGGAGGGAGGGAGGGAGTGAATGGGGTGAGAGCCAAGAATTCCCAGGAATTCCAAGTCCTGTCCCTGGAATTCTTCCTTGGTGACTATGCCACTGTGTATAACAGGTTTCTTTTTGTTGAACTCCCCAACTGGGATTCACTTCATGGATGCCTTGCAAGTTGAATGACCCCAGTGTTTTAATGCAAGAGGTGTCTGAGAGCGATTGAGTTTAGTATCATTTATAGTCATCAGAATAGAAATTGAGAATAATTTCCAGGGTCCAGATGTTGGGCATGATGTAGGTGAAACATTCAGACAATTGAATGTTTAACTTCCATCCAGATGTTTTAGCTGATATTTCCATAATATACCCTCTACCAGCAAAAAACAAATAGTGAGTAAATTAATAAGTAGCCAATATAAAACCACAAAAATAAACAAACAAAAAGTGATTTTACCATAAAAAGCCAATTACTAAATAGGAAACGTTGAGATAAAACAAGTATTATTTTTATCAAAATGGTCTATCCTGCTGTATCTCCAGAGTTGCACTACCAAGAAAACCCATTAAAAAAAATCACATTTTAATCATAACCTCAGATGGAGAAGGGAAATAGGTGCTAGAAGTTTGGGCATGGAGTAACATGGTTGGTTTTCGTGCATGAGTTTCAGTAATGCAGTTGTATGGATGGCACAATTCATTGGGCAAAGCAAGAGCAGAAGTACAGCTCACTTTGGTCAAGAACTGTGGCTACTTCTTTCCATTCACTAAGGAAACTTAGTGAAGTCTGGAAACCAAGCCAGACTTCTTACACTTTCTTACCACCTTTATCACTCACTGTTCTGATAAGAATCAGGCCTCTCAAACAGAGCGGATTTGTACATTGTTCCTCTGTAGGTAAGCGTTAAGGACTAGGATTCTGCTATAATACATGGCAATCACAGAAATGAATCCTATTTTCTTTAGATTTGATAAGTTTATGTTAAATTATGTGATATGAAGTTTGGTGCAAAAACATACTTGTAATCATGTAGAGTTTATTATTACTGCTATAGCACAACAAGAACAAATTCACTGAATCTGCCTGTACATCAAACATTATATTATTTGATAAAATAATAACTAAAGTAGCAAAACATGTCATTTAAAAAATATCTCAAAACCATGCAAATAGGGATTATCATACTAAGTGAAGTAAGTCAGAAAGAGAAAGACAAATACCATATGATATCACTTATATGTGGAATCTAAAATATGACACAAATAAACCCATCAATGAAACAGAAACAGACTCATGGACGTAGAGAACAGACTTGTGGTTGCCAAGGGGGAGGGGGTTAGGGGAGGGATGGAGTGGGAGGTTGGGTTAGCAGATGCAGACCACTATATATAGAATAGATAAACAACAAGGTCCTTCTGTATAGCACAGGGAACTATATTCAATATCCTATGATAAACCATAATGGAAAAGAATATAAAAAAAGAATGTGTATATATATATATATATATATATATATGTATATATATATATATATATATATATGTATAGCTGAATCACTTTACTGTACAGCAGAAATTAACACAACATTGTAAATCAACTACACTTCAATAAAAAAATGAAGAAAAATCTCAAAACCAACACACACACACGCACACACACACTGGACAAAAAACACAGAAAATGAGTAAAATCAAGTTAAATGAAAGTCTTGGAGCCTGGGATAATTTCAGACTTCCTCTGAGTAGGGATGCTTTGGTAGCATCAATATAAAATCTATAAAAAATATATACATGTGAAAACATGCTTGAAAGACATATAGCACAGATAATAGGTTTGTTAGGATGGTGAAATTACCTGTTTTCCAATGTACTTTCCAAACACTCTATACTATTTTTATGTCATTTTACAGTAACAGTAATTAATTATAAAATGAATTGGAATTCATTTTTAAATTCCCAGTTCAAATAGCCCCCCTTCCAAGAAAACTTTCATAATACCTTACTTATATCTGATTTTTTGAATTTATATATGTTCTAGCATTACAGCTATCAGTTTGCTTGTAACAAGTTAAATAAGCTGTGCATTAATTTGGTTCCAGATTTTGGGAATGAGCATAAGAATTTGTAAATAGATTCTGGGTGTCATTAATAGTAAGTATTACAACTAAAATTTGGGGATGCATATACTTGTTTTTCTGTTCTGCTCAGAAGGGACAACAATCGCCATGTGTACACCTGCAAAAATCATGGGGCTTCCTTCTCCAATCGCTAACTTTTATCTAATATTTCCATATGGACATCCTTTATTCTAAATGGTCACTAATTTCACCCTTTGATGTGGTATTTTTTCTATTGATAGCAGATAAATTATTCATTTGTTATTTAAACAAATTTAACTTTGAGCCTAGTATTTTCCTAAATCTTTGCTACTAGAGATGGGGTCACTCCCAACAGGACATAATACTTTTTTCTAGAGTTTGAAATGGGGACAACCCCACCCCTCAAAGAAACACATGTGCAAAAGAAACTACAACAAGGACCTGGAAGAAGAATAAAAGGGAAAGGGCCTTGATTCAAGTCCAAGTTTTCCCAAGTAACCACAGAGTAATCTAATTTGTTAGAGATGAGTTTTACATAGCTAGTGAGTTTGTATTCAGCCACATTCGGAGTAAAAGTTGTACACAATGACCAAGTGGTTCAACATGTTAAAATCAGTTAATATAATTCATACCAACAGCCTAAAAAGAAAATCACATCAGGTCAACAGATACAGAAAAAAATTTGATAAAATCCAGCTCCCCATTCATGATAAAAACTCTTGGGAAACTAGGAATAGAGGGGAACTTCTTCAACTTGATAAACAATATCCACAAAAAAATCTACAGCTCACATCACATTTAACGGTGAGAAACTTGAAGGTTTCTCACTAAGATCACGTGCAAGACAAGGATGTGCCCTTTCACCTCTCCTTTTCAACACTGTACTGGAAGTTCTAGCTAATGCAATAAGACAAGTAAAGGAAATAAAAGGTATACATACTTGAACAGAAGAAATAAAACTGTCTTTGTTGTCAGATGACATGATCATCTGTACAGAAAAATCTGAAGGAACTGACAAAAAAATCTAGAACTAATAAGTGATTATAGCAAGCTGTAGGCTATGAGGTAATTATATAAAAGTCAATTTCCTTACTATATACCAACAATGAACAAGTGGAATTTGAAATTAAAAACACAATACTATTTACATTAGCAGTACAAAAATGAAATACTTAGGTATAAATTTAACAAAATATATACAAGATCTATACGAGGAAAACTATAATTGATGAACAAAATCAAAGAACTAATGGAGAGATAATACATGTTCATGGATAGGAAGATTAATACATTAAAATATCAGTTCTTCCCAACTTGATCTATAGATTCAATGCAATCCCAATCAAAATTCCAGCAAATTATTCTGTGGGTATTGACAAACTGATTCTAAAGTTTATGTGAGAGCCAGAAGACCTAGAATAGCTAACACAATATCTAAGGGAAGAACTAAGTCAGAGGGCTGACATTACCTGATTTCAAGACTTACTATAAAGCTGCAATAATCAAGACAGTGTGGTGTTAGCAAAAGAATAGACAAATAGATACATGGAACAGACGGAGAGCCCAGAAATAGTCCCATATACATAGTCAACTGATCTCTGATAAAGGAGCAAAGGTAAAACAATGGTGCTAAGATAGTTCCGTCAACAAAAGCTGATTGAAGAACTGGACGTCCACATGCAAAGATACAAATCTAGACACAGACCTTATACCCTTCACAAATATTAGCTCAAAATGGATCACAGACCTAAATGTAATATGCAAAATTATAAAACTCTTAGAAGGTAACATAGGAGAAAATCTCAATGACCTTGGGTCTACTGATGACTTTTTAGATACAACACCAGAGGTACGATCCATGAAAGAAACAATTGATAAGCTGGGCTTCATAAAAACTAAAAACTTCTGCTCTGCAAAAGACACTGTCAGGAGACTGAGAAGACAAGCCACAGACTGTGAGAAAATATTTGCAAAAGACATCAGATGAAAAAAAAAAAAAAAAAAAAAAGACATCAGATGAAATACACAAAGAAGTATTAAAACTCTATAATAAGAATAAATATCCTGACTTAAAAAAAAATGGGCCAAAGACCTTAACAGACACTCACCAGAGAAGAAATACAGATGGAAAATAAGCATATGAAAAGATGCTCCACATCATATGTCATCAGGGGAATGCAAATTAAAACAACAGTCAGATATCACTAACACCTATTAGAATGGCCAAAATCCAGAACACTGACAACATCTAATACTGGTGAAGATGTGGAGCAACAGTAACTCTCATTAACTGCTGATGGAAATGCAAAATGGTACAGCCACTTTGGAAGACAACCTGGCAATTTCCAAACAAACTCTTACCTTATGGTCCAGCAATCACACTTCTTGGTATTTACGGAAAGGAGCTGTGTGCATGCAAAAACTTGCACAAAGATGTTTACAGCACCTTTATTCATAGTTGTCCAAACTGGGGAGCAACCAGAATGTCCTTCAGTTAGGTGAATGAATCAATAAACTACGGTACATCCAGACAATAGAAAGCTATTCAGCACTAAAAAAAAATTAGCTATCAAGCAATGAAAAGACATAAAGGAACATTTAATGCACATTACTAAGACAAAGAAGCCAATCTGAAAAGGCTACATGCTGTAAGATTCCAACTATATGACATTCTGGAAAAGGCAAAACTATGGAGACAATAAAAAGGTCGTTGGTTGGGCTTCTCTGGTGGTGCAGTGGATAAGAATCCGTCTGCCAATGCAGGGGACACGGGTTCGAGCCCTGGTCCGGGAAGATCCCACATGCCGCGGAGCAACTAAGCCCATGCGCCACAACTACTGAGCCTGCACTCTACAGCATGTGAGCCACCACTACTGAAGCCCACATGCCACAACTACTGAGGCCCATGCGCCTAGAGCCCGTGCTCCACAACAAGAGAAGCCACCGCAATGAGAAGCCGCGCACTGCAACGAAGAGCAGCCCCCGCTCAATGCAACTAGAGAAAGCCCGCGCACAGCAATGAAGCCCCCATGCAGCCAAAAATAAATAAATAAAATAAATTTATTAAAAAAAAAAAAAAAGGTCAGTGGTTACCAGAAGTGGGGTTAGTGATAGGGATGAACAGGCAGAGCACAGAGGATTTTTAGCGCAGTGAAACTACTCTGCATGATACTGTCATGGTGGATACCTGGCATTATACACTTGTTTAAACCCAAAGAAGGTACAACGACAAGAGTGAACCATAATGTAAACTATGGATTTTGATTATGATGTATCAATCTAGGTTCATCAATTATAACAAATGTATCACTCTGATGGGGGATGTCTGATGGGGCTATGCATGTATGGGGGTGGGGAATATGTGGGAAATCTCTGTACCCTCCTCTCAATTTTGCTGTTCACCTAAAACTGCTCTTAAAAATAAAGTCAATGTTTTTACAAAAAAGCAGAAAGAAAACTCACAAAACTTAAGACTAAGGAAGTATTATTCAAGCACCAGTCAAGCGGAAGTTTAGGCTTCTAAGAGAAAGTGCTTCCAAGGCTGTTGGCTGGCTGTAGTCTATGATAGGGCTGGTTATTGTGAAATTCTGAGTGTGAGGTGCTATTTGTAGGCAGGTGGGCTCACTGTATTCCACATTATTTTTATTCTCATTTCTTCATCTCATTTCTTAATCACGTGTTAGTTTGTACTTTGGAAACCATCTGGTAGATATTATTTTATTCTGCAGCATATTTGGAGGCTTAAAATACAGATAATAGATCAAATCAAGGAGGTGAATCCAGGTTTGGGATTCTAACTTCCTTGATCTCTTTCTGTTTTCCCACTGACCGATGATTAAAAGTTTGGATTAAAAGATGGAAATTGACACAATTAAAAGCCATAAATATTTAGAAAGGAATGCTTCTGAAAGGCTTAAAAGAAGTAAGAGATGAAAGCCCAAAACATAAAATAAGCACTGGTTAAAAGTTCTGTATGGACGTGCTAATAAGCTTTCCGTTACATTTCCAAGGAAATGTTGAATGTTTTTTAAAATTATTTTTATTAACAAGGTTTAGGCTACTTATCTAGAACTGGTGGTGATGAAATTTCTTACCACTTGGAAACTGTCGTAGGTTTAGGCTTAGGAAGAAAAACTAAGTAATTTTTTTGGCCCTTAAATCAAAATACCATTTAGTACTCCAAGTCTCCTTCTCACACATTCTTGTCAGTCTGCAAACCCCTTCAGTTACTAAGAGGACTTTCCTGTATCACCTTTTCTACTTATACTGCCATTCATTCATTCACTCATTCATTCTCTCATTACAGACATTCACTGAACATCTGCTATTGTCAGACATTGAAGTAGGTGCTGGGATTACAATGATAATCCAAACAGAAAGAAAACATCAAGATATCAAATGCTACAATGAAAATAAAACAGAGGGATGTGACAGAGTGTGACTAGGGTCTTGTTTGGACTGGATAGTTGGGGAAGGCATCTTTGAGGAGATGACATGTAAGTGGAGATGTGATTGACAAGTATTTAGTTATGGGAGGCTTGCGTGGAAGAGCATCCCAAAGAGAAGCAACACAGTGCTAGGGCTATAAGGTGGGAATAACCAGGGGATGTTCAAGGAAGAGAACATCTAGCAAGCCTGGCTAGAGTGTAGAACCAAGTGGAAGATGGGTAAGAGATGAGTCTGATGATGGAGACAGGGGCCACATCACATAGGGTGTCGTAGGCAGTGTGAGGCATTTGGATATTATTCTAAAGGCTGTGGGAAACCACAGAGGGCTTCATTCAGCAGGACTACTACACTCTGATCTCCACTTAGAAGACTGTTGGCACTGTGGAGATGAAATGCAAGTAAGGAGAGCAGCTGGAGGACTATTGCCTTAGTCCAGGTGAGGAAGATGATGGTATCTTTGACTTGGGCTGTTGATGCCTGGGGAAATGGGTATGGAGTGGATGGATTTGCTGTGTGTTTTAAAGACAGATTCAGTGGGGCTTGATCGTTGATTTGATGGCGTAAGGGGTAAAAGGAAGAGAGGAATCAAGGATAATCATGTTATCCAAAGAAGATATACATATGACCAACAAACAAATGAAAAGATGCTTGACATCACTAATTATTAGAGAAATGCAAATCGAAACTACAATGAGGTATCACACTGGTCAGAAAGGCCATCATCAAAAAATCTACAAACGATGAAAGCTGGAGAAGGTGTGGAGAAAAGGGGACCCTCTTGCACTGTTGTTGGGAATGTAAATTGATACAGCCACTGTGGAGAACAGTATGGAGGTTCCTTAAAAAACTAAAAATAGAACTACCATATGACCCAGCAATCCCACTACTGGGCATATACACAGAGAAAACCATAATTCAAAGAGACACATGCGGGGCTTCCCTGGTGGCGCAGTGGTTGGGAGTCTGCCTGCCGATGCAGGGGACATGGGTTCGTGCCCCGGTCTGGGAAGATCCCACATGTCGCGGAGGGGCTGGGCCCGTGGGCCATGGCCGCTGAGCCTGCGCGTCTGGAGCCTGTGCTCCACAGTGGGAGAGGCCACAGCGGTGAGAGGCCCGCGTACCGCAAAAAAAAAAAAAGAGACACATGCACCCCAATATTCATTGCAGCACTATTTACAATAGCCAGGACATGGAAGCAACCTAAATGTCCATCAACAGAGGAATGGATAAAGAAGATGTGGTACATATATACAATGGAATATTACCCAGCCATAAAAAGGAACAATATTGTGTCATTTGTAGAGACGTGGATGGACCTAGAGTCTGTCATACAGAGTGAAGTAAGTCAGAAAGAGAAAAACAAATATCGTAGATTAATGCATACACATGGAATCTAGAAAAATGGTATAGATGATCTAATTGGCAAAGCAGAAATAGAGACACAGACGTACAGAACAAACATATAGACACCAAGGGGGGAAAGGGGGTGGTGGGATGAATTGGGAGATGGGGATTGACATATATACACTACTGATGCTATGTATAAAATAGATAACTAAAGAGAGAACCTACTGTATAGCACAGGGAACTCTACTCAATGCTCTGTGGTGACCCAAATGGGAAGGAAATCCAAAAAAACAGGGGATATATGTATACGTATAGCTGATTCACTTTGCTGTACGGTAGAAATTAACACAACATTGTAAAGCAACTATACCCCAAGAAAAATTTTTAAAAAGAGACAATCATGTTAAATAAACATTAAAAAGTCAGCAAAAATATTCCCAACTTTCCAAAACTAATGGGAAACAGAGAGCTGCACCTTCTGGAATTCCAATGAAGTGATATCTGGATTGCATTAGGTACATGCATTTCATTTTGCACATTAATGCCCAGGAGGTTGGTCTGTTGTCCCCTGAGAAGAACCTGCAGACAAAGCTTTGAGCAGCACAGCCAATCCTAAGAGGCAGGCAGGACCACCTACTGCAAACTTCCTCAGCAGCTTTGCCACCCTGTGGGTAGCTCTGGAGCACAGCTAGGAGTTTCAGTGTTGAAGAGCCATGGTATCTCTGTCAGTAAAGTAAGAAGTTTTAAATTAGCTGCTCTCTGTGGCCACTTCCAATTTTAAAATTCTCTGTTTTAAAACCCCACTGGGTCTATTCTAGGGATACTGAATATATAAGTCATACACATAAGTAAGTTACAGTAATAAAGATTCTTCAGGTGTTTTTTATTGTTACATTCCTACACTTAATTCTGGATTTTTAAAAATGTGGTTTTTTTTGGTTTAGTATTTACAGTTCTTCCGAAGTGAGAGCAAGTAAAGTCCTTTTTCTTGAACATTAAGTCTACCTTTACACCTGGGACAAAACTATTTTCTTTAGAGGTACATAAACCCTAGTTGGAATGTTTCCCTTTATTCTAATAAGCAAATTTTTTTTTCTTGCAGGATCACCCCCCTTAGTGGAAAATACGTATTATCTATACTTACTCACATAGACATGTAACATATATTGGCCATTACTGAGCATGTGCTGTGGGTCACACATTGCATTATGATAAATGATCTTCACATATAAATGTATTTAATTCTCAGAACTAGAAGCAGTTGGTATATTTGTCCCACTTCACAAATGAGGTAACTGAACCTTAGAGGGTGACAGAGCTAGGATTTCAGGCCAGTTCAGGCCCCTCCTTGGCCCAGGCTCACTCCCAACCCCCGAGGCATACTCCCCCAGCAGCGTCCTGATGCGCAGCTATCACTAAGCTTTTTACGCTATTGGAGGCTGCAGTCTTTCTAAATTTTTCAAATTATTCACAACTCTGCCCCACTAAAATTTGCTATCAAAGCTGAGTACCTCTTCCTAAATAGATATTAACACAATTTTAGCATGCCCAACCCCCAGTGACTTCCTGAGCCCTTGGGCACCAGTTACAAGAGCACTTTCCACTCTACCCGTGGCCTTTGTGAAAGGTTGGTTTCTTTCCCTAGTCACCCTTCCTTCCCTCTTTTTCTCACCATATCCAAAATTCAGCAGAAGTCCACAGGGCATAGAGTTCAGAATGTATTATCTGGTTATTAGTTTTTAATTTTCCTTGGAAGGTCTGAAGTGCCCCAGCAGACTCTGGGTTACATCTGTGCTTGTTATCCTTCCTGCCGGTAGCACTATGCTGCTCTGGGCTGAAGCCAGCTCCTGGCAAGAATGCCTCCTTTTGTTTCTCAAACACACATTACCAGATACTTTGCTGTGTTGACGAGCAGCCTCCTTGCTTGGTCTGCTTTGTCTGATTTTTGGTCTCCAGGTCACAGAAGGGTATGAGGGTCAGGAGGAAAAAACCCAGAAAAACGTTTATCCGGAGGTCCCTAGATCCCTGAATTCATAGGATTTACTAAATATCAGTGTTACATAAATATGTCTTTAAGGTTCATATAACTGAATGGAGGAGAAGATACATGTTAAAGCGAAACAAAGAGTTACCTTTGCACTGCCTTCTATGGGGGTAGACGGAAGTGGTGATATTGTTTACATTACTCCGGATATAGATCCCTCATTCTCTTTCTTTTTCTCCCAGACACCGATGAGGGAAGGAGAAATGTTGAGTGGGGCACATCAATGAACTTTGTGTATATAATGGAAGGCCTGGAACCTAGCTTGGGGTCAGAGGCTGGAAGGAGTTGCCTTGTTGTGCATGAAGCAATAAGATGATTCCATGTTCTTCTGTTTTCCTCCAGAAGAGAGAGCTATGCCTTGTGGGGAGGCTGACCTGAGTTGGCAGAACTGCCATTTGACCAAAACATCTGAAGTATAACTTTAAAGTTCTCTTGTGATATGCACCCTTTCCATCTCCTCACACTTTTAGTAAAGTATTTCTATGTGTTTTCTTTTTTATTATATTTGGTTTGATTTGATTTGCTCTTTTGTGGCAATCCAGGAAAGGAAGGATATTATATCTAAGTGAGATATAGTACAGAGCGGGGATACCATGTGTGGGATGGTGAGAAAATTCATAAACTTAACAAATTTAGGAGATGTGGGAGTATAAAAATAAAGGTGACTACGAACAATGTAAGCCATTCTCTTCTCCACCAGAGTTCTTGGTATGATTGGAAAGAATATGAAGCCTTCACTAAACATGATGTTTGAATCAACTGCACTTAAATCTCAATGGATGGGGTGCTCAGCTGATATCTAGACGCCATTAACCAATGTAACTACTATTTTAAAACTATGATTCAGATTTCATTGATTCACGTCCATACTTGTTGTGGTAGCAGAGTAATAGCCTCCCGAAGATGCCCACATCCTAAACCCTGAAACCTGTGGATATGTGGGGTTAGATGACAAAGGAGATTTCAAGTTGTAGGTGGAATTAAGGTTGCTAATCAGCTGACCTGACTTTAAAATAGGAAAATTATCCTGGATTATCTGGGTGGGCCCAGTGTAATCACAAGGGTCCTTAAGAGTGGGAGAGAATGGCAGAAGCAAGGGTCAGAGTGATGCTATGAGAGAAGGACTCCACACTTTTTCTGGTTTCCGAGGTGGAGAAAGGGACACATGAGCTAAGGGATGCAGGTGGCCTCTAGAAGCTGGAAAAAGCAAGGAAATGGAGTCTCCTCTGGAGCTTCCAGAAAGGAAATCAGCTCTGCCAACATCTTGATTTTAGCCTAATGAGACTCAATGTTGAATTTCTAACCTACCAAAAGGTAAGATAACAGATCTGTGTTATTTTAAGCCACACAGTTTGCTATGGCAGCAAAGATAGAGCTGTATCAGTTATCTATTGCCACGTAATAAACCACCTGAAAATGTAGTGATCTAAAGAACGATAATCATTTATTTTGCTTGTGAACCTGCAGTTTGGCCAGGACTCAGTAGGGCAGTTTGGCTCAGTTCTACACACTATAAACTTGGTGCTTCTTTTGGGGGGTGGGGAGTCTACTCTCAAGATGGCTCACTCCCATGGCTGAATAAGTATTAGCTGTTAGCTGGGAGCTTGGCTGGGAGCTCAGGGGGGGCTGTGGGCTTGGGAACTCATTCCCTTCCCACATGTGTCTCACCACAGGCTGTCTGGGCTTCCTCACAGCATGATGCAAGATGACTGCAAGATCAAGCAGCCCAAGGAAACAAGGGAGAAGAACAAGGTAGAAGAGCATGATATCTTCATGACTGAGCTTGGGAAGTAACATAACTTTACTTCTGCCATATTCTACTGGCCTGCTCAGGCTCAAGGGGAGGGGACATAGATTCACCTCTTGAGAGGAAGTGGCACATTTCTAGTAGAGCATGGAGACGGTGAGGCCATCTTTGAAAGATACAATCTGCAAACCTCACACGTGAAATCTCAACGCTTTGTGCACTACCTTCCAAAATTATTTCTGGAAGCCCACAGTGTGTTTTCTCATGTGTGTTTAAAAATAAGCCATGTATTTACCACCTAATATATGCAGTTTTATTTCTTTGCTCTTGCTTCCAACTGCTGTTTCTGAGTACAGCTGTGTCTTCTGGATAATGGAAGGTGTGTTGTTTTTCCCACTGCACTATCACCCTTAGGAACCAAATGCATATGTTAAGCTGTACAAAACAGGAATGGCAGCTTTTGCTCCCTCTGCTTTTGGTGTTACACTGTTAAGGAATACCCACATAGGACACTATTTCTATTTTTTTGGACGCGCAGGCTCAGTGGCCACGGCTCACGGCCTAGCCGCTCCGTGGCATGTGGGATCCTCCCGGACAGGGGCACGAACCCGTGTCCCCCGCATCGGCAGGCGGACTCTCAACCACTGCACCACCAGGAAACCCAGGACACTACTTCTTTAAGAAGCTGCTCAGTCCCTTATGCAAACGGAATCTAGCAAGTTAAGACCTAACTGAACTCCAAAGTAAGTATATTAGGTTCAGACTCACAATAACAGAATTGAGATTGCCTTTGAAAATTTTAATTGCTCAAGGTACATAATCCCATGTAGTCTTAGTTGACCGGCAATTACAGTAATTAAGATCTCCTCTGCCTTCTTTGCCACAATATCTTTATTTCTGTCTTTCTTATCTAGAAGAATAGGCTTGGTTGAATGATAAAACAGGTAAAATGACATATGTTAAATTTTCTATCAATGAAAGTAGCTTCCATTTGGAGATCCCATAATTCATAACTGTCCCCTTCTTTTGGGCTTTTTCTTTTTCAAATAAGGGCCTATACAATTCTGGTCCCAATCCCAAATGGCTTGAGCCTCCTGTAGGAGATGACTAATGAAAGGGTCCTCTTGCCTGTAGTCAATACTGTCCAATAGAAACTTTTTTCAATGATGAATGTGCTCCATATCTGAGTTGTCCAATATGGTAGCCACTATCAATGTGTGGCTATTAGGCATTTGGAATGTAGCTAGTGTGACTAATTGAATTTTTTTTAAATTTATTTTTTAATTTATTTCATTTATTTATTTTTGGCTGTGTTGGATCTTTGTTGCCGTGCACGGGCTCTCTCTAGTTCGGTGAATGGGGGCTACTCTTCGTTGTGGTGCGCAGACTTCTCATTGTGGTGGCTTCTCTTGTTATGGAGCACGGGCTCTAGGCACATGGGCTTCAGTAGTTGTGGCCCATGGGCTCAGCAGTTGTTGGCCACGGGCTCAGTAGCTGTGGCGCATGGGGTTAGCTGCTCTGTGGCATGTGGGATCTTCCTGGACCAGAGATCGAACCTGTGTCCCCTGCATTGACAGGCCGAATCTTAACCACTGCGCCACCAGGGAAGCCCTGAGTAACTGAATTTTTAGGTCAATTTCATTGAATTTAAAAGTAAATAGCCACATGTGGTAAGTAGCTACCACACTGGAGAGCATGACTCTAAATGATGAAATTTTAGTGTGACTTCTGGGTCCTCAGTTTCTGAAAGCTCCTTCATAGCCAGGGAAGGAGGTCTAAAGCAATCAGAGCTCCATGAGATTGGGAGAATATAAGGCTTTTATATATGGATATAATTCTAGTTGTACCACTGGATTTCAAGGCATGAGGAGTTCCACTGGACTCTGGCTTTACCTTGAACAGTTTTATTTTGTGAGAAAACAAAGACATAACGATGCCAATTATCTTGTATTCATGGATCTCATGGATGCTTTTACTAGAAAGAGCATCTTGATTCCTGTCCTAAGGCTCCCCAAATCTTGCTTTGATACTGGCAAAGTCTGCCTCAGGCTTGAATCACCTTTCTCCCAATTTTTCAAACATGATAAATAGCAGAGTCCAAAAGAAGAGTTCTTCAGGGTTTAAAGCTGAGACAAGTTTTTATTTTGGGTCAGTTACAACTACCAATAAGTCAGTAATTGCCATAACAATGCTGTGTAACAAATCATCCCCAAAAAACTCAGTGGCTTACAAACTGAACAAGTACAGGTTGGGTAGGTTCAGTTGATCTAGGCTGAGTACAGCTGAGTGTGCCTCCAGGCTACAGGATAGGTTCAGGTCTGCTCTATGTATTTTAGACATGTTCTCATAGAGATGGTAGAAGCTCAGGAGAGAAAACCTAGTCTTGCAAGCACATTTCAAGGCTTTGCTCAAATCACATAGGCTAACATCCCATTGGCCAAAGCAAGTCACATAGCCAAGCCAAGAGTCAAAGGGTGGGATATCCACTCTTCCCATTATGAGGCCCTGGAGAAAGTTTGGATGTACAACACTACTGTGAGAGAGTGAAGAATTAGGACCCGCAATTTAATTTACCATACCTACATCAGACTCAATCTTTCTCTCTCCTCACTCTCTGTTTCTGTCTGTCTGCCTCTCTGTCTGTCTGTCTATCTCTCTCTCTCTCACACACACACACACACACTTTTCTGGTTGTGATAACAACATCAATGCTTTAAAAAAAAAACAAAAAAACCTTTCTATACCTGGAAAGAAATGCTTTGACTCCTCTCTTTTTTACTTTCATCTTTGGGGAACTTTTTAAAAATCACATTCTTTTATAGCAAATACATCAGCAAATTTAGTTATCTGGAAACTAGTTTACTAATTGTGATCTTTAATAACTTTTTGATAGTCTAAATGTGATGTGATAGAAAAATTAGTCTTAATGCATCAATTTTTGTGTGTGTGTGTTTTTTTTTTGTTTTTTTTTTCTTGGCTGTGTTGGGTCTTTGTTGCTGCATGCCGGCTTTCTCTAGTTGTGGCGAGCGGGGGTTACTCTTTGCTGCGGTGCATGGGCTTGTCATTGCAGTGGCTTCTCTTGTCGCAGAGCACGGACTCCAGGCACACGGGCTTCAGTAGTTGTGGCACATGGGCTTAGTAGTTGTGGCTCGCGGGCTCTAGAGTGTAGGCTCAGTAGTTGTGGCGCACTGGCTTAGCTGCTCCACGGCATGTGGGATCTTCCTGGACCAGGGCTTGAACCCGTGTCCCCTGCACTGGCAGGCAGATTCTTAACCACTGCGCCACCAGGGAAGCCCAATGCATCAATTTTGTTACCTTTTCTCTTTTCCTTAAAGCCTTTGATATTCATTTAGTTAAAAACCAATGACTAATTTAGTACCCAGTCTCTCTGGAGCCATCCCATTTGGAGCTCTATGGCACCTGTCTAAAATAATTCCAGCTTAGTCTAAACCATTCAAAATTTTTAGAAGACAACTCCTTAATATTAATGAAATATTGTTATTTTTAAAAGTAGGTTAGAAAATAAGATAGATGATAGATAGAATGTACTATTTATATAAGTAAATGTTTGTGTTTATACCTGCTTAGAAGGGATTAGGAAGGCTAGGTTGCTTCTGGGGAGAGGTATTGATATCTCATTTTCACTGTACCCTTCATATACTATCATACCATTAGATCATTATTCAGTAAGCAAGTATTATTTTTTATGACAAAAGGTTGTTAAAAATAAAAACCATATCATTATACCGCGAATATTTTGACAGGCTGTCATAGTTGGCAGGATAGAAATCAACTTCATATTTCCATGATTTATAAGCTTCTTAGAGGAGAGAAAGAAGTGTGCTTTTGAGGGGACAGGAGTATTTTAGAGTTCAGTCGGAGTTTTAATTTTGTTTTGCTCTAGTTCCAATTGAGTTTATCTTTAGTCCTTGATTTATAAATATCTCTTCCTCTAAAGTGGTCCGTTCTGGCAACCATTTCTAAGCACTCCAGATTGAGATCAGCTTCCCATACAGGAAGTCACTTAGAGGAAAAGTGACCAAGAGTTTCTGTTTTCTTATGAAAGCACCGTGGTCTCTGGTAGCATCATTTTGTGTCATCGTAAAATGAATTGTAGCCAGGCAACAGATGTCATCTGTTCTAACAGCAAAAGCTTCTATTTGCATCACTCAAATGGTCATGTTTTTACCTTAACACAATCTCAACCTTCAGGACCAACTCTAGAAGAGAAAATATTACAAAACATAAATATCCCAGGACCAGGCTCTTCCTGGGTCACTTTAGGATGTGTCAAGGTTTCAGAAATCAAGTTCATGACCATTCACAGAAGTCGGTCCCCTCATTCTAGCCATTTGCATCCTTTCTGGGCATTTTACATTAAGGAGAGTGGTCCAGAGGTTAGAGCAGGCCCTTTGATTTCTGAATTTGAAACTTGGCTTCTCCATTACGATGTTGTACAACCTCTGGCAAGTAACTAAAGCCTTACTGAGCTTCATTTTCCCTTCTTGCAAAGTGCAGATAAAAATGACGCTTAGCTCATCGGGTCCTGTGAGGGTGAAATAAGAGGGCATGTGAAAGCACTTAGAACAATGCCTGGCTGGTAAAGGCCCCCAATAAATATTTACTTTCTAATGCTTCTCCACTAATTAATTGTCCCTCTGATACTCTGAAAGGATTAGTACAAATCTTACCAGGTGAATCTTCACTCTCTAAAAATGGATAGAAGGAAGTATAGTATTTTACTTTGCGAGAAAACCTACGAGTGACTGGGATCTAATCCAGATCCACTTACATAATTTGAGTATTCCACATCCACAGGAGTGAAGCAGGAGCAAACCTGGGGGCACATCTGCTTTATAACGCTTCTTTTGTAGATCTTTCAGATGTCATTATAGAATATATACATGGTTGAGCAACAGAGGGTTAAGGATCACTTTGTTTTTTTAAAAAAATAAATTTATTTATTTATTTATATTTTATTTTTGGCTGCGTTGGGTCTTCGTTGTGAGCGGGCTTTCTTTAGTTGCGGCGAGCAGGGGCTACTCTTCATTGCAGTGTGTGGGCTTCTCATTGAGGTGGCTTCTTTTGTTGTGGAGCACTGGCTCTAGGCACGTGGGCTTCAGTAGTTGTGGCTCGTGGGCTCAGTAGCTGTAGCTTGCGGGCTCTAGAGCGCAGGCTCAGTAGTTGTGGCCCATGGGCTTAGTTGCTTCGCGGCATGTGGGATCTTCCCAGACCAGGGCTTGAACCTGTGTCCCCCGCCTTGGCAGGCAGACTCTGAACCACTGCGCCACCAGAGAAGCCCAATCCCTTTGTTTCTGACATGAAAATCGCCTTTAAAAACCAGATTTAAAAGACTATAAATCATGTAACATTGTTTCAATTTTATTATAATGTACTTCAGGGAATTAATTTGATTTTCTGAACTATTTCGACAGGAATAGCATCATTTTTCACTTTCCAGGGTTCTAGCTATACTGAATTACACATCATCACATAAGGCTACCAAATTTTATTTTCATATTATATATTATCCCTCTGAAATCAGTATCTGGAACATTTAATTCCTATAAATGGGAATTTGCTCATTAAAAATGAATAGAATGTAAAACAAACCAAAGGCGATTTCATCTATATTATGCAATACCTTCCTTTGCCCTTCAACATATATGCACATTATTTTAATCACACTCTCCCGGAAACTGAAGATAGAAGAATATTGGTTCATTGAGTAGAACATTTCTCAGAAAAAGTAATATAATGCAGAGATATAATATACAATATTTGGTGGATACAGGAATGGATCTGACTTAAGCATAACAACTGAAATCTTTTCTCTTCTGCTCTTTTGCTTTTTCACAGAGTTGCTCGTGAATGACCAAAGGAAGATTTTTGGCTTGTGGCATGCTTGGGTAGTAGGTGGCCCAAGAGTTCTCAGGGAACCACGAAAAGGGAACTTCTGGTAAAGAGAGGACTACATCACATAGTGATTCTTACAAGTCACTGCTACAAGGTTTATTTCAAAGAATGTTACGAATGTATAATTTTTATTCGGCAAAGGATTTCAAAAAGCCTGAACTCCTTTAAAACTCAATCATAACTCAGGCTGGAAGGTGACATGCCAGATTTCAGTGGGCATAATTTGAAATGGATGAGAAATTATCACAGGTGTTAACAGGTCCAAATGCGATACAATACTAAAGCACCAAAGCTCCCACAAAGAACTCGAAAGAGGCTTGATATGCTGTGTTCGTGCCTGCCAAATAGCATCTGTCCTCAAATGCCCGGCTGGAAAACTTTTATGTGAAATTAAAAGCTTATCTGAATTGAGACCAAGAAAAAGAGCCTTGTATGCTGCCTGATATTTGCAATTATCGAAACTCACAGATTTATACTGTAACTAATTAATTTTTGATCAAGGATACCTGCTGCAGTAAAAACAAAGGAACATAAAGAAGTAAGAAGATCTTAAAACTTTTTCCAATTTAACAACTCTTAGGGGAAAAAATCAGATTCACGAACTAACTTATGTTTATTGTTATGAAACCCAGCATTCATTACTCTGTCAATGCACTTAGAAACTTTATGACTATCATAGGTATCTTCATAGGAAACTCTTCATTTTCTTAAAATGTTGACTGTTTTGGCTACTACAAGCATGAGTGCCTGTGGTCTCTTCCCCTACAGGCTGCCGCACTGGAAACCTTCAGTTAGCCCCTCTACCACACGCGGTGCCAAGGCTATTCCTGATGAATTCCCTTCCACCCGCCATCTCTGGTGGGCCCACTCCTCACCCTCCTACAGCAAGGGTGAGGAATTAGTACTTTAGCGTCTGCTACCTCAATGCTCCACCCACCCCCAGGGACCTGTGAATCTCCGTCTAGCCTCAGTCCTGGGAGGACTCATTGCACTAGGGGGACCTTGCCAAGCTGTGTGACCTTTGCTTGCTCCTCTTACTAATGGTGCTTCCTTGTCTTTTGGGTTTGTTTTCTGTCATCTATAAGATAAAGACAATAATAGTGCTTGGCTCATAAAGTTGTGACTATTAAATTCATACAATCCGAAGGCACAATCCATGGTACACGGTAAACATTCACCAAATTATAATGATGATGAAGGCAGATAATAGGATCTTGATTCTGAGAGAGGACAGTCTGTGGAAACATAGTGCTACACAGTGTTTTGCTTCTTTTAGAGTCATTTTCCTGAATTCTTTTTACTACTGTAGTCACTGTAACTTTTAATATTTATCATCATCTCAAAAAAGATTGTTATAATGAGCAGCTAGACAACCATATAGGAGGTCAATTGTTTTGCATGATGTATGTAATCAAAAAGTTTTAAGTGTCTGCTTACCAATAAAGAATTTTTACATTGAAAACACAAATGAACAAGCATGGCCTATGTGAGTACAAATGCCATGCTTTCTTAGAGATACTTCCTTCTGAAACCCTCTTCGTTTTTACCGCTACCACTTTGGGATGTCAATGCCAACCTGGACCCAGGCTTGGTTCCTGAGTTAGCCCATGGGTCACTGTCCTTTTCTACTCTCTATTGAAAATCCAACATGCTTTTTGAATCCACGTGAGTGATGACAGTAAACAAATGTTCCATTAATTTATTAAGTTATTTCTTCTGTTTCTCTTTGAATAGACACATTTTTATGACCAAAATAAAGTTAAGAAACTCACCTACTGAGAATTAAGCATTAAATCTCAGAAAAAATACATTTTTCCTAGGTATATCAGTTCTCAAAATTATAATTTCAAAAAGATTTTTTTACATGAATTACAATAAAGATAATACTTTTCCTTTTGAATGAAGATGAGTTATTTTTCTAGATTATTCCTATAGTGATGACAAACCTTACAAAAAAACTAGATGATCAAGAAAAGCTAACTTCCCATATTGATTTTTATACTGGCTAATGTTATATTTGATAGAACATTATATGACAAAACTCTATACTAAACTCTAATTAAAATTTTGTCTAAAATATATTGGTTTATAGCTTGCCTTTCTAAATTAAGTATACTGAATGTTCCCTAATATTTTATTGATAATCAAGATGTTACAGTGATTAAAAGTAATTTTTTTTGTGAATTTAAACTTACTTTTAAAGATTTGGGCATAGAAGTTATAGCAGATTAAGTATGTCCTTGTAATGGTATATTTGAGAAATTTACTTCAATTTTTGCAAATGTTGCCTATTCACTTTTTTTGGTCATTTATCCTTTCAACTAAAAGCAGAGTGGATCATATTCTGGTTAATTGTGGTTCTAGTTTCAGTTAAAAGATTTTTTTAAATTAGGAACAATGGTAAAAGAAAATCAACAACAAAATACTTATGTTTTATGTCTATCGGGGCAACAACTTCAGTAAGATGATATTCTATAAATGATGCTTTACAGATCTATCCTTATATAGATCTGCCTCTACTAAACAGTCATTATTTTTTAATTGTGTGAAAAACAAGCAAAAAAATCTTATTACTGTTATAAACACAGTGAATGCTTACATCTAAAAGGAAAAAAAAAACCAAAACCCAGATCTTGGCAAATTCACAATAACTCTACAGCATATTATTTCCCCTATAGCTAAAAATGCTAGAAATACCATTTGGCTTCTGATGAATACTTAAATACAGAATAAAATAATTTTAAAATTATTTTAAAGCTAAGAAGAATCATGTTTTTAGATCTCTTTAGTCTCTCTTCATTTTCATTCTTAACGTTAAAGATGGATTTTCTTTGGTGTTTAAAATTCCACGAACAATATCCTTAGAAGACTTATTGTGTATTCAAAGATAAGGAGAGAAAAATATAGCCATACTGAATAGACCCCAATTCCTGCCTTAGATCATGTTATGAGCCTACAGGGTCAAAAACACAAATGCTAACCCTCCAAAGGCCAAAGATTTACTGAACAGAAGTTCTATTAGTTTTTTTATGTGGGTGAATAATCATCCTCTAAAATTTGTCTCAATAAGATTTTCTAGGAGTAGTTTACCCTTGAACGAACTTGTCAAAGTCCTGTCCTTCTTATTACTTTCAGAAGCTCTAAAATAAAAGCCAATGAGTTCATTTTACTTTTCTGTCCTCCCTAATACAGAGAGGTGGTGATCTTGGTGGCTCAGCTCCTGCCTGTGCCTGGATTGACTTTGAATTGCTGAGATATTTGTAAAATGAAGGACTTAGAGGGACATAATCTCTAATGCCCCATTTTTAAAATTACTTTATAAAATCTAAATCCATTTACACACTAATGGATTGCAGAATAGGAAGCAGATGACCTGAAGTAAGTGCTTTAAAAATCATTTTCTCTATTTTCCTCATTAAGTTTATTTCTCAGAATTTCTTGAACCTGAAAGTATGGCTTAATGAGCCATAAATAAAATTCAAACCAAAAAACTTTGTGTTGCTTATAAACAAAACATCCACAATGACCAAGATGGTTCAAAGCATTTTCCTTATTTTCATAAAAAGTACTAATTTACAAAACCACATGATTAAGTAACATCACTAAATGCCTATAAAACTGTGACACTTTCTAAGACCAGCCCAGGAAAAACAAAGCAGGAATAAACAGAGATTGGTTCAAGATGGCGGAGTAGAAGGACGTGCATGCACTCCCTCTTGCGAGAGCACTGGAATCACAACTAACTGCTGAACAGTCATCGACAGGAAGACAGTTGGAACTCACCAAAAAAGATACCCCAAAGACAAAGTAGAAGCCACAATGAGACGGTAGGAGGGGCGCAATCACAATAAAATCAGATCCCATAACTGCTGGGTGGGTGACTCACAGACTGGAGAGCACTTATACCACAGAAGTCCACCCACTGGAGTGAAGGTTCTGAGCCCCACGTCAGGCTTCTCAACCTGGGGGTCTGGCAACGGGAGGAGGAATTCCTAGAGAATCAGACTTTGAAGGCTAGTGGGATTTGACTGCAGGACTTCAGCAGGACTGGGGGAAACAGAGATTCCACTCTTGGAGGGCACATGCAAAGTAGTGTGCACATCGGGACCCAAGGGAAGGAGCAGTGATGCCATAGGAGACAGAACCAGACCTACCTGCTAGTGTTGGAGGGTCTCCTGCAGAGGCGGGGGGCAGCCGTGGCTCACTAAGGGACAAGGACACTGGCAGCAGAAGTTCTGGGAAGTACACCTTGGCGTGAACCCTCCCAGAGTCTGCCATTACCCCACCAAAGAGCCCAGGTAGGCTCCAGTTTGGGTCGCCTCAGGCCAAACAACCAACAGGGAGAGAACTCAGCCCCACCCATCAGCAGTCAAGCTGATTAAAGTTTTACTGAGCTCTGCCCACCTGAGCAACAGCCAGCTCTACCCACCACAAGTCCCTCCCATCAGGAAACTTCCACAAGCCTCTTAGATAGCCTCATCCAGAGGGCAGAGAGCAGAACAAGAGGAAGTACAATCCTGCAGCCTGTGGAACAAAAACCACATTCACAGAAAGACAGAGAACATGAAAAGGCAGAAGGCTATGTACCAGATGAAGGAACAAGATAAAACCCCAGAAAAACAACTAAATGAAATAGAGATAGGCAATCTTCCAGGAAAAAAAATCAGAATAATGATAGTGAAGATGATCAGGGACCACAGAAAAAGAATGGAGGCAAAGATTGAGAAAATGCAAGAACTGTTTAACAAGGATATAGAAGAATTAAGAACAAAAAAACAGAGATGAACAACACAATAATTGAGATGGAAAATAAACTAGAAGGAGTCAATAGCAGAATAATTGAGCAGAAGAATGGATAAATGACCTGGAAGACAGAATGGTGGAATTCACTGCTGTGGAACAGAATAAAGAAAAAAGAATGAAAAGAAATGAAGACAGCCTAAGACCTTTGGGACAACATTAAAAGCAACAACATTCGCATTATAGGGGTCCCAGAAGGAGAAAAGAGAGAGAAAGGACCCGAGAAAATATTTGAAGAGATTATAGTTGAAAACTTCCCTAACATGGGAAAGGAAATAGCCACCCAAGTCCAGGAAGTGGAGAGAGTACCATACAGGATAAACTCGAGGAGAAACACGCTGAGACACATAGTAATCAAATTGGCAAAAAATAAAGACAAATAAAAATTATTGAAAGCAGCATGGGAAAAACAACATGTAACATACAAAGGAACTCCCATAAGGTTAACAGCTGATTTCTCAGCAGAAACTCCACAAGCCAGAGGGGAATGGTATGATATATTTAAAATGATGAAAAGGAAGTACCTACAACCAAGATTATGCTAGCCAGCAAGGATCACATTCAGATTTGACGGAGAAATCAAAAGCTTTACAGACAAGCAAACGCAAAGAGAATTCAGCACCACCAAACCAGCTCTACAACAAATGCTAAAGGAACTTCTCTAAGTAGGAAGCACAAGAGAAGAAAAGGACCTACAAAAACAAACCCCAAACAGTTAAGGAAATGGTAATAGGAACATACATATCGATAATTACCCTAAACGTGAATGGATTAAATGCTCCAACCAAAAGACACAGGATCGCTGAATGGATAGAAAAACAAGACCCATATATAAGCTGTCTAAAAGAGACACACTTCAGACCTTGGGACACATGAAGACTGAAGGTGAGGGGATGGAAAAAGATATTCCAGAAAATGGAAATCAAAAGAAGGCTGGAGTAGCAATACTCATATCAGATAAAATAGACTTTAAAATAAACAATGTTACAAGAGACAAGGAAGGACACTACATAATGATCAAGGGATCAATCCAAGAAGAAGATATAACAATTATAAATATATATGCACTCAACATGGGAGCACCTCAATACATAAGGTAACTGCTAACAGCTCTAAAAGAGGATATCAACAGTAAAACAATAATAGTGGGGTACTTTAACTCCTCACTTACACCAATGGAATGATCATCCAAGCAGAAAATTAATAAGTAAACACAAGCTTTAAATGACACAAGAGACCAAATAGATTTAATTGATATTTATAGGACATTCCATCCATCCGTGCGCGCACGGAATATTCTCCAGGATAGATCACATCTTGGGTCACAAATCAAGCATTGGTGAATTTAAGAAAATTGAAATCATATCAAGCATCTTTTCTGACCACAACACTATGAGATTAGAAATCAATTACTGGGAAAAAGACGTAAAAAACACAAACACATGGAGGCTAAACAATATGTTACCAAATAACCAAGAGATCACTGAAGAAATCAAAGAGGAAATCAAAAAATACCTAGAGACAAATGACAAAGAAAACATGATGATCCAAAACCTATGGGATGCAGCAAAAGCAGTTCTAAGAGGGAAGTTTATAGCTATACAAGCCTACCTCAAGAAACAAGAAAAATCTCAAATAAACAATCTAACCTTACACCTAAAGGAAGTAGAGAAAGAAGAACAACAAAAACCCAAAGTTAGCAGAAGGAAAGAAATCATAAAGATCAGAGCAGAAATCAATGAAATAGAAACAAAGAAAACAATAGCAAAGATCAATAAAACTAAAAGCTAGTTCTTTGAGAAGATAAACAAAATTGACAAACCATTAGCCAGACTCATTAAGAAAAAAAGGGAGAAGACTCAAATATACAGGATTAGAAGTGAAAAAGGGGAAGTAAAAACTGACACTGAAGAAATACAAACGATCATGAGAGATTACTACAAGCAACTATATGCCAATAAAATGGACAACCTGGAAGAAATGGACAGATTCTTAGAAAAGCACAGCCTTCCGAGACTGAACCAGGAAGAAATAGAAAATATGAACAGATCAATCACAAGCACTGAAATTGAAACTCTGATTAATAAGCTTCCAACAAACAAAAGCCCAGGACAGATGGCTTCACAGGCGAATTCTATCAAACATTTAGAGAAGAGCTAACACCTATCCCTCTCAAACTCTTCCAAAATATAGCAGAGGGAGGAACACTCCCAAACTCATTCTACGAGGCCACCATCACCCTGATACCAAAACCAGACAAAGATGCCACAAAAAAAGAAAACTACAGGCCAATATCACTGATGAACATAGATGCAAAAATCCTCAACAAAATATTAGCAAACAGAATCCAACAGCACATTAAAAGGATCATACACCATGATGAAGTGGGGTTTATCCCAGGAATGCAAGGATTCTTCAATATACACAAATCAATCAATGTGATAAAACATACTAACAAATTGAAGGAGAAAAACCATATGATAATCTCAATAGATGCAGAAAACGTTTATGACAAAATTCAACACCATTTATGATAAAAACTCTCCAGAAAGTAGGCATAGAGGGAAACTACCTCAACATAATAAAGGCCATATCTGACAAACCCACAGCCAACATCATTCTCAATGGTGAAAAACTGAAACCATTTCCTCTAAGATCAGGAACAAGACAAGGTTGCCCACTCTCACCACTATCATTCAACATAGTTTTGGAAGTTTTAGCCTCAGCAATCAGAGAAGAAAAAGAAATAAAAGGACTCCAAATTGGAAAAGAAGTAAAACTGTCACTGTTTGCAGATGACATGATACTCCTCATAGAGAATCCTAAAGATGCCACCAGAAAACTACTAGAGCTAATCAATGAATTTGGTAAAGTAGCAGGATACAAAATTAATGCACAGAAATCTCCTGCATTCCTATATACTAATGATGAAAAATCTCAAAGAGAAATTAAGGAAACACTCCCATTTACCACTGCAACAGAAGGAATAAAATACCTAGGCATGAACCTACCTAAGGAAACAGAAGACGTGTATACAGGAAACTATAAGACACTGATGAAAGAAATTAAAGACGATACAAACAGATGGAGAGATATACCATATTCTTGGATTGGAAGAATCAACATTGTGAAAATGACTCTACTACCCAAAGCAATCTACAGATTCAACGCAATCCTTATCAAATACCAATGGCTTTTTTCACAGAACTAGAAAAAAAATTTTTCACAATTTGTATGGAAACACAAAAGACCCCAAATAGCCATAGCAATCTTGAGAAAGAAAAATGGAGCTGGAGGAATCAGGCTCCCAGACTTCAGACTATACTACCGAGCTACAGTAATCAAGACAATATGGTACTGGCACAAAAACAGAAATATAGAAAAATGGAACAGGACAGAAAGCCCAGAGATAAACCCATGCCCATATGCTCACCTTATCTTTGATAAAGGAGTCAAGAATATACAATGGAGAAAAGACAGCCTCTTCAACAAGTGGTGCTGGGAAAACTGGACAGCTACATGTAAAAGAATGAAATTAGAACACTCCCTAACAGCATACACAAAAATAAACTCAAAATGGATTAAAGACCTAAATGTAAGACTGGACACTATAAAACTCTTAGAGGAAAACACAGGCAGAACACTCCATGACATAAATCACAGCAATGTCATTTTTGACCCACCTCCTAGAGAAGTGGAAATAAAAACAAAAATAAACAAATGGGACCTAACAAAACTTAAAAGCTTTTGCACAGCAAAGGAAACCATAAACAAGACGAAAAGATAACCCTCAGAATGAGAGAAAACATTTGAAAATGAAGTAACTGACAAAGGATTAATCTGCAAAATATACAAGCAGCTCATGCAGCTCAATATTAAAAAAAGAAACAGCACAATCCAAACATGGGCAGAAAAGCTAAATAGACATTTCTCCAAAGAAGATATATAGAATGGTAACAGACACATGAAAGGATGTTCAACATCATTAATCATTAGAGAAATGCAAATCAAAACTATAATGAGGCATCACCTCACATCAGTCAGAATGGCCATCATCTAAAAATCTACACACAGTAAATGCTGGAGAGGGTGTGGAGAAAAGGGAACCCTCGTGCACTGTTGGTAGGAATGTAAATTGATACAGGCACTATGGAGAACAGTATGGAGGTTCCTTATAAAAGTAAAACTAGAGCTACCATGTGACCCAGCAATCCCACTACTGGGCATATACCCTGAGAAAACCATAATTCAAAAAGAGTCATGTACCACAGTATTCATTGTAGCACTATTTACACTACCCAGGACATGGAAGCAACCTAAGTGTCCATCAACAGATGAATGGATAAAGAAGATGTGGCACATATATAGAATGGAATATTACTCAGCGATAAAAAGAAACGAAATTGAGTTATTTGTAGTGAGGGGGATGGACGTAGATTCTGTTGAAAATAGTGAAGTCAGAAAGAGAATAAAAAATACCATATGCTAACACATATATATGGAATTAAAAAAATAATGGTTCTAAAGAACTAGGGGCAGGACAGGAATAAAGATGCAGATGTACAGAATGTACTTGAGGACACGGGAAGGGGTTGTGTAAGCTGGGACGAAGTGAGAGAGTGGCATGGACATATATATACTACCAAATGTAAAATAGATAGCTAGTGGGAAGCAGCAGCATAGCACAGGGCAATCAGTTCGGTGTTTTGTGACCACCTAGAGGGGTGGGATAGGGAGGGTGAGAGGGAGACGCAATATGGAGGGGATATGGTGATATATGTATACGTCTAGCTGATTCACTTTGTTATACAGCAGAATCTAACAACATTGTAAAGCAATTATACTCCAATAAAGATGTTTAAAAAAAAAGAGGCAGAAGCAGTAATAAACATAATTGTGTTTGGTAAAAAAAAAAAATTAAGGCCAAGGTATATTTGATAAACAGCAGGAAATATTCTTGGATATATAGAAAGATCAGGTCGTAAAGGGGTTTCCTTGCTCAGGCTGAGGATGTACCTTTTCATAAACAAGAGCAATTGAAGGTTTTGAGCAAGGGTTTGTAAACTGATTGATTCATTGCCTCCTCCATTCAGCAAATATAGGTTGATTATCTATCCTGTGTGATATAATAAGAACTGTTTTTTTTTTTTGTTTTTTTTTTTGCGGTACATGGGCCTCTCACTGTTGTGGCCTCTCCCGTTGCGGAGCACAGGCTCCGGACGCGCAGGCTCAGCGGCCATGGCTCACGGGCCTAGCCGCTCCGCGGCATGTGGGATCTTCCCGGATCGGGGCACGAACCCGTGTCCCCTGTATCGGCAGGCGGACTCTCAAACACTGTGCCACCAGGGAAGCCCATAAGAACTGTTTTTAAAGATTAACCATTGATTAAAGATAACCAAGAATTAATCATTTGGGGATAACTTTTAAGAAATAGCCAGGAAATAGGAAAGAAGGTTATGAGAATATTTAATAATCTGAATACAAAGGGTATCTACTAGGTAATTCTGGTCTACAAAATAGAAACTTTCACCGTCACCGCAGAGTGAATTGAATTCAGGAATAAGAGGGAAGATGAAAGTTTATTGGAGTGCATAGGATACAACTTAACTCTGACTTGGATGATTAGAGAACATATTCTAGAAGTGATGCTTAATTTGAGATCTACAGAGAGATTAGGAGTAAATCAGATGTGGAGAGAAGAGTGATAAGGTAGGGAGTGTTTTGAGCAAAGGTCATGTCAGACAGCATGGCTCATTCTGGGGACGAAAGCAATCAGTAGGGTCAAAATACAGAAAGTGTCAGAGGATATTGAAGAGCTTTCGGATGAAGTTCTCTAAATGAGGAAATTTTAAAGGAGAGAAGTAGAGAGTTAAGGTCCAAATCTTCAGCAACAGAAATACTAATTGGTTGGGAAGACATAGAGGAAAAATGGATGTGCTGTATTAATGAGGGCTGCAAATTCTTTGCCATTCTTCTCATTATATGGTATAGTCTATGGCCCCTTACCCTGCATCTTGGCTGCCCCCCTGACACTGGTGACTTGCTTTTACTGATAGAACGTGGTAGAAACGACACTGGAGCATTTTCAGACCTAGATCTTGGAAGGTCTTACAGCTTCCATTTAGAGGCTTGCACCACCATTCCTGATACCCTGATGGAAAGAAAGGCCCAGCCAACCTTAACCAGTTCTTATCACCGTAGATGAGACTGCAAAGATATGAGTGAGGCCAACTTGGAAGTTCCAGTCCCTGCTGAGCTCCTAGTAAATACAGCTGCATAAGGAACCCCAGCAAATATCACATGGAAAAAATGAATCACCCAGCTTAGACCAGCTGAACAATAGTATTGTGAATAAATTGTTGTTTTAAGCCTCCATGTTTTATGGTGGTTTGTTATACAGCAATAGCTAACTAATACAGTAGAAGAAACAGAAATCTAGGAGGGCTGGAAATAGATCGGAAACATGTAGTACTATGAAAGCAGGGGAAAGAGATATTTCAAGTAGAGGACAATCTACAGTATCAAACATTGTAAAGAAATCAGATAGCAGCTTACATTTAGAAAGAATAGGCATTATCTGTAGTGCCAATTAGCACAGTGAAATATCTGAATTTGTCATTAGTGTATTTAGTCTATAAAAGGGGTATTTCTTTTTGTCACCTACTGAATCACCGGGAGAATTCCTTTCCTCCAAATTACGCCACTGCTTTCACAGCAGAATATATGTTGACAGAGCACACTAAAGAAGACAGTCTTTTTCATTATTTGCCACTTAAAAAAAAATTTATTTTACTATTGAAGTATAGTTGATTTACAACGTTGTGTTAATTTCTTCTGTAGAGCAAAGTGATTCATTTATACATATATATTATTTTTCATATTCTTGGACATTATGGTTTATGACAGGATACTGAATATAGTTCCCTATGCTATACAGTAGGACTTTGGTGTTTATCCATTCTATATATAATAGTTTGCATCTGCTAATCCCAAACTCCCAATCCCTCCCTCCCTCCCTCTCCCTCCCCCTTGGCAACCACATGTCTGTTCTCTATGCCTATGAGTCTGTTTCTGTTTCATAGACAAGTTCATTTGTGTCATATTTCAGATTCCACATATAAGTGATATCATATGGTATTTGTCTTTCTCTTTCTGACATTATTTGCCACTCTTCATAAAGCTGGATGAAGCCTAAAGTCCTATTGATTTCCTTGCCTTTTCAAGGTCACTCATAATTTTCCACTAAGGGGCTTTAAGAAGGGATGAACCCAAGGGTTTGTGCCTTTTAAATGTTACGTTTCTGCTTCCTATGCTTAGAGAGACTACCACACTCATTAGCATCTGGTTCAACATCTGCTAATATCTTTTTTTGTTTCTATCTTTCACCGATTTTCAAGTTGGTATTCAATTGGGAGTCTGGCTCTTTAAAAATAAAGGCTTTTGAAATGACTGAGATTAGATAACCATTCAGCCAAACTCTCTACAGCGTTTTGTACCAGGACCTTGGACATTCTTGGACTGTGAATTCTTATTTAGCTTACCAACATCTCAATGCTCCCACTGATAGCCTCAGATGATTCAATCACAAGTTCAGCAACCCCTTATGTTGCTCTTGCTTCCTTAAGAGCTATAATTTTACTTATCATGCTGTCAGTCTGCACTCTTGCAGACTTCCTTCCTTTTTATGGCTCATAAAACTTGTTGGAAATTGGCCTGAATGGCATATCTAGGGAACTTGAAAGAAGAGCCCATCTCATCAGTTTTCTCCTGGATTACCCTCGGGCTATAATGTCTTTACTGAGTTAAAATAGCAGTATTCAATGATTTAAAAAAATTAAGATATTATTTTCTTTCAGAATCATTTATTTATAGTTATCAACTAGATGACACTTGGCATTTGATTTTTATGATTTGGGATAATTTAAAAACTCTTGAAAAAGTTCTATTATTTTAAAATTCTTATTAATCAGAAATATATCCAAATCTATTAAAGTGAAATGTCTGTTTAAGTGCAAAGAAAGACATAAAATTTAAACTATGGGGCATTTACAAAGCTTATATCAACTATGTTAATAACAAGCAAACTTTGGTTCTCAAACCAACTCAAAGGAAAGAAAACGTGGAAATTGTGCTGAGCTCTAAATTTTAAAAAAATGAGTATTCATGCTCTTTTTTTAACAAAGTAAAACATATTCACATATATACTGATATTATGAGAGTTATGTCATATGGATATGATGCAAAGTAGACTCTAAGTGCACAATTAAGCAAATTACCCCAAAAGCCAGGGAACAGAAAAGCTCACAGACCAAATTAAGATACTTGAATTACTCGGTTCATTAAATCAATTTAAACACATAGCAAGAAGAAAGAGGCAAAAGATGTGACAGGAAAAGTGCAAGCTAAGAAGCAGTCTTCCACCTGAATTCTGTATTATGCAATGTTATATATCCTATCTCCATCTTGCTGCTGATGGTGTGGTTACGAGGACCAAGGGTGATGTTTGAGCAAAGGGGCTTGGCAGATGGAAGGCACTTAGACCAACACACACATACTTTACAAAAGAGGCAAGTATTCCTGGCCACAGTTAAAGGTTTAGCCTGATGAGCAGCAATATGTTTCATTTGCCAGGATGTATGTCATTAAAAGGTGGTCAACTTAATAGTCCGCATGTGGAACATCCCATATGCCTCACATGTATTTAGCATGTGATGCATAAGAGATGCTTAGTTATACATGCTTTACTTACTTTATCCATGACCAATTTGTCTCATAGGTAACTAACATCTATACCTATATCCATACCTGTAGGTCTTATAGTTCTGCCTATGTTTCGCACACTACTTGCTCATTCATTATCTTTATACCTAACACAGTCTATGAATTTTGCCTACGCCTTATAAGACACTAAGTTACTCATAAATGTACCATTGTCTTCCACAGCAGAATTAAATATTCTCAAATACATGAAACTCATATTACACATTTATTTAGCAAATGTGTATTGAACATCCGACTATGTACTAGGCAAAATTCAAGTGCTGATGATACAGCAAAGAATGAAATAGTCCTCAAAAGAAGACATACAGAGGGCCAAAAAGCACATGAAAAGATGCTCAACATCATCAATTATTAGGGAAATGCAAATCAAAACTACAGTGAGGTATCACCTCACACTGGTCAGAATGGCCATCATCAAAAAACTACAAACAATAAATGCTGGAGAGTGTGGAGAAAAGGGAACCCTTATGCACTGTTGGTAGGAATGTAAATTGGTACAACCATTATGGAAAATAGTATGGAGGTTTCTTAAAAAACTGAACATAGAACTGCCATATGACCCAGCAATCCCATTCCTGGGCATATATCTGGAGAAAAGCATAATTTGAAAAGATACATGTACCCTAATGTTCATCGTAGCACTATTTACAATAGCCAAGACACGGAAGCAACCTAAATGTCCATCGAGAGAAGAGTGGATAAAGAAGATGTGGTACATATATACAATGGAACATTACACAGCCATAAAAAAGAATGAAATAATGACATAGCATTATAGATACAGCAACACAGATACACCTAGAGATTGTCATTCTGAGTGAAGTAAGCCAAACAAAGACAAAAATCATATGATATCGCTTATATGTGGAATCTAAAAAAAATGGTACAAATGAACTTATAAAACAGAAATAGAGTCACAGATGTAGAAAGCAAACTCATGGTTACCAGGGGAAAAGGAGGCGGAGGGATAAATTGGAAGATTGGGATTGACATATACACACTACTATATATAAAATAGATAACTAATAAGGACCTACTGTATAGCACAGGGAATTCTACTCAATACTCTCTAATGACCTATATGGGAAAGGAATCTAAAAAAGAGTGGATATATGTACATGTGATATATGATTCACTTTGCTGTACACCTGAAACTAACACAACATTGTAAATCAACTGTACTCCAATAAAAATTATTTTAAAAATTTACATTTCCCTAAAACAAAAAATTCTGCTTGTTCAACAGAGTACAAAGAAACAAAATCTTCTAATGAATTCTGAGTGGTTAAACCTTTTTATTTATGGTGATGCTACAATCTGTTTTACAAAGTATTTTCATGTAATGATCTTTATTTTGTTGGTATTAATTTTACTGAATGTGAAAAAATACGAGTTAGCTTATTTTGAGTATGTTTTCATGGCAAAAACAAAGTGGTTGCACAGTTAAAAGAAAATATAACTTTTCAATGGGACCTGTAGGCAATATAGATAAATGTCACACTTGCAGATGCGATGTTTAGCTGTGGTTAGAAGAGTCCCCATCCCGTGTGGGAAGGATTAAGTAGGTCAAAGCCAGTTTAAATTCAGTGCACTTTGGAACAAAAGTGATACTGATGCAAATATAAAGATAAGTTCTGACTAGCTCTGAAGAGGGAAAAAATGCAACAGAACAAGACCTTAAACTACTTGTGAGGATTTTAGGTTTTTTAGAATTTAGCTGTAATTACTTAAAAAGACACTAGAACAAAAAGTTATTTATTCGTGAATTTAGATAAAAATTTTTCCATATTCAGCTGTTCTGGCATTTTGTGCCATTTGGAAGAATTAAAATATTGATATTTTGGTTCGTCTTCTTATTGTTATTTCAGACCTTTGAAAAAATCTGAAATTTGAATTATTTTCATCTTACAATTTAGTCAGTTTTAAAATGATAAAATTTTATACAAACAAAGGTACCTATGCTGAGGAAGCATTCTTCCGTATGTAAACCATTTCCTAAAGGAAGAAAACAATGAAAATCAACAGAGCAAAGCTTCTAGTGCACAAATAATTCTTACTTTAGTTCAAAGCCTTTCTGAAAAGTGAGATCTCCATCTGTAAATGATGGATCTAAACAAAGATAAGGTGGTAATATATTCTTTGAAACACAAATTGCAGCTTTCTCTCAATAAAAACATTTCAGCTCTTGCAAATAACAAAAAGTTGTTAAAAAATATCTCCAAAGGTATCAAATAATGCACAAAATTGTTTGAAAATGAAAGAGTTAAAGGAAAGTATTTGGACTTGGTTTATAATTATGTTCTCACTCTTCCTCAAACCCTTTTTGACTCAAAGACTTTTATGCAAGAGCTAGAAAATGTGCACCAAAAATATACTTGAAACTCTACAATGACATCATTAATACTCTTTGCTTTTTAAAGATTTCACTTTTTGAAAAATGTTAATTCACTTTCTTTTAAAATATTACGGGTTGAATTTTATTCATTTTTACACTATAAATATTTTGTTACACTTGAACATTTTATTGTAATTAATTTTACCTAGTAATTATTTTCATTGGAATATTAAGGTATGCCTATTCATATTTTATAGTTAATTTTTATTTGGCATTTTATCATGCTTATAAATTTTCATATTTTTGTGTATTAAATATTTACTTTCACTGTTTTTTTTTAAATCATGGAATCTGAACATTCAGTTACAGTTTTTGTCATTTTTCTCTTGTATTGCATCACTGGGTATATATCACTCAAATCTTAGTTAATGGCCTTGAATATTTCCAAATTGCCAAATTTGAGAGTGGCGCTAATACACAAATAGATAAATGTGGCTCTTTGGATGTTTGTATGAGAAGATAATCAGGGAATTCAAATATTCTGAAATTTTAATTCTCATAGGCTTATTTACTAAACTCATGATCTTCCCCCATTGTCTGCTCCACCAGCAGCCTCTTCCATTAGCTGCTAGCAATTCTTCCAGTTGTTGTAAACAAAAATCTTATCATTGTCCTTGATGAAGCTGCTCCTTTTCTCTTGCTACATGATCATCAACAGCAAATCCTGCTGCACCCAGAAATAGATCACTTCTTATCACCTTCTCTGCAGACACCCTGGTCTAGGTCTCCATCACTTCACTCTGCTTTCTCCCTGCTCTCACTCTGGTGTCCCTACAGCAGCCAGAAAGATCCTCTTAAATGTCAGATCAGATCACATCACTCCTCTGTACCCGACCTCCAATGAGTCTTCATGTCTTTTGGAGTCCAGAAATCCTTATAAGTAGACTAGCCTTCACCCTTTGCTGAAGACTCAGGAAGAAAAGGAAAGTCTATTGTATTTACCCATATTTTTGTTTACTATGCTCTTTCTTACTTCCTGCTGCTCTACAATTTCTCCTTTTATTGTTTCCTTTCTGATTAGAGAATTTTCTGAAGCCATTCTTTTAAGGTAGGTCTGCGGTCACAAGTTTTCTTAGTTTTCCCTCATCTGAGAATGTCTTGATTTCCCCTTCATTCCTGAAGGATATGTTTTGCTGAATGTAGGATTCTGGGTTAATAGCTCTTTTCTTTCTTTTTTTTTTCCAGCATTTAAAAATGTTGTGCCACTTCTGGCCTTCATGGTTTCTGATGAGAAATCCATTGTCATTCAAATTGTTTTCCCCTTATAAATGAGGTGTTTCTCCTTACTGCTTTCAAGATTTTTTTTTTTTTTGTCTTTATATTTGAGAAGTTTGACTATAATGTTTCTTGGTGTTGATTTCTTTAGACTTATTCTATTTGGGGTTTGTTCAGCTTCTTGAATCTATAGGTTTACTTTTTTGGGGTCAAATTTGGGAAATTTTCAGCCATTATTTCTTTGAATATTTTTTCAGTACTGCCTTCTTTCTCCTCTCCTTTCAGGAATCTGATGATATGGATATTAGACCTTTTATATTGACTACAGGTCCCTGAGGCTCTGTTGATTTTTTTTTTTTAAGTCAATTTCTTCTCAATTGTTCAGACTGAGTAATTTCTGTTGTTCTATCTTTCAGCTCACTGATTTCCCACCCCCGCAACCCCGTCCCCTCCATTCTATTGTTGGGTTCATCTACTTAGTTTTAACATTTTCAGTTATTGTATGTTTCAGTTCTAAAATTTCCATCAGGTTCTTCTTTACATTTTCTATTTCTTTACTGAGATTCCACTTTTTTCATTTGTTTTAAGTGTGCTCATAATTGCTTGTTGAAGCATTTTTATCATGACTGCATTAAAATCTTTGGCAGAAAATTCTAATATTCTGTCAGATCTGTTATAGCATCTATTGACTGTCTTTTTTTAGATATCTCCTGGTCTGAAAATGGTCCTTTGCTAGAGGTGCTTTTATTCTATTCTTTTTTCACATAAGGGAGTGGAGGCTCCCTTCAAAACACACCTTTGGGAGTGGGAAATGAGACAGGCTTCAAAACACACCTTTGGGAGTGGGAAATGAGAGGTGAAACTAGAATCCAAGTGTGTCTGACATAAAAGCCAGGCTCTCAGGCTTTCAAATTATAGACAAAAAGTATAGTGTGGTTCTATTTTTATGAGAAAAAATGTACAGCCAAATATTTCTAGCACAGAAAAAATTTAAGAATAGACCTCAAAATGTTAGCGGGTATTTTTTTTATGAGTATGATATCTGGATGATTCACATTTTTGTCTTTCTGTGCTTTAAATTATCTACAATAATTACTATTTAATCATCTGATTTTGAATAAAGCTCTGAATATCTCACACGTTTGTTTAAACTTAGTTAAAGTTGTGTTTTTGAGGTTTTGTTTCTCATATGAATAGTCACAAATTATGTTCTCTAAAAGCAACTTATTTAAATCTTAAAAATATGAAATTACTCTTCACTTCTAGAAGCTTACTTGCAGGAAGTAGATTTAACACATTTTTGTCAAGCAGCAAATCTGATATCTGTTTATTTTCTCATATTCTTATTTTTAATATCAATTTTGTTTGTAGTTAAATTTATTTAGAATTTAGATCACATTATTTTCAAACCAGCATTTTTGTAATAAAAAAATTAGAATATTTCATGCCTCATCTATTCTCTCATCCTCTTCTTTTCTTTTCTCTTCTACAGTCAGTATTTAAAGTAGCAACAGAAACCTTTGGAATGATAATATATTTTTTTCTAATAGACTTGAATGACATGGTATATTTTCATATCATGTTGCCATGACTACCAAACCCTTTAGCTCATCTTCATTTAAATATATTCACTGTTAAATTAGAGATGTAGCTTAAGCAATTCAGGATACTCTATAATTTTTGTTTAAAACACTGGTTATATGATAAGTCTCAAGTTCACTCTTTCAAAAGAATAACACAAGAGAGTTGCTGGCTATAGAACATCTATTCTGTTTCCTAATTCTTCTAAAGGCAGTTTGGAAAGAAAAAAAAAAAGGCCAACACTCATCTAATAGAGTTTTTCAAGTTCTGTATAGGAATTTGTAACTCAGATACAGAGCAAAATTATGAATATCATTAAATAAATCGGAAAGCTTTTTCCAAATTATAAGATGTCTGAATTGATATTGAGACCTCTTAAGCACACCCACATCAGAATATTGAAAAATGCTCAAATGGTAACAAACACCTCTTTCTGGCTTATTTAAAAATGTCTGCCTAGACATGGCACCCCTTCAGCTTCTCTCTGTGTGAAGTTGTGATTGTGGCACATTACAGGGAGCCCACACTGACTTGCTCAGAGGTGAACTTTGCAGAGAGGAAGCAGTGGCCCTAAATGAAGAAGTCAGCACCCAAAAATTTATACTTGGTCATCACTTTTCTAGGAGTCTCGTATATTAGGGAACGAAGATATTAATTTACCCTGTGTGTGGCATGCCTGAGTGCATGCAGCCATGTTGGAACGAGCCGGTACGGGACCAACATATGATTTTGCACACTCCAGATTGCTTAAATACTATTTTTTAAAGACCTGACTAGCTTTGAGGAGTTTAATTTTATTCAAATATTGTTCTTTCCAATTAAAAACAAAATCTTTAAATAAGTAACAATCTAGCAAGGCGAAAGAATTGGTTTGATCCTGGTAACTCAGGTTTGACCTTTAAAATCATACTCTTTAAAAATTTTATGGAATTAAAACACAAAAAATGTATATAGATTCTTCTAATGGCTAATCAGATAGAAATACACATGAATTAATAAAGCATCACTGAATTTTCTAATATTGTGTTTCACTTCTGATTATTTAAATTTAACAAAAAAGGTCCTACTGTATAGCACAGGGAACTATATTCAATACCGTGGGATAAATCATAATAGAAAAGAATATAAAAAATGTATATATGTGTGTGACTGAGTCACTTTGCTGTACAGCAGAAATTAACACAACATACTATACTTCAATAAAAAATTTTAAAAATTTTAAAAAATTAAAATTTTAAATTTAAATAGATGAGATTTTTGCTCAGATGAAAACTATAAGATCAGAGTCTAAATAAAATGTAAGACTAGGGTTTCCCTGGTGGCGCAGTGGTTGAGAGTCCGCCTGCCGATGCAGAGGACATGGGTTCGTGCCCCGGTCTGGGAAGATCCCACATGCCGCAGAGCGGCTGGGCCTGTGAGCCATGGCCGCTGAGCCTGCGCATTCGGAGCCTGTGCTCCGCAACGGGAGAGGCCACAACAGTGAGAGGCTCGCGTAACGCAAAAAAAAAAAAAAAAAAAAAAAAAGTAAGACTAGAAGGCCCAGTAAATAATTGTAGATAAATGTATGAGAATATCAGGATGGCATGCAGCATATGTTTTTATTAGTAAACCTAATTTTGCATAGTCTTAAAATTTTTTATTAAAATGGGCTGTTCATAAATCCTAATGCAGTGTCTAATCTTCCTACCTCGAATTTCTCTCAAAACAGAATATTAAAAATAATTAACAAGTCAAAGCAGGGAAAGAATTCTAATAATCCATCACTTTGAATTCCAGGATCACAAACCGATAGTCACTACTTATTGCAAATGACTCCTGATCTTATTTTGATTTTCAGGAAAGCAAACCAATAATAAAAGAATTGAAAGTGACCTTTTCATTTAAGTGAAGCAGGCAGAATAAAATATTTAATAGCTTTTAGAAAGCAAACAAAACATTGTGTGGTCTTAGTTGGTTTAAATTTGCTGAAGAGACTGCTTGTCTGTCTAGCCCTTTCCTCTGGAGGGAAAAAGTAGCTCAGAGAGCAGTAGTTTGGGGCCACTAGGTGTATGGCCACAGTGCTCTAGATTTTCCAGTGGTGTTCCACTGCATAGAATAAAATCCAAACTCCTTCCCTTGGCCCCTTCCTCTGTCTCTGTCTCATATTCTACCTCTTGTGCATCCTTCTCTGTTTTCTAGCCTCAGCAGCCTGTTTCCTAGCCTCAGCAGCCCATTTCCATTCTTTAAACATACCAAGCTCATTCCTACCACAGGGCCTTTGTACCTGCTTAGGATGAACTTCCTCAGATCTAAACAGCTCTCAATTCAAAGGATACCTTTTAGGTCTTTCCTTGAGAGCCTCGCTAAAATAGCCCTCTCAAGATAATTTGTTCATCTGTTTGTCTGCTTATTTATTTTGCTGTGTTTGTTTTCTGTTTATCCTACCTAGAATAATGGACAAGCTTCTTTTTGCACCATGCCTAGAACTGTATCTGACACATATTATGGGCTCAATAAATATTTATAGACTGACTGACTCTCAGGGTGTTTCACGGATGGCTCTGTGACAGTCTGATTTTGGTGTAAGAACTAACATTTGCATAATCATTTTACAACTTACCAAGATTTCCATGTACAACATCTTGTTATATTCTTAGACGCTTATATAAACTGAGAGGAAATGAAGGTAATGTATTGCTGCCCAATTTCTACAGTTTAGATAAGGAAGGGGTCACGTTGTTACTCCTATCCAGTGGTGTGGTTGATGTCGATTTCATACCTTTCACTGTCATTTGTCCACTTTTCATGAGCCCCAGATGGCGATGATGAACTGACGGGACAGCAACATATGTACCGCAGATGGCTGTGTGAACTCTGTTAACAAATCCACCCACATTTGGCATCAGTGCTACCTGATCTGACCACCAAGCTGCTGCCATCACCACTAGGCACAAAGTCACCTTTACCTTTTCATGTTAATTCTGCTTAGAATACAGAAAAAATGCTATACGCTTAAAGCCACTGGATATTTGTTAGTGTTACAAAATATCTCCAAGAAAACTTCTATCACATGGCTGGAGAACAATCAAGGCTTAGACTTATCACTGGAGTAGGTATTTTGCCTGAAATATGAAGATTTTCTTTTTTGGACTTATGGAATCTTTGGGTCGGAAATCCACTCTTCTAAGTGAGGAACATAAACAACAGAAAGGCATAGTGATCTGTAAAAATCACTTAGCTAGTTGGTGGTAGAGCCAGGACTGAAGGCAGATTGTTGCCCTCCTAGACCTTCCAATCTATACAATTTACACCTCTTTAGAAGTTAAATCAGACACTGGGTAATTTTTTAGGGCCAGAAGTACAAAAACAAGGAGAACAAGATAAAAATTGAAGTAATTTTTAGGCTGTGATGATACTAAGTGATTTGGATCTAATAAATACACATAAATCATTGATTCACTTGACAAATGTTTATTCTATATCTGCCTCATTGTAGGCTTTATTCTAGACACTGCGGGTACAACGGAGAATATGATAGCATTTCTTTCTCATGGTCAAATGGGGAGGCCAACAAGTAAATGTGTAATATCAATGGATCGCACTAGGTGCTGTGATAAAGACCAGAACGAGGGAATGAAGAGAGATGACATTCAGGAAGGGTTATCAACCCCAGTGGTGGTGCCCAGGAAGGGTTCCCAGAATCCTGATTCCAAGATGAGATCTAAAGGATAAGCAAGAAATAGTTGTGAGAAGAGGGAAAATGTTCCAGATAGAGAGAAGAATACGCATGTCAGTGTGGATGCATTAACGTATCTTCCCATTCACTATGGCCAAAACAGAAAAATAAAATAACAATAATTTTTATTCTTCTAGGATCTTGTGAACCACAGTTCCTTGCATGGAATCACACATAGCACTTCAGTACCTGGATCGCCTTAGATGTATCTGTGTCGGCGCAATCACTTTATAACAGATTCAACATCCTGGCAAAGTGGGTTACAGCAAGATTCCCCTGGCTGGAACTGTATGGGGCAGGGCTTTATGAACTTTGAAGAAGGCCAGGTTCACATTCATCTGGATCACCTCCACACCTTCCTCAGAAAGTCTGTGGTGCCTATCACCACTATGTAATTAAAAATAAGCACGTTAAGAAGGCACTGTGCCTGATAACCTTAATACCCTGTCACAAATGAGCAACATAATTTTATGCTTGCTCTAACTGCCTTAAAGCGTTTAGGGAATCTTTGTAAATTAACAACGCTGAAAACGAAAAGCAAGTGAATTGTTTTTCTCAAAACCTATACGTTTATAAATCATCTTCACAATAATCACAATCATCATAAATTAGAATTTTCTTCCCTAAGGATAATCAGAAATAGATGTTAATCACAACCAAAGCGGAATGCTCCATATGTTTTCTTTCAATCTTCGACCAATTGATGCATTCATTTCAGATATTTGTCAAAATCTCACGTTTCGTTTCTAGTTTTATCAAATCAGCCAGAATAATTTTGAGTATACACATTGCTTCCGTCTTTCATTTAAAGGTAATTATGGGGCTTCCCTGGTGGCGCAGTGGTTGGGGGTCCACCTGCCGACGCAGGGACGCGGGTTCGTGCCCCGGTCCAGGAGGATCCTGCATGCCACGGAGCGGCTGGGCCCGTGAGCCATGGCTGCTGGGCCTGCACGTCCGGAGCCTGTGCTCTGCGGCGGGAGGGGCCACAGCAGTGAGAGGCCCGCGTACCGCAAAAAGAAAAAAAAAAAAAAGGTAATTATGGAAAGCCATCAATTTCCTGAGCCATCCATTTTTTGCTAGGTACGGGGACATAGTAGGTTCTTATCTGCAAGGAATTTACAGCAAGGGAAGAGTAGAACTGGAGGAGATGCCAGGAAAAAGGGCACCCATGCCATAGTGGGCTGGATCCTTTAGGCCCTACACCCCAGAACTACTAAATCGGAATCTTGGGAGGGTTTAGCCTTGAGACTCTGCTTTAAAAAGCAACAACAACAAAAAACGCTTACATTATTCCCACACATGTTCAAGTTTGAAACCATTTTCTTTGGCAATATCAGAGGTCACTGAAGAGTCTTAAGCAAACAAGCAGGGTGAGGGGTTAAATGTTTTAGGAGAAGTGCACTGGTAGCCATGTGAGGAGGGGCAGGAGATTTTAATTTTCCAATGCAAACTGGAATTTTCCAATGCAGTTTTTTGACATGGCATCAATTATAGGATGAAGGATGGGGTGAGATGAAATAACATTTAGGATTCAGATGAAGAATTAGTTTCACACCTTATTTGATATTTTAACTGGTTGAAAGTTTAATATTTTATTTATTTTGTCTTTTTGAGAAAGCTTATTCCATTGGATCAAAATAGTTTAGTCAAAATATCAGGTCACAAAGGTGATAATGAATTGGAACTAGGCAAGCACAGACAGGGAGGGCACAAGAGTCAAAGCAAGAGACAAAGAGGATGAAATCTAGGGCAACAGGGACAGGATGGGAAGAAGGGAGTCATATAATAACAAGGGAAACATTAAAGGACTTGGTCCCCAATTGGAGGGAAAAGACAGGAAGCAAAATAGCTGTGACTTTTTTTACATAAAAATTCATTATTCTGGAATTATTTGAAAATGGAACTGATTCAATATGCTTTATCTTAAACGAGATCACTTTACAGAATGGTTCAATGGAAAACAGAACAAAAGAAAGTACAGTTCAGCATCACCCTTCACTGTTCTGAAAACAAACTGCATTGATGACAGAGTTTATGCATCAGCCTTGGATTCAGGACTGGCTCCTCTGCTTTGGGCCTCACCACACTGTGCAACAATTGTATGCTTGTGCGCCTGCTTCTTGCACTGCGCCATGAGCACCTCAGCAGTAGGACCCAAGCTCGCTGTTCTGTTGCTACTGTGATGCACACAGACAGGCCTTCCAATCTTGGTTTTAGAATACACAAACTGATTGATTAATTGCGGTGCTGATTGGAAGTAGCACTTTCTGGCTTAAAATAACTTCCAGAAAACCCCTACTGCATGCCTCTGCTTGCTCTAAGGCCATCCCTAAATACACTGTCCTCTGGCAGTATCCTTGTCCTGGAAAATCCACATGAAAGGCACTCCAGGCAGTCACACGGTTACTTAGGACACTGAATGTCCTATCGGGGAATAGTCTGAATGTGAGAGGCCCTGTGTGAACTGTAGCAGATGGCTTTCCAGATGTTTTTCGTGGTCAACAGCCACCATTGGTTTGACTTTGGAGATATGACCTGGATTTGCCCACGGTCTTTCAGACTGAATTCTGCAAAGCTTGCATAAATGAGTGAAAGGACTGCTAGTTGGAAAGATTACAGTTATACTTGCTTCATAGGATTTTTTTAAAGCACTGGATTTGCTTTTAAGACGTAAGTTGCTAACATTCTCCAGTTCAAGACAAGTCTAGAATATTAGAACTGAATGGGGCCCGGAAGATGATTTAATTCAGTCCCTGTCTTATAAATGAGGAAACTCAGTCCCACGCAAGCTAGGTGAGGTGTGTAAGGTCTGTGCGTGCAGAGGTTTAGAATTTAGTTCTTGCAGCAGTTTGTCTAATGCACAAGGATTCTGCTTTAGGCTTATTTTGATTAAGTGCTTATTGTACTTTCTCATTTACACCTATTGTACATTTCTTCTTAAATTCCTTCTATTTCTTTGGTGCTCATGTTTATTTTCTCTGTGATTTGCGGTTAATAAAGTTCAGTCAAATGGGATGACTCTAATATAAACCAGCCAATATCATTATTGGTCCATTTCTATGCAAATCAATCATGTCTGTGATGTATAGTGAAATGAGAAAGAAACTTCTATGGTTCAACAAAAATGTCTACTCAGTGGGTCTGATCTTGAGTTAGTGGAAAGCATTTGTAACTACCACTTATTTAAATGTCAGGACTGTGCTTAAGCCTTTCACATATATCTTCATATTTAATCCTTATGGTGAGCCTATGAGGTAAGATTATCCTCTCTTCACAAATTAATAAACTAAGGCTCAGAAATTTAACTTGCCAAGGTCACACCATTAAACACTCAAAGAGCTGATGATCTGGGACCCAAATCTTTGTGACTTTGTAGACCCCAGCCTTACCCATCGTGGAAACTCCTAAGAAGCCCATGGGCTGCCATGTGAATTTCTTCTCAGAGGGTCAACAAGATTCATGGAGAGTGAGAAGGTTGCGAGGTATTTCACAATGGCAATCGTTTCATAGACTATGGGGTCATTAAAACCAAAAGAGGAAAAAATAATTGGACTCTCTAACTCTTTGCTTGATCCAGCAGAAAATGCTTATGTAAAGCAGATTTGGGGGATGTATGGAAAAATATTGTATCTGGAGGCTGCATCACTCCTTGAAAGCAAAACGCTACGATCGGGTTAATACTTCCACATTACGTGGCCCTCTCCTAAGCTGTGCGCTCACCACAGTGTAGTCCACTGGACCTGCTCCCCTTACTTTCATTCCATTCCATCCCCTACCTTTCTGGTAGTACAGGGCTCCTTGCCACAGCCTTTGTTGCCAATAACAGCAACCTTGCAATGATAAATTTTAAAAATTAATGATTTAGCTTCAAAATTTTTAAATGGTTGAACACATTCATAGAAAAATCATAAAAGTACTTTATTTCTATATATTAGATCAAACTTCTGCAACTATGTGCATCTTAGTTTGTATTATATTTCATTTTTATTTTATATATTTTATTTCACCAGAAGTATAATGAGAAAGATTTCTTAATGGTTTCAGTTTTTTGAAAAAAAAGTAAATTCTGCATCAGGAATCAGGGAAGATGTAAGAAATGTCTCCAAGTCCACATTCTAGCTCTGCCCCTGGCATTTTCTGCGGCCTTGGCTGAGACAAATCTGAATCTCTTGAGATATATATTTCACTCACTAAAAACCACGTGAATCCTAAATACCTAGCTCTTTCAGAATCTGTGAACTTAGAAGATATTGGAAAAACATTTTAACTACATAATAACATAGGACAAATATGGAGGGATAGGTTTAATTCCCCATCCCCTTAAAAAAATCCTCATCCAGGATCTGAATGCTTTGGAAACCCGGTTATTTAGTTATTTAGTCATTAGAAAGGTTGCCTGCCCGCCTGCCCCTGTGCCTCATGCAAACCACTAGCAGATTTTGATGTGTGCTTATGAGGGCAGGCAAAGCACTATCTCCTGTGTGTGTGTGCATGTGTGTGTGTGTGTGTGTGTGTGTGTGTGTGTGTGTGTGTGAGAGAGAGAGAGAGAAAGAGAGAGAGAGAAAGAGAGAGAGAGAAAGAGAGAGAGAGAGAGAGAGAGAGAGATTAAATCTTTATTCTCATTCTGGATTTTAACACAAAACATCTAAACAGACTGACTTGTGAATGACTTTTTACATATCAGCCTACTGAACTGGAGAAACAAAAACGTCCTCTTCCTGGGTTTTTGACAATATGGCAACTCTAATGTGATGTGTATTTATAAATCTTCCCTACATTCAGAACAAAGGTTTAACTTTGTATGTGGTATTTTTCATTCACAAAATATTTATATAGAACTAATCCTTAATCAAAAATATGTGTTTGGGATGAATTACCAGAGTGAGAAAAGAAAGCAATTAGCATTTAGAAAATGCCAGGCTCCAAGGTTTCACCAAAGAGCAGTTAAAAAAAAAAAAAGTAATTTAGGCACTAACATGGTTTATTAAGTAGAAAGAACTCATATGTTTATGAGTTAGCAAGACCAATATCAGATAACACATTCTATCAATAAAGGGGAGCTAAAAATGAAGTCTATGCTACTTGCCAGAAGGGAAGTAACAACGGGTACTCAGTCTAAGAGAAAGCTGAGACACTTATTTTAAAAAAGCAGCCTCTCCCCCAAAGATAAACATGAAAGTTACAAATAACTAATATTTACTGAGCACGTAGTATGAGCCACTCATTGAGGTAAGCATTTTAAAGACACTGAGACAGGAACAAGTGTAATCCAGTTTTACCGATGGGAAAGCTGATGTTCAGAGATGATGAGTAACTTTGCTCAGTGTCATCCAGCTAGTAAAAGGCAGAGCCAAGTCTGACAGATTCTGAGACCCACAGTCTTAATTACTGGAAGCTCTGAAATCTCAAGATCTGGAAAATTCTTAGAGAGTTCTACAAAAGGCCTGAATTAAGAAGATATGCCGGGGAAAAAGAAATGTAACTGCGTAAGTGGGTGAGTAAAAGAATAGGTATAATAAAGGTTAGAAAGGTTTGAAATTACATATAATTAATAAAAATAAAACTGAGCCTTTGGAAAAGTTGAAATAGAAATATATTCACTCCTATGAATATACTCCTATGAATTATTACAGACTAAGGTGATCAAAAGGTACAAACTTCCAGTTCTAAAATAACTAAGTCCCGGGGATGTGATATACAGCATGGTGACTATAGTTAACAACAAGGTGTTGCACATTTGAAAGTTGCTAAGAGAGGACATCTTAGAAGTTCTCATCACAGGAAAAAAACTGTAACTGTATGTGGTGATGGACGTTCAGTAGACTTATTGTGGCCATCATTTTACCACACAAAATATTGAACCATTATGTTGTACATCTGATACTAATATAATATGTCAATTATATCTCAATTTAAAAAATAAAAAAAAGATATAAAGCCCCCCCTGAAAAGAAATATATTCATTCCTTATTTTAGTACAGGAAACAAACCTATGTAATATAGCAACACGAAAACCATGTATTACATGAAACAGATTCCCTATTGAATAAGCACATTTAATATATTAACTGGAAGTTTGTTCAGAAAACAATTATAAATCTATTAACTGAATTTTCTTTTAAATATTTTCAATTTCTATGACCATCTGAGCTGCACACTTCTTGCTGCACTGTGATCTAACATTGTTAGTTTTATCAGCTTTTAATAAAGTAATGAAAGCGGGAAAAGGAGAAATCATGATAAGAAGGCCAGTAAACATTTTATGAATTTTTGAGTTAAAGTATCTCACTGGGCTGAGTCTATGAAGGAAGCACTCATTTTGATTATTTAATAGCATTTTTTGAGGCTTATTGAGTGCTGGGTACAGGAAGATGAGTAAGATGTGACTGATGTTTCAAGGAATTCCCAGTGTAGAAGAAGACAGTGGGAAAAAAGGCATGATAATCAGATCACATAGGTTACCTAAATTCAGATTGTGGTTCCTGCACTTCCAAGTTACAAACAACCTTGGGAAAGTTGTTTAGCTTTTCTGGGCCTCAGTTTCCTCATCTATAAAATGGGGACACCGTTAGTACCTATATCATTGGATTATTATGAGGAAGATGTGTTAAAACAAGAAAGAGATTATAAAATGCCCTGGTACATTGCAAGCAATCAACCAATGCCAGCTGTCATTATTAGAGCCATGATGGATGGCACAACAGATGGAAACACAGCGAATAAAGAGCCTGACTACCTAGCGATGTGAAGGAAAACATCCCAGAGAGCTGATAAAACATGGGTAGGCTTGGTGACTAAGATGAGTTCAGGGGAGAAGAAGCAGTGAAAACAAAGGTAAAGGGCAGCAGACATTTGGAGGTAAATGGCCCCTAGTAGGTATGGCTGGATGCTATAGTGTGAGTGTCAACTGTGAGGGAGGGGTTCTGGGGCTAGAGCCTGGTAGCCTGTATCCTTTAAGTCAGTGCCTTCCAAACAGCGTTCCTTAGAGCCCTAGATGAAAGGTTTTGTGGGATTGCCTCAGACACTACTAAGGAGAGGCTTGGGTGGGTAAGGTGCCAGGTCCCCTCCCTAGTTCTAAGCAGAGCAGAACTGCTTCTATCTCTTTTATATATTGTGTTTTCATGTAAGATTTTTGTTTGAATAAAAGGATCTGCTCCTTAAAAACTATTTGAATTTAAAAAATGATCAAGGATGGATAAACAACAAGGTCCTACTCTATAGCACAGGGAACTATATTCAACATCCTGTGATGAACCATAATGGAAAAGAATATGAAAAAGAATACGTATATATATATATGTATAACTGAGTCACTTTGCTGTACTGCAGAAATTAACACAACATTGTAAATCAACTATTAAATAAATAAATAAATATCCACTCAAGTTTTGATCAAGGAAGAAACATGATCAGGCTTGAATTTTAAAATAATTTTGTGATTCCTTATTTTTTTTAGCAAAGGTTATAAAATCCCTTGGTATGAATTTTTCTGATAGATAGGAAGTCAGTATCGCTATACTTCAGGCTTTAACAGTATTGCTATACTTCAGACTTTAACAAGACTGGGGTAGGGTAGAAGTGATGAGTGATCACGTGCCATGCTGAGAACCAGGCAAAGCTCTCAGTGGCATTGGTACCACCCCTTGCGGGTGCTTTGCGAATCTCTGCAGATGGTTTTGGTTGTCATAAAAATGGAGAGGGTGCTCCGGCATTTAGTAGGTGGAGGCCAGGGACGCTAGACACTCTGCAATATACAGAGTAGTCCCCATTCTACCTGGTTTTCACATATGCATGAAGGTAAAACACCTGGGTATAATTACAGAAGCCTGTAACCTAACTTTTTTACACAGAGTAAAACACAAAGTATTTTTAGTATGGTTCTAGTGTATACTGAATTTATCAGGAATGGAAGTGCTGTGTGAATGGAGGAAATGCTGTATTTTGTTCAATTTTTTTTTTAATTTGCCAGGAGTGTTCACTATTTTGAAAAGTAACAAACATCACAAGGCATTTGAGTTCCCAATACACTCGCCCATATCAGTCAGCCTTTGTAGCTGCCACATTCACTATGAGTCTCCAGTGAGTCTACCTCTGGATAGATGCAGGTGTCTGATTACTTCATTATGTCACCAATGCAGTTGTACTCCAGGGCATTTATGTATTTTTCCCTTATATTACAGGCAGAGCATTATATTTATTTCTTTAAATAGTCTGTGCAGGTAGTTTATCTTGGAATTTCTCTGAGGCAAATAAAGATGTCTCATAAAATATTTGCTATAAAAATGGGGCTTGGAGTATGACAGGGTTGAGAGCCAGTGTGTCAAAGTAACACAAAAGTATTTTCAAACCACTCAGTTTCTCTTATACTATGGCGGATTGGGAATCAAGTTCATTTCTCAGTTTGACTTTAACTTTTCCAAACAGAGGCCATTTTTATTCACATGTTGTAGAAAATGATGGAGGGTAATAAAGCACTCCAAAGGCAAGAAGACCGTTGTGTGCATTCAACACAAGGGCTGGGCCATTAAGGTGCAGAGGGGTTCATCTGGCAGGTCCAGACCACAGTCCTGGGCAGGATGCTACACGTTATTGTATGTCTACAACTTGGGAAAATGCACTTCCAGCAACAGGTCCTATTCCAGCTGCTTGTCTTGACACCCAGTCAAAAGTAATTTCAGGAAGTGATATATTACAACTTTCCCTGTTTTGTATTGGGGGCAAACAGTTTTTAATAATTTGTTAATACATATTGTAGACATATAATCACAAATATGTGACTATTCATTACAGGTCAAACTGCCCAGCCTTTAAAAAGAGTCAAAATATAAATTCTTTTTAAAAATTACCATGTTTTAAAAAACAGGCAAATCTTAATTTTCTTCTTTGGTCTTTCATCACTTTGGTCTGCTATTTTCATCAAATTGTGCCAGTTCATCAATAATGCTTTTGCCAGCATGTTATTTACGTATGTCCAAAGCAGGATGCTGTCAACTCCTTTGAGACATCCTGGGTCTATAGACCTCTCAACAAATTGACCTCAGGATGGACTCTTTGGTTACTTCATATGTTTGTTATTCTTTGACAAAAGCTTCTCTGGAGGCTGCATCAAAATGCTTTTTAGTCCAGACGTGGCCCCATGCTTACTAACTGGCCATTTTATGTTACAAGTACATTTCTAAGTGTTATCTTCTGCTTACGGAAGATAAACTGGAACACTAAAATTTTTTTCCAAAGAAAATGAAGAAAAGGTGTGGCTTTATAATGGGATAGGAAGCAGGGAGAAGGAGAGAGAGAGGCCATGCTTTCTACTCATTAACTTTCCATTAATAAACTAAGATAAATTCTTGCTTTATAACTCTAATGGGTATTTGTGGGCAGCCTGTTGGCAGGCACCATCTTAATAACAAGTAAAAATATTTGATTCACAGTCCTAGAGGCCTTCCTCTTTTAATACCAATGTTAGTTGTATCTAATATATATGCAATCCTAGTAACTGGTAGTTTATGTAGGTCTTGAGACCACTTATTGCTATTTACTGTGGTTGTATCTTTAATTAAAACAATAATTTCCATGGATAAATAAAATAGCAAAGCTTAATTCAGAACTAGGTAATACCCTACTTCCAATTTACCTAACTATTAGGATTAATGGCCAAAAGTAAATGTTATAATAATCAGTCATTATTTTTTATCTTTCTTTAGCAATGTAATGAGGGGAACAATTTTTCTGATTAATCAGAGGTCCTTGTGGCATGGACATATATACACTACCAAATGTAAAATAGATAGCTAGTGGGAAGCAGCCACATAGCACAGGGAGATCAGCTCGGTGCTTTGTGACCACCTAGAGGGGTGGGATAGGGAGGGGGGAGGGAGGGAGACGCAAGAGGGAGGAGATATGGGGATATACATATACATATAGCTGATTCACTTTGTTATACAGCAGGGACTAACACAACACTGTAAAGCAATTATACTCCAATAAAGATGTTAAAAAAAAAATGATTCACCCCAAAGGCTTTTCTAGATAACTAACTAGATCATAATATCTAACTATATTCTAATTACAACCCAAATATCTAATGAAACAATTCTGAAGTAGATAATTCTTGTGACTTTTAAGAATACTAATTAGGCAATTAGGTATCTTGAAAGAAAGATATTTATTAGACCCTTTTTGAGCTCTTAATATAAGGATTTTGGTCTTAATCTTAAAATAGGTATTTGAAAAATATTTATTCACCCTGAGCAAGGTATTGTGCAAGGTGCTAATCTTGTTCATGTGTATCTCTCAGTGCTGGGCTTACTGGGAGTCAGTGGGAAGAACTAAAGAATGTAATCTGGGGGTGAAGAAGGGGCCGGCCTTTGAGCGACAGCGACGCTAGATGGTAGCCACCACGGGCTAGGGAGTAAAAGTCCCTCGCAATTGCCCACTGTTGGAAGAACTCGAAGTCGGCCAGAAAGGAATAGGAGATGGCACAGTTAGCTGGGGTCTAGAAGATGACAAAGACATGACACTTACAAGATGGACAGGGATGATAATTGGGCCTCCAAGAACAGTTTATGAAAACTGAATACACAGCCTTAAAATAGAATGTGGACTTAAATACCCAGAAGCACCCCCCTTTGTAGGATTTGTAACAAAAATTAATATGAATGGAGTTAATAGTTCTAATGGAGTGGTGGACCCAAGAGCCATGTCAGTGCTAGCAGAATGGCAGAACTCATAGAGCATCAAAGTTGTCCTGCAAGAGCTTCGGCGCCTAATGATGTCTAAAGAAAATATGAAACTCCCTCAGCCTCCTGAAGGACAGTGATACAGCAATTAAGCAAAAAGAAAAACCACAGGCCCTCCCTTAGCCCCCATTCAACTTAAGCAGTCGTCTTCATCTTCCACAGTAGTAAAAATTTCTAGATACGTCTTGTAGACCTCAAAGTACTGGAAAGGAAACTCCCATTCAAAGGCAGTTTATCGTAAGATACTGTAAATGATACTAATTTTTTGATACTATTTCCATTTGAAATATATAAGTTGTGCAATAACAAATCATCCTGTCAAGTGTAACCACTGTCCACATAGCTGAACTTCTGGGATCAAGAAAGTGTATTTAAATCGATTCCCATCATAACCGGCGGGGCACATCTAACTCAACTGTCAAAAGACACACCACGCAATCACCTTGCTGCTGATTACATGGCCTGGGGTCTCTGCCTTCTCCCCCTTCCCCTCCCCCTGCCTCCTCCCTCCCTGCAACAGCCCTCCAGCTGGGGGTGGCTTCTTAGAGTTGATGTGAAGGTTTCAGGTCACAGCCTGTGGGACTACTCCTGGGTGTGTGGGGGGTGCTTTGTCTGCACTCCTGGTTTCTTTCTTTAACTCTTAAATGCTTAAAAGCCATCATCCTCTTCCCAGTCTCCACTACCACCCTTGGCCGAAGCATAGATTGCAACCCCCTCGGCTCCCCTCTGAAATTGGCCTTTGGTAAGGAATTCAGGGATTTCCCCATATCTTCTCCCCTCACCTTAATCGAGGGGTGCTGCTTTTTCCTTCTTCCTACTCAAGTCCCTTTTTGCACCATCACCACCCAACACCTTCCAGGACACTTCCTTGCTTTGGCCAGAAGCCATAAGGTAAGGTTGGAGAGCATCTCTGACCTCCCTCATTTAGTTTTGGAACCACACTTATTTACTCTCCACCAGCCTGGGAAATGAATATTGGGTTCTCAGCCCTGCCACCCTCTGCTGTCATCATCAGCTGATACGTTTTTTTAGCTCAGGTTTTTTTTTTTTTTTTGCGGTACGCGGGCCTCTCACTGTTGGGGCCTCTCCCGTTGTGGAGCACAGGCTCCGGACGCGCAGGCTCAGCGGCCATGGCTCACGGGCCCAGCCGCTCCACGGCATGCGGGATCTTCCCGGACCGGGGCACGAACCCACGTCCCCTGCATCGGCAGGCAGACTCTCAACCACTGCGCCACCAGGGAAGCCCTAGCTCAGGTTTTGATAAGGTGAAAAGAACAGTCACCAAGGTCACTCAGACCTGCCAGCTCTCAAAGTCCTTGGTCGTTAAACTTGGAGAAAGGCCACAGAAGACACTGGTAAGCACACACGATTCCTTTGAATGAATTGTTTTCTTTTCCTGTAATTGCTTTTGCTTTTAAAAATTGAAGACGTTTTAAACAGGGCTCTCATTTGGTCATCCTTGCAATCCATTTGGGTCTAGTTTGGAATCTGACAACTGGAACATAAAGAACCTTGAACTCTTTGAACCTTGAACATACTTTGGTTTCAGTGCTGCTGCTTCTCTGAGTCCTCAGCAGGGATAAGAAAGAACTTGGCGTGCACGGCAGATCCCCGGAATTCCTGGCCAGTGGCTGCGTTTTCCACTTTTCTGTTCAGGACCACTAAATGCTGAGATGCTGGACGCATACCGAAATAAGAGCAATTCATTGTGTTCTAAGATTTTTTTTTTTTTTTTTTAAATTTAGTGTTTGTGGTGTAAAACCACCTTTTAAAGCAGCAACTATCAAGTCTGCAAAGCACCTGATGTTTCCATTAATCTTTTTCTGGGGAAAACCTTAGTTCTAAGGATTTAACATCCTGTAAGTAAAGTTTAACATAACAGTATTCCATAAGTAGACTTTTTATTGTCAGACCATTGCCTGATTTTAATATAATAAAAAGAAGTGTGTGTTAATATTTAAAAAAAGAAAAAAATGTAATCTGATAACATCACTTACTCTTTCAGAAGATGACTGATTCCAACAAGCATCACCTCGATCTTTTATAAGTGTTATCTTCTCTTATATCAATATGTAATTATTTTCTACCTGGGAGAGCACTCTTTCTGTCTTTCAACTTTCTTTATACCCCACATTAACAAGCAAGGTGCCTTAGTTTACCATTTATGGCTTACAATGAGATGATCCCAAATCAATCATTCATTTTCCCTGTTCTTCTCTCATATTCTATGCTACCACCTTCTCCATGAAGCCTTCTCTGAGGTCTCTTAGTACAAAGGGATCTTCTCCCCTCAATGCTCTGTAACATTCTCCTATGCCTCTTCTTAGGAACCACCATATTTGATCTAGTTTTCTAATTCTTCATGTATATATATTTCCCACTTCCTAGTTGTTCTGTTTCTGAGGGCTGTGCTTTTTCCGTGTGTACCCTTATTAGACACCCCGCCCCAAACATACACACACACACACACACACACACACACACACACACTCTCTCTCTCTCTCTCTCTCTCTCTCTCTCTCTCTCTCTCTCTCCTGACCCATTCTCAATAAAATCTATTGATGCTTTAATGAAGCTTTCTGAGAAATTTAATTTTCAGATGTATTATTTAGTATGGGATATTTTCATAAAGTCCCAATTTCCATGATAACAATGCCAGCATCATACTCAAACTATTACATCCTTAGAAAGCTTTAGGACCTATAAATTAGAGTTTGAAATGCAAAAATGGGACAACATACCAAAGAAAGTGTAACATCTGTATAGGCATGATTAAGTTAGTAAACATCATTGCTTTCTTATGTGACAATAGTTTCCAAAATTCCACTGAGAACTTTAGGCAGGTTCCATTTAGTGACATTTATGTCTTGTGTTCTTATTGATTGGTACTTATGTCTTACCATTTGCTAAGTATTTTGAATACCACTCCATATACGTGAACTCTTCAGTGTCAAGTCATGGGCTCTCTTCTCCCCACTGTAATGTTTGTTTGAGTATGTTATTGGGCAATACAGAGAAGAAAATGAGCACCCAGTTTTCTCTGCAAAGTTAACTGAGCTTATAGTGACTCTACGATCAAGGCATTTCATGAAAAAAACCTCTATCAACTGAACAAACAGAATAAACACTGAAGATAATATGCTCATAGATGAAGTTGAGCTTTGTGTAGTTCTGAGAAAATCAAAGCTGTGGGAAAATATTTGTTTTGGGGCCATTGTAATTATTCACATATTTCACTGTCACTACTCTAAAAAAGTAGTTCTGAAGTTTGTTTCATTTTCTTTTGATTATTGTATAAAACATGAAATGAAAGTTAGTAACAAAGAAGCTCCCTCCCATAAGAAATGTTACATTTATACTGCTTTCACAATGAAATAGAAATACACTCTTAAAGTTGTATTTCAGAATTTGCAATCTTCTTTAAATGGAAGGTTTCAATAGAAAAACAGATTTTAAAAAATATAAGTTTCTGACATTATCTCAGATAGTTTTTGAAATATTCATCATTTCTCTCACATAACAAACAATATATTAAACTACTACATATAAAATAAATGACAAGGTACTACTGTATAGCACAGGGAACTATATTCAATATCCTGTAATAAACCACAGTGGAAAAGAATATGAAAAAGAATATATATATGTATAACTGAATCACTTTGCTGCACAGCAGAAACTAACACAACATTGTAAATCAACTATACTTCAATAAAAAAAAACGATGTATTACCTTTCCTTTTGAAGACAATGAAGATATATAGTTTTATTCTAGAATCATTATTAGAAAAAATCTTTAATACTTAGGAAATTTGGAACACACTGTGATGGTACATTTTATATGTCAAATTGACTGGACTACAGTGTGCTCAGATATTTAGTAAAACATTGTGGGTGTGTCTGTGATGGTGTTTTTGGATGAGAATAACAATGAATCTGCAGACTGAGTAAAGCAGATTGCCCTCCCTAATGTGGGTGGGCCTCATCCAATCAGCTGAAGGTCTGAATGAAACAAAAAGTCTGGCTGTCTCTCAAGTAGCAGGGAATTCCTCCTGCCTGACTATAGCTGATACATTGATCTTTATCTTTTCCTGCTTTTGGATTCGAACTGAAACTGATTTTCTTTTTTCTTCATTTTTAGTACTCTGGTTTGTTTCTCTTTTCTTTTTAAAAAAATTTTTATTGGAGTATAGTTGATTTACAATGTTGTGTTAGTTTCAGGTGTACAGCAAAGTGAATCAGTTATACATATATACACTTTTATTTTTATTTTTTTAGATTATTTCCCCATATAGGTCATTACACATTACTGAGTAGAGTTCCGTGTGCTATACAGCAGGTTCTTATTAGTTATCTATTTTATATATAGTAGTGTGTATATGTCAATCCCAATCTCCCAATTTATCCTTCCTCCCCTTACCCCCTGATAACTATAAGTTTGTTTTCTATATCCATGACTCTACTTCTGTTTTGCAAATAAGTTCATTTGTACCCTATTTTTAGATTCCACATATAAGCGATATCATATGATATTTGTCTTTCTGTGTCTGATTTACTTCACTCAGTATGACAATCTCTAGGCCCATCCATGTTGCTGCAATGGCATTATTTTGTTCTTTATTATGGCTGACTAATATTCCATTGTGTGATACTGATTTTTCTTTTGTTTTCAGCCTACTGGCTTTCTAACTGGAAGATGTACCACTGGTTCTCCTAGGTTTCCAGTTGCTGACTGCAGCTCTTGAGATTTCGCAGCCTCCATAATTGCGTGAGCCAATTCTCTAAGATAAATCTCTTTATAAATGTAAATATAAATATCACTATGGGGGACATATACATATGTACACGCCCTGTTGGTTCTGTTTCTCTGAAGAACCTTGATTAATACACACAATGTAAATTAAAACTTGGAAACACTGACAGAAAATCCCTTGAGTTACTATCTAACTTGATGTTTAAAAAAATCTTTTGATTATAATATGTCTATTTATTTCCTAGATGAAATATTGTTGCGCATCCTCATAATGTGTTTTTCAAAAACTAAAATAGTTAAAACAAATTATAGATCCATCCCTTTTTCCTCAACTTGACTCAAGGCAAATTATAATAATCTAATCATTGACAGTTCCCCACAAAATTTATATCCACTTCAAAATCAGGATGATTTAAAAAACAGTTAATAAATTTCATATTTCATAATAAGAAATTCTTTGACTTGTAAATTAATCCTTTCCACAACTAATTGCTTTGTATTTTCAGGCAATAGGGATTTCAAAAAGACCACATCCTATAAGTACATACAATGGAATATTACTCAGCCATAAAAAAGAATGAAATTCTGCCATTTGCAATAATGTGGATAGACTGAGAGGATAGTATGCTTAGTGAAATAAGTCAGACAGAGAAAGACAAATACTCTATGTAATCACTTATATGTGGAATCTAAAAAATAAAACAAAGGAACGTATATAATAAAACAGAAACAGACTCACAGATACAGAGAACAAACTATTGGTTACTAGTGGCAAGAGGGAAGCAAGGTGGCAAGATAGGGGTATGGAATTAAGAAATACAAACTACTATGTATGAAATAAATAAGCAAAAGGATATATTGTACAGCAGAGGGGAATATAGCCATTATTTTAAAGTAGTAACTTTAAACGGAGTATAATCCATAAAAATATTGGATCACTATGTTGTATAGCTGAAACTAATATAATCTGTAAATCAACTATACTTCAAAAATATTTTTAAAAAAGAATGGTAAAAAACATAAGACTACATCCAATATAATTTGAAACTTCATTTTTCAAAAAAACTCAGCACCAGGCTAATCTTGAAACTTCATGATCTTTGAATTTATACTTTGAAAATAAATGTTGCTTATGATATCTATTATTTGCTTCCATGATTACAGATCCATTCAATAAACACATATACCACCAGCCCTTATTAGAACCTTGTGACATAACAGAGGATCAAACAGTAAAAATTCCTTGCCTCATTGAATTTTTGTTCTTTAGAGGAGTGGAGAATACAGACCAAAACAAAAAGGAATTAATATATTAGAAAGATACATGTCATGACAATACATAAAGAGAAGAAGGAGAGAGGCAGTGGAGTGGGGATGGGGGTGAGAGAGCAAATTTAGATAGTCAGAGGAGGCCTCATTGAAGAGGTGACATTAAAGCAGACTTAAGGAGATGAGGGAGAGATGCATGTATATATCCTTGGAAGAGCATCACAGGCAAAGGAACAGCAGGCACAAAATTTCTGAGATAGAGCTGGTGTGTTCTCAGAGCACTGAGGAGGCCAAGGTAGCTGGGAGGGGGTGCACAAGGGGGAGAACAATAGGAGATGAAACCAGAGAGGTGGGGTCTTGCAGACCATTCTCCAGTCTTTAGCTTTTACTCTAAGTAATACTGGGAGCCACTGAAGGGCTTTGAGCAAAGGATTTACACCATCTCATGATGTTCAACAGGACTGCTCTGTTTGTTACCGTGGAGAGAAGAGACACTAGGAAGTAAGGTGGAAGCAAGGAGACTGATAAGTGGGCTATTGCAATAAGCTATGTGAGACAGGATGCCCTTCCACATTGGTGCCAATTGAGCCCTAATCTTTGCAGATGACGTACTTGGTTTTTTCTACTACAGCACTGGGGAGAGCATTGCCTACTTTTCTGAGGCAAACTCTTGGAGATTCTTTTCTGAATGTGCAAAATAAGAGTACAGTTTTTGTTTTGACATACTTTAAAAATAATTGTTTTAAAAGGAAACCACAACCAACCATGGCTATGATACTGAACTGTTGAAATACTAAAGAATACTAAAAAAATAAGCCATTTATATACTCCTGGGCAAGCATCTAGGTGACAAATATTTTCAAGTGGATGGGCCAAGCACTAACGAGGTGGAGGAGTGTTACTATCATAACATTTTCATTTGAATCATACCACAGAGTTTGTTATTTTTCTTTGTTTTCATTACTTATCTTTATGAAAAACTCAACGTTTTTGACTGTCTCTCCAATCAATATAGGACCAAGTCTACACTGAATAGAGTTGATTTTGTGTGCTTTTGGCAGTTTTCTTACACTTCTGAAAGTCTGAGATTTTCTTTTACAGAAAATGTGTGAGAGGGAGAGAGGTATATGTCATCCTTGCTGTCTTCAAACTCACCCCCGATACTAAATTATCTCATAGTGTAGCTGCATGTTACAATACTGAGTCCATACGCTGAAAGCATCTGCTCTACTGCTTTTATATAACCTCTGGCTAATTCATCCTTTGGTTTCACATTAGATCATCATAATAACATGGATGAGAACTAATTCTTGAAGCATGTGATCCCTGTCTTTTCAGGGCCTCTGTACCTTGAAAGAGAGAATTCGAGAACAATGGTTCTCTACCAGGGTGATTTGGTACCCCAGGGGACATTTGGCAATGCCTGGAGACATTTTAAATGATCAGTTTTGGGGAGAGGAAGTTTCTGGCACCTGATGGCTAGGCATTCTGCCAAACATCCTACAGGGCACTGGACAGCTCCCACGGACACAGAATCATCTAATCCCAAATGTCGGTAGTAGTGAGATTGAGAAACCCTGTTCTAGAACAAGAGCTGAGAAGCACTTGAATGAGGTGGATGGCATTCCAAGCAGACAGAACTTTTCATCAGTTTGAAGACATCAAACTGTACAGAATGGTCCTCCTGGGGCTACAGTGAGTTAATGCTCCTCCACAACTGTCTTTTCCATAGAGTAACTCAAGCAGCAGTTCAGGACCTGCCATAGTATATTACAGAAGTTGCTTCGGGCTTTAATGAAATACAAAGGGCTATAAAAGCATCTTCTATAAAATACTAATGAGATTTTGCACACTGTAATTGAGGGACAAGAGGGTGACAACATCGCTTCCCAGATTTAAAGGAATATTTTCCCACTTACTCACTTAATTTCTTTTGTAGCCTCAGTGATGATGGTAAGTGTGCACCCTACGTGGAGGATTTAAGCCCCAATGCACGATGAAGAAAACCCAAAGATTATAACATATCCTTCTCTCTTTTCATTCCAGTTGATCAAACATACATCTGAAAACTACAAATTGCATTAACAATGACAAACTATCAGGAACAATTTTTCAAAGGCTATTTATCAAATTTGTAAATGTGATGAGGCAGTCCAGAAAATTCCCCCTTGCTACCTATTTCATCAATTCTCAGAAACAGCATATTTTCACCTTTTAACCTTTCTGAAACAAGGTTTATCTTACAACACAACGCCTCATGCAATCACTGTCAGCCAGGGAGCAGTCATGCTGTAGTTATGTGAAAGCCTTCTGATAAGATAAAGAAAATGTCACCATCAGTGTATCCTTCATTTGATAAAACAAAGGTGGTTCCCTAGAAGTTGGTAAACAGAGGCATAAGCCAACATTTTCTGGCCACAGTAAGACAAAAATGGGTACTGAAAGGAGGATCCAGACCCTCAGAAATTGTGTTTTGAAAGATCCTTTATAGATATTAATTCACACACTCCCTTCATGAATTATTCTAGAAATAGTCTGCAAGCAATTAGAATATGGAAAGTATTCAGGTCCCTGTGGCCTGAAAAGCCAAATCACAATAATAGAATCTTCTCTCAAGATACCTTTGCCATCACAGCAGAGAACAGCAAGCTCTTCTTTCTACTAAGTATCGCTTGAACTCATCTGAACTGCACTAATATTCTTCCCTGACCTACCGGGCTGTTTCTGGTCCCTTAAAACACAGACCAGCTACACAGCACAGTACCCATCATTATTCACATTTCCACAAAGTAGAGAACCACACAGTAGGAGGGAAGACAAACAGCTACAGTTAGTTTCTTGTAATAACTTCCGAGGTTTGCATCGTTGACTTAGGAACATCTATGAGGAGAGAGAGCTCCAAGTGCTCAAGTGACAAAATCCACTTCCCAAATAATGCTGCACAAACTTAAAATTTCCCTGCCAAAGAGTATTGCTATGTTTATGAAATGTCAGTTAGTTTACAAAATAAAAAGACCTTCTATCTGGAGCTGGGCAAATGATATGTAGGGCAGCTGTATCCCAAGGGCTTGTTGGGGCCTAGAGCAGGCTTCCCCCAAAATATGTCTCAATGGCATATTGATTATTTTGAATTAAAGTTACTTAAGAAGCAGCTGATGCAAGAGGGACACTTGGACCCCACCCCCACCCCCGCCGTCTCCCTGAAGGCAGGGAATAAATCTCTCATGTGAAAGGTATACCCCCTGCATCTAGAGGCAGAAGGATACCCTTATCACCAGAGATAGGAAATTTGGGGCCAAGAAGCCTGTGTAAACAAACCTTATTACTTCTTTAATTTACTACTCAAAGCCCAAATCCAAGCCCAAACTCTGTTTAGATTCTTCACTAATTAAGCACCCAAAGCCTATTTCTTTGTCTTGTTAATTCCTCAGTTACTTACTGTTTCTTTGTCTGAAACATATAAAGTCTGCCTGCTTAGGTCACTTCTTAGGTCCCATTTCCATGAGATTTCCTTGCACATGAATTAAAATTTGTTTCTTTTTCTCCAGTTAACCTGTCTTGTGTCAGTTTATTATTAGTCCAACCACAAGAACTCAAGGGGTAGAGGGGGAAATTTCCCCCTCTCGGACAGGCTCTTTCCAGAAAATAACCTTCTTGGGGAAGACCAGACTCAGAGCAAGAGAAACAGGCTTCCTGAAACTGGGATAAAAATTGGAATTAGGTACCACTCACTTCTGGAATTGGGGAACCATCATTACTAGTCATCATTCACAAGCAGGAGCAGCTGAGGCTCTGGTTCCAGGGTAGAAGTGAAGATTTTTCCTCCACTGTAAGAAGAAGGGAGGAGATTTCCTATCTCTGAAATGCCCTAAGACTCAACTATTGCTGATCTGAGAGAGATGTCAACTCACTAGTGTCTCCCTGCAAAAGAGCCCTCACATAAGTAATCCACATCAGACTACAGAAATATTTCACAACAGAGTAGTTAATATAACCTCTTCAGAGGTGTTTCTCTGGCTTTACCATAGGCTGGTAGTGGGGCAAGAAGAGAGAACCCAACACAGGCAGACTTCCCAGTAACTGGATCACTGCCTACAATCCACTAAAAATAATATTTTACTTTACATTTTTTTTCTCCTGCATCTGTACAATTTATGTAAATGTCTGAGGAACCAAAGACATCTAGAAAGTAATGAAGAAATAATATGTAAAATAAGTATTCCACAATGTAGTAGAATAAAATTTTGAATATACGTAGTGTCAATTTTTAAAGTTTCCCTTATGGTTTATTTTGAAGAAATTTCAATGCCTTTATCTAGTAAGATTTCAAAGTTGAAGTTTTCATCTGACTGGTCAATGAAGAAATGGACAAATTTCTAGAAATACAATCTCCCAAGACTGAACCAGGAAGAAATAGAAAATATGAACAGACCAATTACCAGTAATGAAATTGAATCAATAATAAAAAAAAAAACTTCCCAACAATAAAACGTTCAGGACCAGATGGCTTCCAAGGTAAATTCTATCAAACATTTGGAGAAGAGTTAACATCTGTTCTTCTCAAACTATTCCAAAAAATTAGAGAGAAAGGAATGCTTCTGAATTCATTGTATAAGGCCACCATCACCCTGATTCCAAAACCAGACAAAGATATTACCAATAAGGAAAATTGCAGGTATCACTGATATTGAACATAGATGCAAAAATCCTCAAAAAATATTAGCAAACTGAATCCAACAATACGTTAAAAGGATCATACATCTTGATCAAGTGGGATTTATTGCAGGGATGCAAAGATTTTTAATATCTGGAAATCAATGTGATATACCACATTAACAAATTAAAGAATATAAATCGTATGATCATCTCAATCGATGCAGAAAAAGCTTTTGTCAAAATTCAACATCCATTTATGATAAAAATTTTCCAGAAAGTGGGTATAGAGGGAACATATCTCAACATAATAAAAGTCATATATGATGAGCCCACAACTAACACCATACTCAACAGTGAAAAGTTGAAAGTATTTCCTCTTAGATCAGGAACAAGACAAGGATGTCCACTCTCACCATTTTTATTCAACATAGTATTGTAAGTCCTAGCCACAGCAATCAGAAAAGACAAAGAAATAAAAGGAATCCGAATAGGAAAGGAAGTAAAACTGTCACTGTTTGCAGGTGACATGATACTATACATAGAAAATCCTAAAGATGCCACGAAAAAATTACTAGAGTTCATTAATGAATTTGGTAAAGTTGCAGCATACAAAATTAATATACAGAAATCTGTACCAATTCTGTATACTAACAATGAACTATCAGAAAGAGTAATTAAGGAAACAATCCCATTTACAATCACACCAAAAAGAATAAAATACCTAGGAATAAACCTACCTAAAGAAGTAAAACCCCGGTACTCTGAAAACTATTAAGACACTGATGAAAGAAATTGAAGAGGACACAAACAGATGGAAACATACCATGTTTATGGATTGGAAGACTCAGTACTTTTAAAATGACCATACTACCCAAGCACTCTAGAGATTCAATGCAGTCCCTATCAAATTATCAATGGCAATTTTCATTGAACTGGAACAAAAAAATTTAAAAATTTGTTTGGAAACACAAAGACCCTGAATAGCCAAATCAATCTCGAGAAAGAAAAATGGAGCTGGAGGAATCATGCTCCCTGACTTCAGACTGTATTACAAAGCTACAGTCATCAAAACAGTATGGTACTGGCACACACGCGCGCGCACACACACACACACACACACACACACACACACACAGATCAATGGAATAGGATAGAAAGCCTGGAAATAAACCCATGCACTTATGTTCAGTTAATCTATGACAAAGGAGGCAAGAATATACACTGGAGAAAAGACAGCCTCTTCAATAAGTGGTGCTGAGAAAACTGGACAGCTACATGTAAAAGAATGAAATTAGAATATTCTCTAATACCATATACAAAAATAAACTAAAAATGGATTAAAGACCTAAATGTAAGAAAAGAAAGCATAAAATGCATAGAAGAAAACATAGATGGAACACTGACATAAATTGTAGCCATTTTTTTGGATCTGTCTCTTAAAGCAAAGGAAACAAAAGCAAAAATAAATGGGACCTAAACTTAAAAGCTTTTGCACAGCAAAGGAAACTATCAACAAACAAAAAAACAAACCTACTAAATGGGAGAAAATATTTGCAAATGACATGACCAATAAATGGTTAATATCCAAAATATATAAACAGCTCATATAAGTCAATACCAAAAACAAAAAACAAAAAAACAAACAAATGGGCAGAACACCTGAATAGACAGTTTTCCAAATATCTATTGGAAGATATACACAGGGTCAATAGGCACAAGAAAAAAATGCTCAACATTTTTAATCATCAGAGAAATGCAAATTAAAACCACAGTGAGGTATCACCTCACGTCTGTCAGAATGGCTATAATCAAAAAGAATACAAATAACAAATGTTGCCACACACCTATGGTCAATTAATCTTTGACAAAGGAGGCAAGAGTATACATTGGTGAAAAGACAGTCTCTTCAGCAAGTGATGTTGGGAAAGCTGGACAGCTGCATGTAAATCAATGAAGTTAGAACACTCCCTCACACCATACACAACAATAAACTCTATATGGCTTAAAGACTTAAATATAAGACATGACACTGTAAAACTCCTAGAAGAGAACACAGGCAAAACATTCTCTTGACATAAATCGTACCAGTGTTTTCATAGGTCAGTCTCCCAAGGCAATAGAAATGAAAGCAAAAATAAACAAATGGGGCTTAATCAAACTTATACGCTTTTGCAGAGCAAAGAAAGCCATAAACAAAATGAAAAGACCACATACGGACCTGGAGAAAATATCTGCAAATGATGTGACTGACAAGGGATTAATTTCTAAAATATACAAATGCTCATACAACTCAATGACAAAAAACCAAAAAACCCAATCAAAAAATGGGCAGAAGACCTAAATAGACATTTCTCCAAAGAAGACATATAGATAGCCAACAGGCACACGAAAAGATGCTCAACATCACTAATTATTAGAGACATGTAAATCAAAACTACAATGAGGTATCACATCACACCCGTCAGAATGGCCATCATCAAAAAAATCTATAAACAATAAATGCTAGAGAGGGTGTGGAGAAAAGGGAACCCTCTTGCCCTATTGGTGGGAATGTAAATTGATACAGCCACTATGCAGAACAGTATGGGGGTTCCTTAAAAAACTAAAAATAGAACTACCACATGACCCAGCAATCCCACTCCTGGGCATATACCCGGAGAAAACTATAACTCAAGAAGACACATGCACCCCAATGTTCATTGCAGCACTATTTATAAGAGCCAGGACTTGGAAGCAACCTATATGTCTATTGACAGATGAATGGATAAAGTACATGTCGTATATATACACAATGGAATACTACTTGGCTATAAAAAAGAATAATATTTTGCCATTTGCAACAACATGGATGGACTTGGAGGGCATTTTGCTAAGCGAAATAAGTCAGACAGAGACAAACACTGTATGATATCACTTATATGTGGAACAGACTAGTAAATATAACAAAACAGAAATAGAGTCACAGATACAAAGAACAAACTAGTGGTTACCAGGGGGAAGATGAAAAGTGGAAGTAGCAAGATAGGGATAGGGGATCAAGAGGTACAAACTTCTATGTATAAAATAAATAAGCTACAAGGATATATCATACAGCACAGGGAATGTAGCCAATATTTTGTAATAACTATAAATGGAGTATAACTAAAAAATTGTGAATCACTGCGTTGTACACCTGAGACATATAATATTATACATCAACTATACCTCAATAAAAATTAAATTAAAAAGATTTTTTTCAATGCTTTTATCTAGTAAGATTTCAAAGTTGAAGTTTTCATCTGACTGGTCACTTGCCAAAAGGCTTCCGTATAACTACACATATTGAACTACCTTGTAGTACTTGTATTGCAACCTTGAGTCAAAGAAGCATAACAGAACAACTGTTAAGAAAGGCCAAAAACTAAAATACCTTTAAAAATTAGAAACAAATAATACAGGAAATAGCCCAGGATATTTTCTAATTAAAGCTTTTATACCAGTTCCACAATTTCATCCATTCAGATATACCTTTTGTCTCCACCTCTGATTTAGTTCTTTTGTTTTTCCAAAGTGCAATCAATTTCTAAATCACAGAATTATGGACTTTTTAAAGTGAAACATTAACAACTGAATAGTAGTGATAAAAATTAACTCAAAATTAACTCAAAAAGAAAAATGACAAGTGATTCTTATATTTACATCTACAACTCTGGGCAAAAATCTGGGAAAACTAGTTTAAAAAGATAAAAGTAAATTAGAATTTGTTGCTCCTTAGCAATCAGTTTTGTAATATTATCATATATTCTTAGCGCTGGGTAGGACTTTTGGGATCGTCTAGTTCAAACTCCGGTCAGATACCTAAATCTATATAGCATCCTGTGGCAGCAGCCATTCAGATTTTATTTAAATGCCTCAAATCTATATAACATTCAGGTGATGACCTTACTTCATATTTCTTAGGAGTAAATAGCTATCGTCAGCCAGGAAATGGCTTATCTTCCTATCATGAAATACGTCAGCCTAGTCATACACTTTGCCAGTGATGTGCTGGTAAATGTTTCCCAAACAGGAGTCCATGAAAAATAAAAGCCTTGATTTGTATCATTTGCTGATTCCCGTGGTGAAAATACCTAGGTCAGGTTCTCTGACAGCGAAGTTCAGAAGAGATGCACATTATCTCTTCTCATGAACAATCCTTCCCTTTTGTTACTGTGATAAGGACGGTCTGTCAAAGGCCAATCCCTCAATTTTAGTTCTCAATCCAACCCCCTCTAATTTTCTCAAAACTTCACTCACAGATAAACTTCCTCTCTCCTAAATCATCAATTTATCTACTTCTGGAGGAATCTTCCTACCATCATCTATCATGATATGTATGATCACAGCATTCTCTTTTAGTCTTTAAATAGCATTCATTAGTACTTGATAGTTCTTGTATGTTTAATTCTTAAAATGTATTCAAATTCTGTCTCCTCAGTTAGAATGTAAGTCTTACATGTTCAGAGGCATTCTTTGGCTTGCTCACAGCCTTATCTCCAGAAGCTACAATAGTTCCAGGCACACAGTACGTACCCAATGAGTAGTCACCAATTTATGGAAAGAATAGGAAACTTCATAGTACGGCTTTTTTGTTTTGATAGAACTTATTGTTAGAAATTGCTTCTTTATGTTGGTAGGAATGAACGTTCTAATTCTACTGGTTTCAGATATGCTAATTAAGATAAATGAATAGAGTTCGCGTGCTGATTCTTTAAAGAACAAGGAAAGGATAGGGCATGGATGAATCATCAAATACCTTAACCAATTAGCTGAGGGAATCATACCAGTTTGAAAGTAATCAAATACATGCTTACCTATCCTTATATTACACATTCTTATAAAGTATACCACACTAATTTAATTTGCTGTTCATTGATAAATGCCCTGACCATTAATATTCAGGAAGGATCAAAAAACCTTGTTATTTGTTCCTTGGTTATAACTCCTGGTAAATGAATTATAATGTCATATATTTTCACATTAGAAAATAAAGTTAACTGATAAGATTTTATCTGAATTCCAAGAATATGGTCTTTCTTAAACATTTTGGTAATGGATGACTAAATAACTCATCAAAATGACCCCTGCTCCCTTTTTCTGTGGACACATACATCTTTCAGCATTGATACTGCCCCCTCTCAGGCTGTTGTGCAGGCTTCTATACCCCAGCCCACTCCTTAAATATTCGTGACCCTTAAGTTTTCTTCCCTGGGCTCTCTGCTTTTTCCTCTCTGCATACTCTCCCCTGTTGATCTCAGCCAGTCCTGATGTTTCAATGATCAAAAGCGGACAATTCCCCAGATTTTATTCTCCAGCCCAAATCTCTCTCTTGAGCTTCAAAATTCACAAACTCAGCTGTCCACCGGATTTCTCCATTCGAATATAACACAAGTATCTCAAAGGACAGGTTCCAAACTGAACATAACTTCCTCCAACACCCTCTCAGCCCTCTTCTGTCTTCCAACTTTGCCTATCTCAGAGAATGGTACCACCTTCCATCCAGTTGAAAAACTATTTTCTCCTCTATCATAAACCTTTATTACACTCATTCTGAGTTGCCTCTTTCCTTATTGTCTCCCTCACTAGAGAGTGAGCCCTATCTTCACCAAAGCATCTCCGGCACCCAGCGGCATACTTATCAAACATAAGTTCTCAGTAAGTATTTATTGAAACTTATTTTTCTCTAAGGTATTAGAGAAAAGACCCATGGGGTCCCTTTAGGTTTTCATCCCTCTCTAAAATCCAGACACATCTATTAGGGAAGTGCCAAATTGAGTATTTATTAAGTGAATGTGGTTAAGTTCTGTATAGATAATACACTATAATCAATTTCCCTTTGTGGCACCAACAGTAAGCCTTAAGATGGCTAATCCAGTATAAATCACAACCTTTAAATATGCCAATTCAGTGTCTCAATGCCTTGTCCTTATTCTCATTTCTGATGCCTTTTTCTTTCCAATTACATGCTTGAAGCACAATACACTGAAGTATAATTCTTCTTCCTTAATACCATAGTGGTTTAAATTTAGATTCTTTAGAATTTTAAGGGAAATGCATACAAAAGAGGATTGAAAAAGTTGTTAATACTTCACACGAAAAATGCAATTCTAAACGAAAAATGTCAGACCCTGGAAATTTCTCTATTCAACAATGAGCTTTATACTTAAATTTGTTGTGTTTACTTTGCTTGTTTTTGCTCTTTGTCATAAAGCCTCCGTGGATCCATTGTGGGATTAGACCCAAGCATTGAACCACGGGGAAGACCTCTGAAGGATTAACTTCTCAGATTGAAACTGGGCTCTATTCTAACCTGGAGAGGGTGAGAAGACACCATTTGAATGCAGAAATTATGGGCAGGAGGAAGAGTATGAAGTGGTTTTCAGTCTGGATACCTTTACTGTCCTGGAGAGCCTAACATTCTTCCCTCACATAAATCTATACGGTGTCCATGGAATGAGAAGTGAAGACAAAAGTAGGGTTATTTGAATCCACTAGACTGTCTAACATATAAACTAATGGTGAGACCATTGTGTTATCAAGGGAAGAGGAGCTCCAGTGTGGCTGGCCCAATAGAGAGAATATTTTGACTCTTTTAAGTTGAGTACTCTATTTATATGAAAGAAAATGTTCATGAAGTGTGGGCATGGATATTTATGCACTCACATATTTTTATTAGCTTGCTAGCATTTGCTCAGATATTTAAAAGTCTTTTGGAGCGACTAACAAACTACATTGTCAATTTTCATAAGTACTAGACAATATAAAATCAGTCCTAATAACAGCTTTGACAGGATTTAATAAAGCACACACAAAAATGTGTAATTTGCACAGGCTAATTTACACATATGTATAACTGAGAAAAGAATTTGGAAGATGTTAGTTTCCCATCTGTACCACACAGAGAAAAACGGGAAAAAAAATGATTTACCAACTGTCAATAAACAATTTTAAGTGTATTCTCCTGTTCTCATCCCAAAATAAAATTTCCAGTATCCAAAATATATTTTCTAAGCTCCCTTGCTAAGGTGGTATTTTATTTCCATGTGATTCCATAATTTCTATATACGTCACAATATGTTGATTTTCAAGACCTAAGTTATTGTTTTTTAAGACTGCATAACCAAATTTAGTCAGTGTTGTTTGTGGTTAAGAAACAAAAGACAGTGATTTGGTCAGGTCACATGCATGGAATATTTCTTTATTTTTATTTTTTTTCTGGATTCTTGAACGCTCACCTTCTTTCATTGAGTTTATAATTTCTACTCTCCTCAGTTATATTATGGATCACAATATGCACCAGCTTGCCTTAGGCTTGAATGTTAAGTTGAGAGTCTAGATTACAGAGCTAAGACGTCTTATTAACCTTCTTGCTCTAACTTAAAAACATGTATGGCCAATCATTTTTGCCAGCATTCAAATGGGATTTGTGTATCTCTTTGAGTGATAAAAATTGTTTAGTATTAAGTAGGCTTGAACACAATATTAGTATAAATCTCTGGGTAAGAAGTATAGTTCCAGATTTACATGACAGAATACTGTTTCCAAGCATATTAATCAATTCCCTTTGACTCCCTTTACTCACGGAATTTGTTCACTAATTCTATTACAGAGGCCTTCTCTATCTTGCCCAATTAGACAGAGGCACTGATTGCTAATTTAGTAGGTAGTTACTTGGGGTAGGAAGAATATTAAAGGGGTCATTACAGAACCTGAGAGTCAAAATGACAAAGTCATAAGTTTAAAAAAAAAAAAAAAAAAAAAAGGAGTTGGTCCAGGGTCTAGATAGAAGAGAGAAAATTCTGATGCAGCCTTGCAGAGTTAAGTTTTTAGCTCCCACTTTTAACTCATTCCTGGGCTGGGAGAGGTGGGAAACAGAAAGACTGGAAAAGATTTCACAGGGTCTGATCTCAGAGTTCAGCTTGACCAGCCAGCATCAGAGCTGATCAGCAGAGCAGAAGTTGGTAATAAGGAGCTATAAAGTTTGTTCTGTTCGGTTCCATTTGATGAGGTTAATACAGCCAATACTCTTATTAAGTATCCCCTGAATGCCATTCAGTCTAAGTGTGTGATGAGTATGCATTCACTTAATCCTCACAGGAATCCTATAATAAGTACTATTATTATTATTATTTCTATTTTATGAAAGGGGAAACAGAGGGACAAAAAGTGACAGGTCCAAGATCACACAACTAAAAAGTGCTGAAGCCAGGATGTCAACCAGCCAACCTGACTTCAGAGGCCACACTCTTGACCAACACTCTACTGCCCTTTCAGGAGGGCATTCAAGTAACCAGCCCATGTGTCACCTGTTTACCATCCAGCAGGAGTGATACCCAAGACTTTGCCCATCAGCCCCACAGATGTCCTGGGTGCAGACAGCACCCATTTCAGTGACCCAGGGTAATCACTCATTAGCCCCCAAGAATGCATGTTTGGACTTTGGATAGCTGCGAGTGGTCATTACCCAGTTCATTACCTGGATAAGGAGGGACTAGATGGAACCAACCGATGAACTCCCACCAGGGCAACGGCAGCAGTGGCACACATAGCTTTTGGTTACTAAAATAGTGTTGATACTTTAATTCTTATGGTTTCAAGGAGACTCAAGCATAGACCCGCGACACTGGACACAGGCTCAGCTCAGCAAACGGGAATACCAATAAGGAGGCTGGGCCTGCAGCATCTCCTGTAAATAACCTGGTAGGATGTTGGAGCATGGGGAGGGAAGCTGAGCCTGCAGACTTCTAAAGCTCTTTCATTTCAGAGGCTTGACGATTCTGTGATTCCAGGGAGATGTTGCTGCTCTTTCCACAGTTTCTATCTTTTAATGTTGGCCAGCTCAAACAGGTTCTGGGATGCTGGAATGAAGCTACTTATTAAAAAAGAATTAACAGTGAGATCATATGGGCGAGGCTGGGTTTTAACAAAAGAGCTCATGGAATTTTCAGGGTTTAAAAACTGCTATATGTGAACCTGAAGACTAAAATTAGCAACAATGAATAGCAAATGAGGCACTTTGGTTAATGTCCACACTGGCCACAGTTGGACAACTGGACACACAACTGCCTGCTGTTTTGAATCCTCATGTTTTTAGACCTTCTTGTATTAAATACTTTTCAAGACATAAATACGCAAATAGTTACACAGATCAAATTGACTGGATTTTATTTTTGAAGCCCAGCAGGGGAGTCTTCTTCATATAATTTTACTATTGTTAACATCTATATATATAAACATTTTTAAAAGTCCCATTTGTAAGTATTCCCTTCAATAAATAGGCAAGGCATTTTCCACAAATCCTTGGCATGTGGAGACATCTAGCTATTAATGAACGTGAGGTGGTATCTCATTTTCTACACACAGACACAGACATAGGCACAGAAATATCCATATTCATGCACCTCTACAATACTTCACTTTTCTTATGACCTGACTTTTCAAGCCAAAAATGCATGAAAATGTGGTACGAAGTGATGAAAAAGAGGCATCCATAGGGTTAAATTTTACTGTGTACCTACCATGTATAAAAACTATGACAGTCACTAGGGACAAATAGGAACGAGGCATGGGTCTGACTCCAAACAGTGTCTAGTATGGAGAGGACAGAAGGCAAGAGATGTGAGGGAGACAGAGAAATATGTAAGTACTATGGACTAAGGGCATCATCAGGCGTACCACATTTAGGACAGATGAGCCGTTGAAGAGTCATCTCTAAGGCAGCAATCCTCCTCTGACACCAAACTTTTAACAGCAAAGGACATGTTGGAACTTTAAGAAGACTATCAAGGGATTCATGTGTAAGGACTGAATACACACTTCAAAATAAAAGTCGCTGCCATTGACTGAATGCCTACTTTACATTCAGTTTCTCTCATTCTTGCAATCTTGGAAACTTGTTTTCCAGGCAAAAAAGCTAAGCTTCAGAGAGGTTCAGGGACTTACACAATGTCACAGCAGGATAGCAACAGAGCTGGAATTCAATCCCAGGTCTAGCCACAATTCCACACCGCTAAAGTAAGAACAGGCTTGTCCGGCCCTGGCTCTGCTGAGCCTCTTTTCTGGAGCCAGGGCCACTTTTCTTCCCCCACGCTGTCTGTCCTGAGATTGGCTGCTTCCTCATTTCTGAACTCCGAGGTGTTGGTAGATTATCTCACTCTCGGCTGTTGCGACTGTGCTGGATACAGCTTCGATCAATGGCTTCAAGGTTTTGCTCCCCCCCAATATGCTCAGCAAAGTGTTGGCTTCCTGCTTTCCTCGTTAACCCCCGTTGTGGCTCTTGTTGGTTTGGTTGACCCTGCAGCCTTCTGTCTATTGTGAGCATTCAGCATTCTCTGCCGGATCAGTGGTGTGGGGCACCCTGGGGCAAAAGGAAGGGAATTTATTCTACTCCCTTTGGCAAGAAGAATTGCTTCTTTGTCGAGGTTAGAGTTGCAAACAGATGCCCCTTTGTATGGTGTCATGATACTTCCTGGGTAACGCCATTAACTGTTTCCTGGGCAGCAGAAGCTTGGGGGTCATTTCTGAATTACCATTTAACTTCCACTGGTACGTGAGCCCTCAGCTGTTTTGTTCAACTGCACTATTGAACTCTGCACATGATAAAAGCAGGATTCGCATGAACTGGATCTTTAACAAAAGGAATCATGACCTGAATCTTTGACAAACATATCTGTTTCGTTCATACTTCGTTTTCGAAGTCCAACATGATACGTACATGACACATAGTAGGTGTTCAATCAATATTTCCTGAATAAATAAACTTGGAGAAGCAGCTGGTGTGTATTTATGTGTGTGTGTGTGTCTCGGCAGATATCTCCTTTTTCCTCTGAATGCATAAGCATAATTATTTATGCTGACTGCATACACTAAAAGATAATTTAAGTGAGTCAGATTAAAAGAGGTATTAAATGCATAGGGAAAGTAATAAAGATGTAGGTTAAATCAGAAGACATTTTGTGGTGTGGGTAACACTATCCTGACTGAAGTCTACCTCCTTTCAGAGCGACTAATAATCATGAAGTGGCTACTTTACCCTCTTTTTTACACACACACACACACACACACACACACACACACACGCACGCACACACCTTTCCTGCTCCTCCAGGAATATGTTTGGATATGCATATAAAGCTGACATGCAATTTGTAGGAGAAGCAACACAGCAAGAGAAAGACTTGGAGAATTGTATTGTGAGTTCCCTCGCAAAAGTTCACTGCATAAAATACTAGACTACTGTTCTCACTTAGAATCTCAGAACAATTCCCCTTTCTAGAAAAAATTTAGGTCTAAAAAAGGCTTTGAGAGGTCAAGGCTACCACCTGTTTTCCTTAGAAATTTTGTTTCAAAACATGGAAAACATAATGAGACATTTTCTTGTCTCATTTAGTTAGTTTGGTAGGAAACTGGCTTTACTCTAGTTAACATATTTTCATTTAGAGTTACTTTCAGAGGAAGAACATCTTTCTACTGGCTTAAGCTTGAATGGAGAGAAAAATAAAATGTGCTTAAGGAAAGTAAGAGATCCAAGAAACATGGGAACTACCAAATGGGCTTAAGGAGAAATAAAACATCTGAGAAGATCCATCACAAGTAAACAGATTGAATCAGTTTTCAAAAACTTCCCAACAAAGAAAAGTCCAAGACCAGGTGTCTTCATTGGTGAACAGAAGAGGGATGTATAGATTAGTGTGGAATAAAGATAGGTGAGAATATTTCATATGATAAATAGGATTTATATTGTACCCTAAAGAATGGGTAGGAATTGGTCACAGATGGAAGGGGTAGAGACATTACTTGTAAGTAAGGATCAGAATGAGATGGACATGGCAGGGAAGATAGATGAGACAGTGAGGACTTTGTTAAGCGTAATACTGTACAGGGAAAGAAATTAAGATTGGATATTTATTGTAAGACCAGACAAATGAAGTCCTTAAATGCTGATGTGAAGAGTTTGGCATTATCCTACATGCAGATGGGGTCTATTAGAGGATTTTGAGCAAGGCTATGGTATTATAAAAGCAGAATTTTAGAAGGTAAATTTAATTGTAATTTAATTTAATTACATTTAATTAAATTTAATTCAGGTAATTTAATTCAGGATGAATTGAAAATATGGGAGATCACAAGAGGGAGATGACTGGTTAGGAGGTTTTGATGGTAACCCAGGCAGGATTCTCATGGAGCTACGATGATTACACTGAGATTGAAAGAAAGGATTATATGGACATGAAATTTAGCGACCAATAACTATAAGAGATGAATTACACTTAAAAATTCTTAGATGATTCCAAGGTTTGTAAGATGAAAAACTAGAAGGACAGTGGAAACACTATCAAGAATGGAGTGATTGGAAAGAAGAGCTAGATCTGGGGGCATGAACAATGAGTCCAAACGGACACTCAGAGTTTGAAATCCCAGGAACATTCCTGGGTGGAGATTCCTGTAGGGCAAACATTCCCGACAGGAAGTAAAGAGAGAATCCAGGTCAGGAGATAGAGAGTTGAAAGCCATTGTTTGGACACTTCTAGTACTCTCTCAAGGGTTCTCAAATTTTAGAGTTACTCTAAATGATAAATGATTTAAATAGCATATTGCATCATTATTTAATGAAGGGACTCTTTGCCTTGCCTCTTGCTTTTGTGTATCCCATCTAGAATGAGGAAGAAAAAGAGATGTGTTATGAGATGAAGAGAAGTGTGGCCATTGAGTATAACCACGTGAGTAAACTGCTTCTCTCCTGGAGGATTATTTTCGTGGGCTTCCTTTCTTTGCTCTTCGTGCTTGGCTTGGTTTGAAGACCTGGGAGAAGGCTTTTGTGTAAGATGGTGCCTGGTAATGTAGGAAAAGCAAACTAAGTAGCAAATATAAATGAAAATGTGTAACAATCTACTTGGATTTTCACGAAAATTTGTGAGGGTGTTTGGGGTCCCACTTGGCCCAGCATGCCAGCTGCGTGGGATGCATTCATGGGGAACGTTGCCACTTCCTCTCTGAGATACACATTGCATGTAGCTGAGAAGGTTCACATCTAGTTGTAAACTGGCTTATCTGGAAGGAGTCTTGAGAAAAATCTGTTCTAATAAAAGCAGTTTTCTGCTTTAGAAGGTAAGTGAAGACACTGAGTGTCAAAAGCAAAAATAATAAGGCAAACACTAAACCAGGATAAATAAACTTTACACTTATGCTTTCAAAGAAGAGATCCCTAGAATACTTTTGAAGATCCAATGACACAACAACGTCTATTGAGTGAATGAGAAGACAAAAACTCAAACTTTTAGATTAAGATCTTAGAAATGATGCAAAACAAACCCACACAAATCTGTTAATAAAATCCCTTGGCTTTCAAAAGTCATTGCCAGAAAAACGTTACATACATTTAGCTAACAAAGGATTGTTGACCAGTCTAAAGCTATTCCCTTCTTTCCTTGCCATTTTTCTTTCTTTCTTCTTCTCACAAGGCTGAGTGGGTCCTCACTCACCCTCAGTGAATGGATGGCTTCAGAACTGTGCCAATTCAGATTTGTTTGCTGAATGTATTTTTATAAGTATCTGATTTCCCACTGCTGTGGCTACAGGTTTCAGTGGATCACGTAATGGTGGATGAGGTCAAGGTGGAAAACAAAGCAAAAAACAGCAACCAGGGCTTCCCTGGTGGCGCAGTTGTTGAGAGTCCGCCTGCCGATGCAGGGGACGTCGGTTCGTGCCCCGGTCCGGGAAGATCCCACATGCCGCGGAGCGGCTGGGCCCGCGAGTCGTGGCCGCTGAGTCTGCGCGTCCGGAGCCTGTGCTCCGCAACGGGAGAGGCCACAACAGTGAGAGGCTCGCGTACCGCAAAAAAAAAAAAAACCAGCAACCAGAAACTCACAAAAAGGTAGCTTCAGCTGTGTCAGCAGCTACACTGGGGGCGTTAGACAAAGAGAGTGCCGGGTAGGCGGGAACTAGGAGAAGGCAGGAGACAGGGAGGAACAGAGTGATAAAAAAAAAAATAGTTCCCCTTTGCTCCCTTCATCCCAGGGAAGACCTCCTTTCTGATCAGGAAGACTTAGGTCCTGCCCATGAGAGACCAAAGAGTCTAAAGCAAGGAGGCCTTCTATTTCTTTACCCAACCTGTCTGGTCTACTTAAAACTGCACCCAGGGGGCTTCCCTGGTGGCGCAGTGGTTGGGAGTCCGCCTGCCGATGCAGGGGACACGGGTTCGTGCCCCGGTCCGGGAGGATCCCACATGCCGCGGAGCGGCTGGGCCCGTGAGCCATGGCCGCTGAGCCTGCGCGTCCGGAGCCTGTGCTTCGCAGCGGGAGAGGCCACAACAGTGAGAGGCCCACGTACCACAAAAAAAAAAAAAAACTGCACCCAGATCTTTATTAGGCCTGGGGTGACTCTCATTTAGGTTGTGGTAACCTTTCACAATGTATCTTTGAGAAATTTAATTCACTTTTTTTATCAAACCATTTCTTTTCACCAAGCCTTAGGTGCCTTTCTATAAAAATAAGGGATCAAAAGAGATAACCTCTAAGCTTTCTTCCAACCACAACCTTCCACGGTTTCAGAAAAGATACAGAAAACTGTTCACGAAGAAAACCAGGTGTAATTTACCTATAAATCACTTCTACGGGTTCATTCATAGTTTTTGAAGCCATTCTCTTGATGGTGAGCTCACATAGATATTCCACAACTGCTACAAGCCCCCAGTTATACATTTTTATGGGTAGTGGCCAAGGATAGAACAAGTGCAAACTCTTCTAAAACCACAGAAGCATCGTGAAACCTGTTAACAACTTAGTTCTCAGTGAAGCAGTGCCTCTTATTTCTGATAATGTCCACGGTTTTTTCCTGAATTCATCATTGGATCTTTAAATTTTGTATCTTGTTTACACCACCCTGCTTCTCCAAAAAGCTGTTAGTGACTTTTTAGAGAAGCATTTAAGCAAAATATTACCAAGAATTTTCAACATTATGTTTCATTATAGTAATTCCTTAAAAAAAATTATTGTTAGAAAAGATCTGGAAGAGCTTTGAAAAATAAATCAGAGTGATGAGCATATGGTGGCCAGTTCAGCAGGCAGCCTTTCTTAAATAACCGTGGATGGCTGAATCCCATTCAAGTCAGCCCCTTAAGTCTTGCCTGCTTCAATAGGAGTCTTGCTTAAAGATAACAAGAGGAGAGGATTATGGTGGAAGATAAAGAAAGCTCTAGGCCTAGTACTCTCTGTAGTGCTGTACTCAGAATAAACGGGAAACATATTAGAAAATATTCTGAAAGTGAAGTTTCAACCTTTCTCCAGTAAATACTCAGCGGCAATTAGGCACTTCAGGTAAACTTGGCTCTGAGTCTGAATGGTGCTACAGCTTAGATAACAAAATCGATATGGTACCTTCGGGAAAGAAGACTCCTGTTTGGAAGTGCAAAAGAAAATCTATTAAGAATATATTACTCAGAATAAAAGCTGGTAAAATGTTTTTAAGATCAGTTCAATAGGTGATCTTGAAAGATATTTCTTTTAGTTATGCTGTGTACAGGGTTTTCAGGGCTTTTTATTGGAGATTGATGTAAATGAAATCAATGAAGGCACTCCTCTTCAAGTCCTCTAGAAAACAGCCTTCCCCCCTTTTTAAACCAGATAATAAGGGGTTTTGTTTGCTTGTATTCTACTGGTAAGAACTTGTCCCCTCTCATCCAAAACATCTCAATTAAATTCATTCATAAACGTTTTTACTTTAGATCCAACTAGTATCTGACTTTTGACCAATCAAAAATTGACGTGCCAATGACTGCCCACTTCTGCCAGTATCAAAACAAATAATCAACATGATATAAAATAATTATTAACTGTTTTAAACACCACCTTCAGAACTATGAACACTGGACTCTAGTGGTTATTTTGTGTACTTTTATCTTAATTTACACGTTGCCTTTACCTTGTGTTTTGCTCCTTTCTTCTCTTCTTTCTGAATAGATAATCCCACCCACTTTACAGACATTGACAATGTCTATACATAAAAGAGACATGGAGTTAATGGCAAAACAGTTCAAAACAACTGCTTCAGTCCTCTAATTCACTTTGCACAAAGAACTATAACCATAAATAATTTCTATGAAAAAACAGAGAAGTCTGCATATGGTACCTGAGGTTCTCAGACCTATGTTAATCATATTGCCAGATACCTGCACCTTATACATTTGTAAACAAAGTTCAATTCCAATGAACCTCACGGAAGGGAAAACGTGTTACATTTGGAAGAATTAGGTATGTGTGGGTAATCTCTTCCATTTAGCGTGATGACTGTAGGGAAAGGGGTTATGGCATGTTTGTTTAAGTCTTGAGAAATCTGGCATTATTGCCTTTTTCTTCCTCTCTCTGTTTCTGTCATCAGCTGCCTGGGTCAGCAATCCAAATTTGGGTTTCGGTATGATCACCACAATTCTCCACAGACAACTTTAATATCGTGCCTTTTCTTTTCTTGGGCATGAAGTTGCAAGTCATGCCAGTGCATCTTCACGGCCAGCAATGCCAATAAATGGTCAATGATGTAAACCATGGATGTCATAAATTTTGATCCAATCCCAATCTGTATTACATACCACTAACAAGTGTGATTAGTGGCAGCAGAGATAAAATACCAATAATATTTGAGTCATTAACAAGGAAGTAAAGGTGAGGCTTTGAATTTCTCATTCTTAATGTAGCTAAATCATTTCCCCCTAAATCTCAAAGAAAGATTTAACGTACATTAGTGCGTGTGTGTGTGTGTGTGTGTGTGTGTGTGTATGTTTGTAACTGAGGATTTTAGAAAAGGTATGTGCACAAAGCTTACTATATGAAGAATTATCTTCATGTAACCTAACCCATTCTATAAGATATGCCTTAAAAATGCGGTAAAGTAAACAGCCAAGACATGGAAACAACCTAAATGTCCATCAACAGATGAATGGATAAAGAAGATGTGGTGCATATATACAACGGAATACTACTCAGCCATAAAAAGCCATCTGGAGCAACATGGATATACCTAGAGGCTATCATACTAAGTGAAGTAAGTCAGACAGAGAAAGACAAATATCATATGATATCACTTATATGTGGAATCTGTAAAAATGATACAAATGAACTTATTTACAAAACAGAACTAGACTCACAGACATAGAAAAAAAATTTATGGTTACCAAGGGGGGAAGTGGGTAGGGATAAATTAGGAGTTTGGGATTAGCAGATACAAACTACTATATATAAAATTGATAATAACAAGGACTTACAGCACAGGGATCTATACTCAATATCTTGTAATCTATAGTGGAAAAGAATCTGAAAAAGGTGTACATATATATATATAAAACTATGTGTGCATAGATAAAGTTTTATATATAAAGTATATATATATATTAAAAAAACTGAATCATTTTGCTGTATACTTGAAACTAATACAACATTGTAAATTAACTATATTTCAATAAAAAAAATACTGTAAAGTAAACTGCAACTCCAGCCAACCCTATAATGGGTAGGTTCCTTACATCCTTACACATAACTATAGCATTAAATTCTTATGTGGTGAAATGATACAGGATGAGCCCTCTGAGAGCACGCATTTGGTTATACATTTTGCACATTACTAGTAATCATTCATTTGTACATTTCATACCTATTTATTGCATGCCTAATATGAGCCAATATTTTAGGTACTGGGAATACAATAGGAACATAAAATATGAAGCCCTTCCTCTTGTGGAGCTTCTGTTCTTGAGGAAAGAGACAGATAACAACAACCACAGCAGTGACAAACAACTCAACAAGTAAATATAGAATATACTAGAAGACAAATAGAATAGGGAGAGTGAGCACAGAGAGATGGGTGCCATTGCTGATCAGGTTGTCAGGGACAGCTTACCTAATAGGGTGATGTTTGAGTAGAGACTTGTATGAAGCTCTCAGGAAGGAAACGTCTGATAATCAGGGAAAGAAGGTTTATCTTCTGATGGGTTGTATTTACACAACACTAATCCAACAACAAGGCGATCAGAAAATACGATTAAATCAACTGTTTGGTCTAATAAACATGGACAAAACAAGTGGTTTGTGGTCTGAATTTTTCACTCTTTGCACCAGCTATTTTTGTGGTACATGAATACAAAGTACGATATAGCTTTAGATTCACTGGCTCTCAGGGAAAAATAAAATTCCTGGCTGGAACCACGAACGGTAAATCATCTTTAGTGATTATCACCCTTTTTTATTCTAGAATTCTGGCAGCAAGTGATAAGCGCAGGGTGTAGTTGGAAACAGTGACTGCTGTTGAATTCTATCTCCCCAAGTCTGCAGTGAGAAGAAGTAGCTGTCACACACCAGCAGGGATGTCAGCAAACCAGATATTGCTCACAGCACTCATCAATCCACAGAGATGCACTGAGTGATTCAAAACTTAAAAATAAATCATTCTGCTGCTTTATGCAGAATGGAACCTCTGGAGAAAGAGTAAAAACAGGATGACCAGATGTATGAAGGGAGTCAGGAGTTCAAGCTGCAGATGCCTGAAAAATATGTTGAGAAGGCACTTGGATATGCAAGACTAAAGTTTATGGAAAATGTCAGATCGGAAATAAAAATATTATAGTCATGAGAGCATAAATGGCCCAGCTTAGATATGATTACTATGGGTAGAGAGTAGATAGAAAAGGGAGGCCCACTGCCATGCTCTGGAGTACTCCAATATTTGCAGGTTTGACAAGGAGAGGGAGGTGGCAAAGAAAACCAAGGCCAGTCACATTACAGGGAAACCAGGAGAGTGTGACGCCAGGAAAGGCAAACCGAGGGAAGAAAATGTTACAAGAAGAGAATGCCCATTTGTGGCAAAGTACTGCTGCCAAAATCAGTAGTCATCATAGTAGTGTACTAACGATGATAACATAATAATAGTTAACATGCAGTACACGCTTATTATCTGCCAAACATTGTTTTGAAGGTTTACGTGGATTATCCCATATAATCCTCACGATAGTCGTGTGTAGTAGGTACTGTTATTGTCATAATTTTACAGATGAGGAGACTATGGAATAGATTATTAATAACTTGGTCATGCAGTCTCAGTAATGGATTTAGGAAGATGGAGACAGTTGATGACCTTAAACAGAGCTGTTCCGTAAAGCAGTACAGAACCTGGAGTGGTTTGCAGAATAAACGGGAAATGAGACAGTAAAGATCGTGGGTATAGACATGCACACAGTTATTAGGCCCGGCACCTAGAATATTCAATAATTGATGGCTATTATTAAAACAGCCCTGATAATATTTTATTGCAATTATTCTTTCAGATAACTGTCTTTGCTGCTGAACTAAGCACTCTTTATATTTTTTATCTCTGTTATTTCAGCTTTTACCGCGATTTCTCTCATCTGTTCAGTGTTCAATTAGTGTTGATCAGGGTGAGGATAAGGAAGAGGTTAATGGAAGAAATTCATTTTGTGATGGACTTACAGATACGCAAAGTTTGAAAAGGTCACGTATAATATCATCAAAGAAGCTCAGACCACTGCGGAGCTCAATATGTAAAATTTTATGAAATGTTAAGTCAATAAGTTGCCCAAAATGTTCACTTATGGGATGATAGATCTGTCTGTCTAGATCAGAGTTCCAAAGCTAAAAGGCCTACATAGACCAGGCTGCAATGGAAATGAGCCAGTTGTAAGTTTTGGAATAAGACAATGGGGGCATACTGGAGAGAAGCCAGAAATCAGGAATTTTTAAATGAAATATCCCCTAGTTTTAAAAGCTAGCATTTAATTCAATTTTTTGATAATACTGTTCAGTGTAAATAGAACACACTTGTGGAATATACTGGCCCAAGGGGCACTAATTTATGGCTTCTGGTCTGTCAACCCTGCTAATGAAGACAGTTCATTCTAGGGGAAAATCAGTCAAACTTACAGTAAAACAAGTAAATTGAACTTTTTGACATTTACCATAATTTTAGATAGCGGGACGGCTGAATGTTTAAAAGTAAAAGCCATAGGGGAGAATATATATTTCAAGGCCTTTAATGAGAATAAAAAAGAAAAGCATAGGTCATAATTACTATCTAAAACAGATCTGTCTGAAAAGCCAAGTAACCCAAGGAAAACCCAATGCATGGGCATGGCTCTGAGGATCAGTGTGTGGTGTACAATGTATTATACCTCTCTCCAGTTGAGGTGACAGCCTTAGGCAGCATTGACAGAAGTGGAGGGTGTGAGGTCAACTTTTTGTAAGGGCAAAATATCTTCTACAGTCAGGTAAATATTTTTTAACTGCTTGGCACCTCTCACAGCATAATGAATGCCTAGATCAAAAGAATATATCTTCAGAGATTCATTTGGGACATCATATTACACAAAACTATTGTCTGTTGCAACGCTGACAAATAATATTCTAATCTATCATTTAGTCTTAAATGAATTATTTTAGCATCTTATTATAAATTACAATGTCTCCCAGGTAGCCTCAAAAAAAAGTTTTCTTTCATCCACTTTCACGTGTCACTCCATTTTTCCCATGGGGTCTTTGGCGTTTGACATCAAGGAAGTATGGAACTGAAGTGTTATACGCAGGGACCAGCTAATTCTTCAATGATTTGGATGTCAGCTAAATTATTTCTTTTGATCGATAAGGTAGTAGAGTGCTTTGTTACCTGGATCCATAGAATTATATGTCATTTATACACAGACCAAAGAAAGATTATATATCCTTAAAATAAAATAGCAGTATTGAATTTTTAAAGTGTATTGGTGCTACAAGGTTACTTCATTAGCATGAGAGTAAGCTTGTAAGAAGCTGATTAACCATACTATTATCTATTTATCCCTCTGTCTGTCTATCTACGTCTACAGTAACTGCTTAATATACTGTTCTTGGATTAAATTGAGCCAATAACAGTACATGAACAAATAAACACAGAATCTCACCTTGCTTACAACTTTATTATGAACAAGCAATGTGAAGAAGATCCCAAAAGAACAGGCTTTCTTTCTTTAATGTGTTTCTGTTTTGACTGAGTAATGTTTATAGGTTTGTTACTTGATATTTAAAAGTAATTTCAATAAGCCTCAAAATTCAAAGTAAGAATGCAAACTGATTGCTAAAATGCAGATTAATTCTCAAATCATAGATAAACCAAGTATTAGACATCTAGTACAGCACTGTGAAAACAAATTTGCAACATGACATTTCTTGGGCCTAATATTATATACAATGACCCATCAAGGTTTACAATGTGTAACTTTCTATCTTTATCTCTCCCATAGACAATATATGTCCTGGAAGGAGATAATACATGCAGACTTCTTATTTGGGTTCCTGTGGATACTTCTTACCTGAAATCATTTTTAAGCATGTGTAGAACTTATGTCTTATTAAGAAGTTTAGACTTGTGAGAATATTAACTAAGCATAGCTTCTTGCTCTCACTACAGGCAGGTGGATGGAATTAAAAAATATTACCACAGAATGTTAGAACAGAATTATTAGATCAGGAAATCAAGAAACTACATACCAAGGGAAATTTCAAAAATTACATTTTAACAGTGAAAATAATCATTCAAAACAATCTGTATTTTTAAAAGGCAAATTGTAGAAAATAAAGAGCAAGTATCTGGATATTTCTTCTATCCACATAAATGACAAGTGTTGCGGTACCAACAACTCCTCTTCTTTGGGTATTTGTGTCCTGAATAAACCTCTTTTTTTTTTTATAGTCAAATCAGTACCTCAGATGATACTTTGCATAAAAGTGCTGGTTTCAGAATATGGTGCCCTGATATACTCTAGAGAAGATTCAAGTTCAGAGAAACACTAATAATTTTGGTTAAATAGTGAATGATAATTAACATAAACTTTTGGCTATGACTTTATTTTATTTAAATATTTTAAATACTCACTATAAGAATATACTAAAAATTCAAATAATACTGAAAGAAATAAAATAAAAAGTAAAATCTCCTTTCCCCAATTCCAGTTCTCTTCTGAAAAAATATATCATGATTTAAAGTTTCTTGTTTATTCTTCCAGCATAAGGAATTAAAAATGGAAAGAAGGAAGGAAGGAAAGAAAAAAGATTGTATAAAATCGAATTATTCTGTACAATCCTTAGCTTTTGGCTTTATCTGCTCTATAGTATATCTTGGCACCCTTACTCTATTTAGATAATTTTTTCAAAGTTTTTATTACGAGAATTCTCAAATATGCAGTAAGATTGGTACAATAAGCACCCATACATGGTGTTGGCCAAAACGTTCGTTCGTTTTTTCTGTAAGGTGGCTCTAGTAGCACTTGTGTTTAACTTCATTCAAAACAATTTTGTTAGAATCTTTGTGACAGCTGTCATGTCAGTGTGCATTTAAAAAAAAACTTATCAAAATTGGTGAATTTTTGTGTAGCCATTTTAATACTGAAGATAGAAGAAAAAAGCAACATTTTCAGCATATTATGCTTTATTATTCCAAGAGAGGTAAAAACGCAACTGAAACGCAAAAAAAGATTTGTGCAGTGTATGGAGAAGGTGCTGTGACTGTTTGAACGTGTCAAAAGTGGTTTGCGAAGTTTTATGCTGGAGATTTCTCACTGGACAATGCTCCACGGTCGGGTAGACCAGTTGAAGTTGATAGCGATCAAATCGAAACAATAATTGAGAACAACCAGTGTTATACCACACAGGAGATAACTGACATACTCAAAATATCCAAATCAAGCAAGGAAAATCATTTGCACCAGCTTGGTTATGTGAATCGCTTTGACGTTTGGGTTCCACATAAGTTAGGTGAAAAAAACCTTCTTGACCATATTTCTGCATGCAATTCTCTATTTGGACGTAACGAAAATGTTCCATTTTTTAAAACAAAATTGTGACGGGCAATGAAAAGTACTGAACAATAATGTGGAATGGAAGAGATCGTGGGGCAAGCGAAATGAATCTCCACCCACCACACCAAAGGCTGGTCTTCATCCAAAGAAGGTGATGTTGTGTATATGGTGGGATTGGAAGGGAGTCCTCTATTATGAGCTCCTCTGGAAAACCAAACAATTAATTCCAACAAGTACTGCTCCCAATTAGACCAACTGAAAGCAGCACTTGACGAAAAGCATCCAAAATGAGTCAACAGAAAACACATAATCTTTCATCAGGGTAACGCAAGACTGCATGTTTCTTTGATGACCAGGAAAAAACTGTTATAGCTTGGCTGGGAAGTTCTGATTCATCTGCCGTATTCACCAGACATTGCACCTTTGGATCTCCACTTATATAGGTCTTTACAAATTCTCTTAATGGAAAAAATTTCAATTCCCTGGAAGACTGTAAAAGGCACCTGGAACGGTTCTTAGCTCAAAAAGATAAAAAGTTTTGGGAAGATGGAATTATGAAGTTGCCTGAAAAATGGCAGAAGGTAGTGGAACAAAAGGGTGAATAAGTCGTTCAATAAAGTTCTTGGTGAAAATGAAAAATGTGTCTTTTATTGATATTTTTACTTAAAACCGAAGGAACTTTTTGGCCAACCCAATATCTCCATCTTGATTAAGATTGCTAATTCTTTGCCTAATTCACTTACTGTACCTTTCAATTATCTATCTCGTATTTTTTTTTTTTTACTGAATCATTTCAAAGTAAACTCCAGGTATCACGACACTTCATTCCTGAATGCTTACAGGCTAAGAACGTTATCCGGGATAGCCATTTTTGTATTTAACAAATTCAATAATAATTCTTAAATATATTCTAATATCCACAACTATTAAATGCCTCCAATTATTTTCTAAATAGCATTAATAGATTTTTTGGTGAGGGGACTTGTATTCAATAAAGAATCACACCTTGAATTTGTTAATCAACTGGACTCCAATATAAAATAAAAAATAAAGAAAAAAAAGAATCACACCTTGAATTTGGATGTAAACTCTTTAAAATTGCTTATAATCTAGAACAGTGCTCCCTTCTACCCTTTTAAAAAAAAAATTACACTGACTTCATGAAGAGATCAAATTGGTTGTTTCCTCAGGCTGATATTTAGCTTGTTTCTCTATTCACTCATTTCCTTCATGACCAAGGTGCCTGCATTACAAGAAATGCTGCAAGTGCATTTCAGGCTTTTAATCTTATGTGATTCTTACAACAACCCTAAGACATTAATAATACTAATGTATCTATTTGACCGATAAGAAAATGGAAGGGAGAGAGGTAAACTCAATTCTCTATGGTCACAAGTCTGTGTTTTCTTCCCTGTTCTGCATAGGTGTCTCCTGTATGTCTCACATAATTTCGTCGAATACTGTAACATTAAGGGTTGGAAAAGTATTATTTTTACATAGAAGAAAAAGAGGCCCGGATATACCAGTTGCGTGATATGCCTAGTCGCGTAATTATTAAGTACATCATTTTCAAGTGTAAAAAGCACTTAATGAGCTGGTGTCACTGGGGAAGGTCAGCTGGCTTCTCACAGGGTGGCATTCACATTTGTAAATCTGCCAAGGTTTACTTACTGCCAAGATCAGTGTGATGTGCAAGGTAATTTTAGGTTCATGTACAAACAATTTTTATTTTTTGTAGTTACTTATTTTAATTTGTCTTAGAGAAATAATATAGCTAACCCCAGATAGTCTTCTTTAGCCTGAGGCTCAGTTAAAAACAAAGATGAGTTACTTGAAAGTTAAAGAGAAATGTTAAGAAAATAATGGGCTAGAGGGCATATAGTTAGAGCAAAAAAAAATCATGATGATGGAAGGAAATGCCTCCATAGAGGAGCTCTGTCTTCTAGGGTGAGCTCATATTAACCTAATTCATGTAAGAAACCAGAGTGTTTATTTATTAATTCATGATGAGACATAAAACTGTTGTGCGCACTGTAACTCTCATCTATGCGACGTGCAATTATCTGCCTGTAGGCAGACCTCAAAATAAAAACAAGAAAAGCTATTTAAATGATCCTTAGGTTTAATAACTTCAGGTCAAGTATGCCCAGTTCACCCATCTTCAGAACACTGCTGGCCTTGCCAATGGTACCTTTACATCAAAGCCTCACTGTCCAAAATTTCCTATCACTTAGACATTATAAGATGACCAAGTCTCTCTTCTGTGGATTAGATATGCTCACATCCAATATGGCTACTGGAAAGTAGTGCCTGGGAAGACAGTTTGCCTTTTTAAGGAATCATAACATATCTCTGCTCCAATGCACCATCTGTTGTATATGTGATATAACTCAGAGAGGTTGTTTTTACTTCTTTTATGTCAATTCATGGTAGTCTCCAAACACTAGCAATCGTTACTACTGATCTTGGCTTCGGTTGTTGGCTTCTTGTCTCCTTACCCTGTGCATTTTCTTCTATATCACTTAGCACCATCCAAGTAATTTTCTCAGAATAAATAAAATTTCCCACACTAAGGGATTTAAAACCTATAAAATCCCTGATATGATAGATTACACTTCATTCCTTTGAACACGTTTATAACAAAAAAATATATAATAAATAAAATACAGGCCTTTACTACTTATAGTTAACACAATGAAATGAAAACGTGGTATCTTGCTACCGAAGTCCCACAAAGTTCAAATAACTTTTCCCCAGTACTCTTTTCTTCTTCCACTTTTTTTGTTGCATTTACCTGGTTCAGTGATATTAGAGATACAAGAGGATTTTGAGTGAATTCTTACAACTATTTATACTCATTCAATGGATCTAAAAGTGAGGATTGTTAAATCCACTAGCTACCTTGTCTTTTATTTGTACCATTCTGGATATATCCTGCTGGTAGCTGTGGCTCCAGAGGAAACCTGGAGGCCAGGTGTGTCCATCTTCAAAGTTTGCATCTTCAAATTTGGCCACACAACCACCTATGTTTAGGGTAGGGCTTAAAGATACAATCTGAGATTTGACTGAATGGTATAGCAAGCCAAATTTCCAAATAAGGGGAATGACTGTAAAAGCAACTGTCTCAACTCTGTCCCCCAAAAGTTTGCTCTCACAGACTTAAATGGAGTTAAAGTGGAATCAATATGAGTACTGATGTACAAAGGGCCACCTCCACTAAAAGAGTTTTTGTTTATCATCTCCAATTCACAACAGAATAGCAAGTCAGAAGAATCATTTGAGGTCAAACACAATGTATACTGTTAAAAGAACGAAAAGACAACCCACAGACTGGGAGAAAATATTTGGAAATTGCATATATGATAAAGGACTGCTCACCAGAATATGTAAAGGACTCTCAAATCTCAATAATAAGAAAACAACCATCCCAATTTTTAGAAAATGGGAAAAACAGTTAAAAAGAAACTTCACTAAAGAGAAGATGCAGGTGGGACTTCCCTGGTGGTGCAGTGGTTAGGAATCTGCCTGCCAACACAGGGGACACGGGTTCGATCCCTGGTCTGGGAAGATCCCACATGCTGCGGAGCAACTAAGCCCATGTGCCATAAATACTAAGCCTGCACTCTATAGCCGGTGAGCCACAACTACTGAAGCCCACGCACCCTAGAGCCCGTGCTCTGCAACAAGAGAAGCCACCACAATGAGAAGCCTGCGCACTGCAACGAAGAGTAGGCCCTGCTGGCCACAGCTAGAGAAAACCTGTGCGCAGCAACGAAGATCCAGCGTGATGGATGAATGGATAAAGAAGATGTGGTACGTATATACAATGGAATACTACTCAGCCATAAAAAGGAACAAAACTGGGTCATTTGTAGAGACGTGTATGGACCTAGAGTCTGTCAAACAGAGTGAAGTAAGCCAGAAAGAGAAAAACAAACATCATATATTAATTCATATATGTGAAATCTAGAAAAATGGTACAGATGAACCTACTTGTAGAGCAGGAATAGAGACGTAGATGTAGAGAACGGACATGTGGATATGGGGGGGAAGGGGAGGGTGGGACGAATTGGGAGATTAGGTTTGATATAAATACACTACAATGTGTAAAATAGCTAGTAGGAAGCTGCTATATAGCACAGGGAGCTCAGCTTGGTGCTCTGTGATGACCTAGATGTGGGGGGGAAGGGGGGAGGGAGGTCCAAGAGGGAGGGGATATAAGTATGCATATAGCTGATGCACTTCATTGTATGGCAGAAACTAACACAACATCGTAAAGCAATTGTACTCCAAAAGAAAAAAAAAAAGACCCAATGCAGCCAGAAAAAAAGAAAAAAAGAAGAATAGATGAAGATGGAAAATAAGCACATGAAAGGTTACTCAAAATTATCAGTCACTAGAGGAATGTAAATTCAAATCACAAAGTAATACCATACACCTATTAGAAAGTCTCAAGTTAAAAATTCTGACAATACGAAATGCTGACAAGGATGCAGAACAACTCGAACTTTGCATTTCTAGTGGTGGGAATACAAAGTGGTACAGTCATACTGGAAAATGGCTTGGTAGTTTATTTTAAAAGCTAAGCACACACTTATCATAAGACCCAACCATTCCCTCCCAGGTTTTTATGAAAGAGAAACCAAGATATACATCCTCAAAAACCTGTACAAAAATGTTTACAGTAGCTTTAATCATAATTGCCCCAAACTGGAAACAGTTCAAATGCCATCAGCTGGTGAAGGGATAAACAACTTGTGGTATATTCATATGATGGTATACTGCTCAGTGACAAAAAGGATAAAATGCTGATACGCGCAGTCACATGAATCAATCTCAAGAGCATCATGCTAGGGACTTCCCTGGTGGTCCAATGGGTAAGACTCTGTGCTCCCATTGCGGGGGGGGGGGGGGTGGGCGGGTTCAATCCCTGGCCAGGGAACTAGATCCCGCATGCATGCCGCAACTAAAGAGTTCACGTGCTGCAACTAATGAACCTGCATGCCGCAACTAAAGATCCCACATGCTGCAACTAAGAGCTGGCACAGCCCAAATCAATAACTATTAAAAAAAAAAAAAAAGAACCTGAAAATGGTTTATAATTTTTATAAAGAAAAAAGAACATCATGCTAGAAGAAAGAAGCTAAACTCAAAAGGCTACATACTGCATGACTCCATTTAGATGGTCATTTTGGAAAAGACAAAACATAGGGGCACCTCTCCTCACCCTCAGTATACAGGTGGTCAGTTTCAACTTTCAGCCAGAGGAACTCCTGAAGCTTCCAACCAACACCAGTGCATTCCACAGGCTTCTTCTATCAGGTGCATCATCAATAAGTATTTGTTAAACGAATGAATAAATAATTAAATGGGGCAGAAAATAATTTGGGAATGCTTTGATCTTGCTGCCTGCTATGTATCCATACGTTCTAGCTCTTTTCCTCTCCTGGAACTAACCACACACAGACTTATTTTGAACACCCATGAAAAATGACCTTGCTTATTACCACTTAAAAAATATCAGTCCGGGGGCTTCCCTGGTGGCGCAGTGGTTGAGAGCCCACCTGCCGATGCAGGGGACGTGGGTTTGTGCCCCGGTCCGGGAGGATCCCACATGCCGTGGAGTAGCTGGGCCCGTGAGCCATGGCCGCTGGGCCTGTGTGTCCGGAGCCTGTGCTCCGCAACGGGAGAGGCCACAGCGGTGAGAGGCCCGCATACCGCAAAAAAAAGAAAAAGAAAAAGAAAAAACATCAGTCCAGACAGGGGAGGAAGTGCACCAGCCACGAGTGATAGGTGGAGCCCCAACGATGTTGGAACAGCCCTGGGGCTGAGTGGAGGTGAGAAACAGGCTCAGGGAGCTTTGGGCTGTGCCTAGGTTCCACAAACAGCAAGTGACTGAGGCATCACTTCATCCAGTTCTTCTGACTTTAAACCCTCTGCTCTCTCAAGTGTCAGATGCCTGACACAGCTGGGTGGCTGACACACTGTTGGTGCTCTGACTGGAGTCAGGCCTGAGCCTCTGAGGTGGGAGAGCTCAGCTGAGGACACTGGTCCACCAGAGACCTCCTGGCTCCATGTAGTATCAAATGGCGAGAACTCTCTCAGAGATTTCCATCTCAACATTAAGACCCAGCTCCACTCAAGGACCAGAAAGCTACAGTGCTGGACACGCGATGCTAAACAACTAGCAAGACAGGAACACAACCCCACCCATTAGAAGAGAGGCTGCCTAAAATCATAAGTTCACAGACACCCCAAAACACAACACCGGACGTGGTCCTGCCCACCAGAAAGATAAGATCCAGCCTCATCCACCAGAACACAAGCACCAGTCCCCTCCACCAGGAAGCCTACACAAGCCACTAAACCAATGTTACCCACTGGGGGCAGACACCAAAAACAACAGGAACTACAAATATGCAGTCTGCAGAAAGGAGACCCCAAACACAGCAAGGTAAGCAAAATGAGAAGACAGAGAAATACACAGCAAATGAAGGAGCAAGGTAAAAACCCACCAGACGAAATAAATGAAGAGGAAATAGGCAGTCTACCTGAAAAAGAATTCAGCGTAATGATAGTAAAGATGATCCAAAATCTTGGAAATACAATGGAGAAAATACAAGAAACGTTTAACAAGGACCTAGAAGAACTAAAGAGAAACAAACAATGATGAACAACACAATAAATGAAATTAAAAATTCTCTAGAAGGAATCAATAGCAGAATAACTGAGGCAGAAGAATGGATAAGTGACCTGGAAGATAAAATAGTGGAAATAACTACTGCAGAGCAGAATAAAGAAAAAGAATGAAAAGAATTGAGGACAGTCTCAGAGACCTCTGGGACAACATTAAATGTACCAACATTCGAATTATAGGGATCCCAGAAGAGAAAAAGAAAGAGACTGAGAAAATACTTGAAGAAATTATAGTTCAAAACTTCCCTAACATGGGAAAGGAAATAATCAAGTCCAGGAAGCACAGAGGATCCCATACAGGATAAATCCAAGGAGAAACGCACCAAGACACATATTAATCAAACTATCAAAAATTAAATGCAACGAAAAAATATTAAAAGCAGCAAGGGAAAAGAAACAAATAACATACAAGAGAATCCCCATTAAGATTAGCAGCTGATGTTTCAGCAGAAACTCTGCAAGCCAGAAGGGACTGGCAGGACATATTTAAAGTGATGAAAGAGAACCTACAACCAAGATTACTCTACCCAGCAAGGATCTCATTCAGATTCGATGGAGAAATTAAACCTTTACAGACAAGCAAAGGTAAGAGAATTCAGGACCACCAAACCAGCTATACAACAAATGCTAAAGGAACTTCTCTAGGCAGGAAACACAAGAGAAGGAAAAGACCTACAATAACAAACCCAAAACAATTAAGAAAATGGTAATAGGAACACACATATAGAGAAAATGGTAATAGGAACAAACATATAGATAACTACCTTAAATGTAAATGGATTAAAGGCTCGAACCAAAAGACACAGACTGGCTGAATGGATACAAAAATAAGACCCGTATATATGTTGTCTACAAGAGACCCACTTCAGACCTAGGGACACATACAGACAGAAAGTGAGGGGATGGAAAAAGATATTCCATACAAATGGAAATCAAAAGAAAGCTGCAGTAGCAATTCTCATATCAGAAAAAATAGACTTTAAAGACTATTACAAGAGACAAAGAAGGACACTACATAATGATCAAGGGATCAATTCAAGAGGAAGATATAACAATTGTAAATATTTATGCACCCAACATAGGAGCACCCCAGGACATAGGTAAATGCTAACAGCCATAAAAGGGGAAATCAACAGTAACACAATCATAGTAGGGAACTTTAACACCCCACTTTCACCAATGGACAGATCACCCAAAATGAAAATAAATAAGGAAACACAAGCTTTAAATGATACATTAAACAAAATGGACTTAATTGATATTTATAGGACATTCCATCCATAAACAACAGAATACACTTTCTTCTTAAGTGCTCATGGAACATTCTCCAGGACAGATCATATCTTGGGTCACAAATCAAGCCTTGATAAATTGAAGAAAACTGAAATCGTATCAAGTATCTTTTCTGACCACAATGCTATGAGCCTAGGTATCAATTACAGGAAAAAAATTGTGAAAAGTAGAAACACATGGAGGCTAAACAATACACTACCAAATACAAGAGATCACTGCAAAAATGAAAGAGGAAATCAAAAAATACCTAGTAACAAATGACAATGAAAACACGACGACCCCAAACCTATGGGATGCAGTAAAAGCAGTTCTAATAGAAAAGTTTATAGCAATACGATCCTACCTCAAGAAACAAGAAACATGTCAAATAAACAACCTAACCTCACACCTAAAGCAATTAGAGAAAGAGGAACAAAACAACCTCGAAGTTAGCAGAAGGAAAGAAATCATAAAGATCAGATCACAAATAAATGAGAAAGCAATGAAGGAAACAATAGCAAAGATCAATACAACTAAAAGCTGGTTCTCTGAGCGGATAAACAAAATTGATAAACCATTAGCCAGACTCATCAAGGAAAAAAGGGAGAGGACTCAAATCAATAGAATTAGAAATGAAAAAGGAGAAGTAACAACTGACACTGCAGAAATACAAAGGATCATGAGAGATTACTACAAGCTGCTCTATGCCAATAAAATGGACAACCTGGAAGAAATGGACAAATTCTTAGAAATGCACAACCTTCCAAGATTGAACAGGGAAGAAACAGAATAGGTTCTGATGAACCTAGGGGCAGGACCGGAATAAAGACACAGACGTAGGGAATGGACTTGAGGACACGGGGAGGGGCAAGGGTAAGCTGGGACTAAGTGAGAGAGTGGCATGGACATATACACTACCAAATGGATAGCCAGTGGGAAGCAGCCACAGAGCACAGGGAGATCAGCTCGGTGCTTTATGTCTACCTAGAGGGGTGGGATAGCGAGGGTGGGAGGGAGATGTAAGAGGGAGGAGATATGGGGATATATGTTTGTGTATAGCTGATTCACTTTGTTATGCAGCAGAAACTAACACAGCATTGTAAAGCAATTATACTCCAATAAAGATGTTAAAAAAAAACACACCAAAAAACAAAAAAATAATAACACATGGGGCAGAAATCAATTAGTGGTTGTTTGTCTGCAAGAGACATTGGAGAGGGGAGGAAGAGACTGATGATAAAGGAGGATGAGGGAACTTTTGTGGGTGAAGGCAATGGCCCATAGCTTGATTGTGGTGACAACTACATACCTGTATAGGTTTGTCAAAACTCGGAGAAGTATACATTACAAGAAGGCAACTGTAGGTGAACCTTGAACAATGAAGGGATTAGGGGCACCAAACCTCCACGCTGTCAAAAATCTACATATAACTTTAGAGGCAGCCCTCCATATCTGCAGTTCCTCCATATCTGGGGATTCAACCAACTTTGGATTGTATAGATGTATTTAGTGAAAAAAATTCTGTGTATAAGGGGACCCATGAAGTTCAAACCCATGTTGTTCAAGTGTGAACTGTAGCATCATAGGTAAATTATACCTCAAAACCCTGACAAACACACACACAAATACACACACATTACAGACAATTATTGAGGTCTTAGCCTTATTGACCCCAAACTAAACCAACAGCATCTACATAATTTGTTTCGCATGAGATTGGAATGTTTTCTGATCGATGGAAGAGCTATGGTTTAATGTTCGGAAAGGAACTGAAATAAAATTACTAACTTTTAAGGTTCTTTTTCTGGCCAGATGGATGAAAACTGAAGGTGTACTATTAGTTAAATAAATATTTACTGAAGACCTAGTACGTGCCAGGCTCTGATTTAATGCTAGTTGGCAGAAGGAACTCCGCAGACAAAAACCTCTGCTCTCGCGGGCACAGATTTTAGTTAGAGAACATGAAGATAAATAATGACCCAGATAAGATGTATTTTATGTCAGATGGTCTTAAGTGCAACGGAGGAAACAGAAAAAGCAGAGAATAGGGGTAAGGCGAGCCAGCGGTGTGGAGCTGGGTTGTAATTATAAAGCTCTATCATTAAGTCATCTAAAGTACATGTGAGAGAAAATGGCAAGGAACTGGAGAGAAAATGACAAGGAACAACAGACATGGTTCTGGCCCTCCTGGATCATTCGCCCAGTGGAGGGGAGATATTAATTAAATAACTGTATAAATGTGAAACCACAAACTGTAATAACTGCTTTGTTGCTTTGTGGTTTAAAGAAAATTGTATGAGGAAAGGGTCCTATGATCAGATAAGTCTGGGGGACCTTGTACACTATATGCCCACCTTTCTGCTCCCCCTTATTAATACATGAACACATTAAGAACCCCAAGAGTCTCTACAGTGACTATAAATACATTTACTTGAATATTTACTGAATGTATTTGGCTGTGGAATAATTTGTCTATTAGCCTCTCACAGAATATTATATGTAGGGAGATGCACATATTTTTTCCAATTATTCTAATTTTCGTTACTAAATTAATATTAACAGAAAGATAACAGGCAAGCCAAAACTACTAGGGAAGAAAAAACACAGTTTTGTTCAATGTTTCTATTTTTTGGTCTTTGAATAAGAGAATGAATCAGGAACTTAAAAGAACTGTGTGCTTTCTCTGGATCTATTTTTGATGAAATCTGTCAAACGTTTGCCAACATTTTCAGCTTCAAAATATAATTTCCAGACACCAAACTTCTTGACACAGAACCGTAAAGAAATCTTGACTTGTACTTAATATAGGGTTGTTGTTATGGTATATTGAAGGATGGAAAAAATGAGTTAACATGTTGACATTGTTGAATGCAAAGGTTATTACTGTGGGATAAAGAAGATACAAATACTTAATGGAGGAAGGCAGAAAAGATCCATGAGGGGGGCTGGATTCAAATTAGAGCTATAATTATGAATTTTAAAAAAATTTATATTGGAGTATAGTTGATTAACAATGTTGTGTTAGTTTCAGGTGTACAGCAAAGTGATTCAGTTGTACATATACATGTATCTATTCTTTTTCAAATTCTTTTCCCATTTAGCTTATTACAGAATATTGAGCAGAGTTCCTGGTGCTATACAGTAGGAACTTGCTGGTTATCCATTTTAAATACAGCAGTGTATACATGTCATTATGAATTTATAATTTAAAAAAATTTCGATATAGCTATAGGCCACTCACTGTCACTTTAAAAAATGAGGAAAAATACGGTATTTAGTAAAATATTTTTTATTCTACTCATGACCAACTTTATGCTTCTTTTCTTTTTCTTTTTCCCAGCCTCACTGCTGTAGTTTTGGTTGAGCTGAAAATTGTTCCCTTCAGAGGGAAATTGTTTGGAGTTTTCAGCAACCATTGCTGTGGCTTAGATTTTGAAATTCCTGATATGAAGGGAAAAAAAAAAGTATAAAGAGCCTAGAAGTTGACTTTTCTGTCATCTGGGTGGTTTCTAATTTTTTTTTTTTTTTTTTGCGGTACGCGGGCCTCTTACTGACGCGGCCTCTCCCACCGCGGAGCACAGGCTCCGGACGCGCAGGCCCAGCCGCTCCGCGGCATGCAGGATCCTCCCGGACAGGGGCATGAACTCCCATCCCCTGCATTGGCAGGCGGACCCTCAACCACTGCGCCACCAGGGAAGCCCTGGGTGGTTTCTAATTTATATGACCTGGCTTCAAGCAGAAAGCAAACATTACAAATATCTCTATACTCACTGATTTCTACAGCCTCACCTTAATTTGTCACACCCAGAAATAATTTTGAAGTCAACAGGCAGTCTTTATGTAAGACAGAGAAATTAAATGGGGGAAGGAAACAAAGCCAGTTTCCAAAGATTAAAAAGAGGAAAATTAATTACAAGCAAAGTGCAGAGAAACTGTAGTTTGGAATGAATCATGCCATACAGTTAATTATAACACTAATCTAAAGCTCTCCTTTGACATGGAAAATAGATGGGCGTTAGTGGATTTTTCCTTCTGAATGTGAAAATATAAATCAGTGTGTGCGTTGCGGGGTGGTTTAATGTTTAATATCCAATTTCTTTGTCTGAGATTTAGCGTTTTTATATCTTTATCTTACTGATCAAATAATCATATTATATAAGCACAGATATCTGCTTTGTACTGCCCTGTTAAATACTGATGTTTGGTTAAAACAAATGTTTTAGCGCATTACGTATATGTATAACTGATTCACTTTGTTATACAGCAGAAACTAATACACCATTGTAAAGCAATTATACTCCAATAAAGATGTTTAAAAAAAAAACACACACACGCACGCACACACACACACACACACCCAAAAAAACAAAACACTTCAAACAAAGGAGTTACAAAGCTGTTATAAAAGGATTAAACTGGTCAAAGTCAGAATGATTGTGGCCAGGTTGGCACTGCCTCAAAGGTTAGCCATCCATTTTTATTTCTATGGCATTTTGTGGCCTTTGGAGTTCCAGACTGGTGTATACTTAAAGCACATGCCTTGGACTTTAAATTGATTAAAATAAAAAGATGGAAGGGTTCATGCTTTTCTATTTTATTTGTACTTTAGTCGGCAGAACTCCAAAATATTTCTGAAGTTCAAGGCACCTCCAAGACAAGTTATTTGTAGAAAAGAAAATAAAATCTATATTCCTCATGATGTATGTCTGAGATTTATTCTCCCATTAGGCTTGGCTCTCTGTTCCTTGTGGAAGGAAATTTGGCACAAGGGAATTGTAAATACTTTATGCTGATAGAAAATCATTAGCTGGTTGATCAGTTGGGATTGGCCAATCTTTAGACAGCTATTCAGTAATTTTTTAATGAAATAGGTAATTATAGGTTATTTCCTAGTAAAAAATACTAGATGTTCTTCATGAACATTCTTCATACAGTTTAATGCAAATAGAAAACAAAAGCAAATAGGACTCTGCAAGAAGAACAAATAAACTAAAAGAAATAGAAAAATACCTCCAAACACCTAACTAAAAGAGAAAAATTCTTCCAAATCACTTTTTCAACATGGCAAACCAAAGAGTGAAGCCCACTTATTTAAAGCCATGCTTAAAAAAGAGATTAGAAGATAGTATAATATATGGAAATAGTAAATTCATTTTTATTTTTTTAAAATTTTTATTGGAGTATAATTGATTTACAGTGTTGTGCTAGTTTCAGGTGTATAGCAAAGTGAATCAGTTACACATATACATACATCCACACTTTTTTTAGATTCTTTCTCCATATAGGCCATTACAGTATTGAGTAGAGTCCCCTGAGCTATACAGTACATTCTTATTATTCTTATTAGTTATCTACTTTACACATATTAACAGTAGTGTGTATATGTCAATCCCAATCTCCCAATTTATCCCTACCCCCAGTTAATGTAAATTTAAATTTTAGGGTTAGACTGACCCACAGTCAAATTCCAGCTCTTATTTAACAGTTGTTTGACCTTGGCAAGGTACTGAAACTCAATTTTCTCACAAATAAAATGAAGATCATATCTAAGTCATAAGGTTGTTTTGGACATTTTAAATAAAATTATATGTAAAATGTTAGCACAGTGCTGGCACAGAACACAAGAGAACTGTTGCTTTGATTTTCATTTTACTTATAATTAGTATGACTGTTTAGTTGCAGTTTCCTTTCTAGTTCTGCACTGTCCTGTCCTGTTTCTTGTGAAAACCGTAAGGAAGCATGTTAAAGAAAGTTGAAGGTCCAGTTTTTGCTTTGGGGAAGGTAGCAATGGTCAGGGGTCAAAGATTAGAACTTCATTACTACATACTACAGGACTACATCTTTTTAGCAGACCTAGGAGGAATAACGTGGTGGTGAGCATACAATTATCCTCAGCCTACCCTGTTGCCGATTATTCTATCCATTTTAACATTTTAGTGTTAGGCCTCACTTTTCCTGGAAAAACTAGCAATTACAGGTTTTATGATTTTGTTTGGACAGGTCTCTCTGGCGTAATGCTTACCCTACTGCATCTTGACATGTCTGAAGCATACTTCAGAGTGAAGCTCAAATGATTCTTCTGCATGAATACCTCCCAATATCCTTGTAGAGTATCCATTTTTACATCACAGGTGTTCTGACAGTAGTTAATATCATCACTGAAACACTGCTGTGTTCAGCTAACTTTTGTGCATGTCTTATCTTCCCTAAAATGTTGTGAGTTAGATTTCATCCCCTGTGCTAGGTAAAAACTTCTTGTCACACAATAGTCATAGCTGGCATTTATTAATTTATGATCAATTAATCAGAAATGACTTTGTATTTTCAAACCAAATAGCTATATATTTTTTTCAGTAAAAGTAATGTTACTTAAATATAAAACATATATTTGGGAAGAATCAAAAGATGTTATAGTCTTGACTGTTTTACCTTCAGTCCACTATTATAGTTCATGCTCTATAGTCATATTTTGTAACTAATGTAATGGGTGATGCGTTATTTCATTTTGGATCAGGTTAATATTGACTGCCCTAGGTTCTATCAATGCCTAGATAACTTAAAATGTCACCAGGGCACTTTTCCTTAACATAGTGCTGTTGTATATTTTCATGTTGAATATTAAATTTAGCAAAAAAATTCCTTTAGTTCACTGAATTTAGGATACTATCAACTGTAAGATACAATCTCTTTTCAGAGATACTGAAGTGTGCAAATATGTGCATCTTCCAATCTATGAGTATGAAACAATAAACTCCTTAATGGTGGTCCATATTAGGATGCTTTTGGTTGCAAGTTATAGAAGATTCAAATCATAATGCCTTAAACACTGGTAATAATAAAGTACAGATAACAAAATTTCCTGCAGGTTTGGTTAATTAAAAGGCTCAGCCGTGACATCACATACCCAGGTTTTTAATATATTTCCCCAGGGCTTTAGCTTTTGTCCTCATGCTTGAGCTGCTATCCTTTCTCAGAAGTTACTTCTCATAGTTCTTTGGGCAGGGTTAAATCACATGATCTTCCCCAAGTCAGTCCCTGGAAGAGGGGATGATACTGTCACCATAGGCTAAAGAGGTTCAAGTTCTAAACCTCTGGGGCTGATGATAAGACCCTCTTTTTCAAGAACATGGACCTGATGAGAAGATCATGTGCAAAATATCGAGGTGTTGCTAACAAGAATGGAGGGAATATTTATTTGAATAGATACCAACGTGTTCACTGCAATTTGTTTATTTATGTTTCTGCTTACGTATCTATTTCTAAAGCCAATTGTTTGCTAAAGTATTGAAAATGTGTTTGCTTGAGTTGTTTACCTTTATAACTGGAAGCTCTTGGATTTTATTTGAAATAAAAAGAGAAGTCTCATGTGAGGAAGGACAAATTAAGAGTATGGGATTAACAGATACAAACTACAATACTATATAAATAAAACAGACAAGCAACAAGGATTTACTGCATAGCACAGGGAATTATAGTTAATGTCTTGTAAGAACCTATATTGGAATTCAATCAGAAAAAAGTAACTGAATCACCATGCACAGCTGAAACTAATACAATATTGTAAATCAACTATACTTCAATTAAAAAAAAAGAAGTCTCATGATTTGTAGCAGAGAGCCTCATCCATGACTGCTTTCTTCCTAGAAACTCCTCTGGTCACGTAAATTAAATTTAAAAGTTAAGAAAATTGATTGATACTTTATAAAAATGTAAAAGACACTTCATAAATGTCACAGTTGCAGCTAGCATTAACCAGTTTGCTTAATATGCCAATCCACTCACTATGGAAAGAAAATTCCCTTCGACTTGATGGTGAGGGCTCTCTAGATGATAAGGTAACAAATTTGTTTTCACAGGCTGATTAGTATCAGTATTACAAGTTGGTGAAGAAGACATTTCCTCACAGAGAATGAGTTGATAGCCCTTGAGAGCCTATTAAATATATGTCAAAAGGATACATTAGTTAAGTCCACACTAATTAAAAAATAATATCAATCATAGTCTGTATGATATGGTCAACATCAGTATCATTCTTTGAAAGATTTTTTAAAGAATCATATTTCAATACTAAGTTAAATATTTAATCCAATTATAAGCATCAATCTCCTTAGCTTATAATATAACATACTGTTATATAATGGAGAACTTCCCTGAGAGAATGGGCCGGTAGAATCGTAAGTACTCTGCGTATCTGCAGCAGAGAAACGGACAAGGTCAGAAAGGGCGCCAAAGAGACCTTACGCTGGATCTTTACCTGCAGTCAATCCTAGTCCCTCAAATTTGTTTCCTCATAGCCATATCCTCCATATTCCCAGTATAGGCTGCTAGATCTCTCACATTTCCACTGAAATATTTCTATAGGGCTTCCTACTTCCACTCCTGTCTATTCTTTACCCTCTTTACTGCAGAGTGTAATCTTCTAAACCGATATAGTAGATTCATGATATTCATAGTAGTTAAAGTCTCTAAAGTTACTGCAAACATGGAATTAACAAATACTGAACAATTGCTCTTAGAGGACACAGAGGGTTAGGTTCCTGTGAGCCTCTGGTCAACTGATCAATACATAACCTTGTTTTCTGTGTGTTTATGTTTAAAGACCCCTTATATAATATATGCTGTTGGTTCACTAATATTGCATTCATGGCTACAGCACTATAACTTACGCCTGAATGAAGCTTATTTAACATATTTATTTTCTCCATAAGGCGCATCACAGTCTTCTTGCACTTGGAAACACTAGACAGCAGTTCAGCACTTTGCTTAGAAGCCATTTTAAACAGCAAAATCACCAAGGAAGAGAACAAAAATGAACAAAATGTGGTTCTAAATACACTGTGAAAAAGACACTTGTTATAGTATGAGAGCTGCAATGAGAAGGCAGTGTCAACTTGTTTGACCTCAGCTGAGAACCTGTGTGCAGAGTGAGCTGAATTTTTCACCACTCTGCACATTCCTGCTAAAAACCATGAAAGCTCCTCATATATTGATTTTGTGGTACAAATGTTATTAGCAAGTAAGTGAATTTGCAAATACAGAGTCTGTGAATGATGAGGATTGACTGTACTTTGAATCAGGTGATGCCCTACTTGAAACCTTTAATGACTTCTCATTTGACTCAGGAAAAAAAAAAAAAAATACAATCCCAAATCCTTGCCACTGCCTACAAGGACCTGCTAGCTTGACTCCAGCCTCTCTGTCTAATTTCTCCAGCCACCTTCCTTCTTGCGTACTGGAGTTCAGCCACAGGGTTATTTATCAGTTCTTTGGACATCCCAATATTTCCCCAGCTGAGTCTCACACATACTTCTACATTTTCACCTCCTCACTGGAATGCTCTCCTTTTCTTCCTCTCCTTCTCCTACACACACACACACACACACACACACACACACACACACACACACACACACCTTTCTTTCCTTCCACATTTGTTTTTTTCCTGTCCATCAGATCTCAGCTAACATAGCTTCTCCTCAGAAAGGATTTTCTTAACCATCCAATTTAAAGTAGGTCCCTCCTGTTACTGTTCCTTATAACATTCTTTTTGTGCTTTTTATTAGCTTAGTACAATTAGTAGTTAGGAATCTACTTGCTTAATGCCTATCATTCTTATTGGACTGCAAGCTCCTTAAAGGCAGCCTATTTGATGACTGGTATATAACTATGCCTAACATTGTGTCTGGCCGCTGAAATTCCTGAATAAATATTAGCTACCAACTGACTGACTCATTGAATGAATAGCACTTTAAAGGATCAACAACTTTTCACTACACAAAAATCTGGCAACTGACAACTAGTGGCTGGGCAAAACTCACTTTCGTAAGACTTAAACAATTCATCAATCCTACACTTACTCCAGAATTTTGAGCTGGTGACACTTGTCTGCAACTTATAACAGTATGACACAAGTACTGTTGGCAGAAGGATGCCACCATACAGGCAGCTAGTTTGCACTCCACTACGGTTACAAATGGTAAAGACCATCACTGCTACAAGCTGGGGAATAAGGTGTACAGACATAACATGATAGACGAAAATTACCTGATACCAAATACTTATTTTAAAGGAAGACACACATATTTGCCTGCCCTTGCCATTTATCCAAAATGTTTTTCAGCTTCATGTGCAAACTGAGTCATTTAACAAATATTTACTGAGCACAGTCCATCTCTAGACCCTGAGCTAAGCACTGAGGATAGAACACAATATAAGTAATTCACTAATATCATGGTGCGATATCACAAGAAACACTGTTGTTATTTCTTTATATTGGGATCTCCACACATAAACATACCTGGCAGAACTGCCACAAAGTATCTGGAAGATTCCACCTTTTCATGACGATGGATCGGTTAATTAATATTACCTCTTAATTTGTTTCTTTATCCTTCAAGTTATATTTTCTCAATGTTCATGTCAGGAAAAAAAAGGCACAGTGCAATGGTACATGTGGGTTTAACTCCTTAGAATAGTTTCAAGGACAGAAATGTCCTAAAATACAACTATGATGATTAGGCACTCCACTGGATGTTCCATGGTTGAAATAGATCTGGTTCCTGCCCTCATGCAACTTAGTATCTAGTGTCAGGATGGGTGCAGCTATTAAACAAATGTTTATATATAAATTTATAATTACAAACTGTGATAAGTGCTAGGGAGTGAAGTCAAAGTTCTAAGAGTCAGTGGGAAGGGAGCAGAGGAAACCAAAAATATTTCTGAGTCAGAGTGGTACTTGTAAGAATCATCAAAATCCATGTGCATTTTAAAGCCATAGGGGAGGGTAGGTTCTCAATAAATATAGGTAGGACAAAACAGAACTCAGGCAAAAAATTTGCACAAGTACTCAGACATCCAGAACTGAAACAGTATTCTAATATTATCTTGTTCTAAAACTCTGAAAACATACAGCACCTGAAGAGGAAGAACAAAAATCAGACTGGTCACCTTTAAGCTGAATTTTCATTCATCTTTCTAGAGAAATATCCTTAGTAAATACTAACAATGGAGATTGTTGAACATTTGCAATCAATCAGGTTTAGCACCAACCCTTCATTTGCATTATCTCATGTGGTTGTACTATTTTGGTGAGATATTTTGAGATAGTGTTAGGCGGTATCCACATTTGAATCATTTTACCATTTGGATAAGGACTCTGAAGTTTAGAAAAGTAAAGTAATTTACCCCCAGGTCACACAGCCAGTAAAGGGTAGAGCTGGGATGAGAATCTAACTCCTGCAGATTCCACAACCCATAATCTTCAGTACTTGCAATAAATCATAAATCACCTGAAAGCTGAGATTTTTCCGCTATTTTCTTGTTGGTGTGTGTGTGTGTGTGTGTGTGTGTGTGAGAGAGAGAGAGAGAGAGAGAGAGAGAGAGAGAGAGAGAGAGAGAGAGAGAGAGAGAGACAGTGCATATGTGCTGAATTACATCTGTCAACATGTCATCAAGTGTTATGAAATTGAGGTTTTAATATAAAGCATTATAAAGGAATCACACTTATAAAGCTACAGTTCAGTAGCTCTAAGGTATAGGATTTAAACAAAATTGCAATGTTGAGAATCCCAAAATTAGATCTAAAAGATACTGTAAAATTACTTCTAGAGAGAGGGCATCTATATAAGGTTTTTTCCTGACACATATACAAGTATTTTAACTATTCAAAAAATTTTATTTTCCCTGACATTAAACAATAAATACCTAATTAAAACACAGATGCATTTCTACTAGCTTCGAATTTAGAGCCTACTATATTTGAAATAATTGCTGGATCATTTATCATAATGCAAAGCACAGAGAGATTTTTCATCTGAATCACTGATGCATTTTAACATTACAGCTTTAAAAACAACTTTCCTTATTCAATTTTTAGTAGTGAAAAGAAGCAATGAATTCTAAACCAACACTGGGGGAGTAGGAAAAAAAAAAAGAGGGATATTAGGACAGAAAGTTTTATGAGTTTTGTCCTCACATGCTGTTGAAGAACTGAAAAGTATTAATAATGGTATTAATAATTAATGGTTTAGTGCTTGAGACTGAAGTGGTAATAAAGTTTCAAAACTATATTCTGTAAAACATGTCTATCATCCATCCTTCCGGCCATCCATCCAGCCAGCCAGCCATTTATCCTTCAATCCTCCCATCCTCTATCCCATGATTTGATTCTATAGAATTTGTGGAATTCTAATTGTCATGCCATAAAAATTTGTATGAATAAATCTCTGAACATTACTTTCATCAATTAATTCAGTAAGGATTTTTTCTTGTGCACTTTAATCCAAGCATGTATACTATTTTAAGAACCCCAGTTGGCTTTCCATTGGTATATTATACTTTAAAATTATACCATGAGCAATAACACCCAAGTAACAATGAACACACCTAGTGACCAGATATTGGTCTAAATACTATTCTCTACTGAAAAGGACGAGGAACCTTGAAAAATGGCTGATTTCAGAGCTGGGGCTTGGGAGGTAAAGTGCTCAAAGAATGATTAAGACATATAGAAAGGATATAGAAGCCAGCTTGAAGGGGTTTCAACTGGTAAAACCCGGGACAATTTGAGTATCAAATAACGACAATATAAACTATAAAAACAAAAATCCATGAATCCATAGTGATATAAATAAGTAAGTAAATAAATAAATAAATGGGAGAGAAGGGAAAACTGTTTCTTCCAGTGGAATGCCAACTAATAAGTGTACTAGGAAGAATGGAGTTAGAAAATCATTTGACAACCACTCTTGTAAGTAATAAATGCTTCAGGCAAAAGTAGTGGGTGTAGTAGATGAGACAGAGAATATTTACATAGTCTCAAAGTACTTCCCCAGAAGATATTAATTACAAAGAAAAAAGAAAGTAACTTTAGAGTAGAGAAGTCTGGCATGACACCTCCTTAATCAAAGATCAACATTATCATCTATAAAGGAAAAAGCTGACATAATTTGCTTCCTGAAGCACTCAGAATGCTCACCTTGAATCTAATCAAGAGTAACATAAGCAAAGCAAATTGAGAGAGATTCTACAAAACAAAGGACCTATGTGCTTCAAAACAAAGCCATAAGGAATTGCTTTGGAGAAAAGAAGATTAAAAAGACATGACACCCAAATACAGCACGTGATTCTGCAGTGATCTAGAGTAGGAAAATTTCTTTTCTTCTGTTATGAAGAACATTTGTGGAAGAATTGGTGAAATTTTAAAAAGATCTGTAGGTTAGATAATGACATTGTACCACTGTTATTTTCCTGATATTGATTATTTTTTTGTTTGTGTTTATGTAAGACAATGTCCTTGTTTTAGGAAAAACATACTGGAGTATTTTGGAATAAAGGGGTATCATGCCTATAACTTACTCTCAAAAGGCTCAGAAAAGTTTACATATACACACACATACATACATATAGCAAAGGTGTTTAAATGTTAATATTTTGGTAATACGGATGTAGTACACATGGGAATTCCTTGTGCTACTTTTGCAATCTTTCTGCAAGTTTGAATTTAATAAAAACTTTGAAAAAATGTGCTGTAATCCAATATGTTTTTGGAAATTTTGTGTTGGAGAAAATTATGGAAGTGTCAACTATTAGGAATCTGAAACTGAGGAAATATTTCAAGCAAAAAGGTGGAAAAGGGGTTCAAAGAAGAGGTTTTCATGGTGGGACAGGTAACAAGAAGAAAAGGGAAGTTCCAAAGTATTTTATACCTTTGTTTCAGTTTGTTTTTGTTTGTTTTTTGCCATGGTAAAATGTGACAGGTTTTCATTTGGATTTAGTAAGGACTAAATAAGAGAAAGCCATGAAATAGTAAATAAAAAAATCTTAATCCAACAGCAGAAAATCAGACAAAACACAATAAATGAAGAGAAGTCCATTATAACATTGCTTTGTATTATCCAGATTCAAGCATGCTAGGGGCAAACCCATGGATGGTCCTGTGTTGAGGAGGAAATCAACAGGCTGGGCTGGCTCATTAATTACAAAGCCAAGTGATGTGAAGTAGATTATAACCTGCTGGACCCCACTTCCCTTATTAATTAAGCAAATTAGGCTGGGTAATTTTTATGTTCCCTTCTAGTTCTAAATTTCTATGATTTTGTATCTCCCAAATTATAAATGATAAAAGAATGGTTAATTTGAAATGTGGGCTAGCCTATTTTTCCAATAAAAGTCTGACAAAGGTTTTGCTGTGTTTTGTTTTACTGTGTCAACAAGAAGATTCAGTTTTTATGGCAGACACTACTTGTAGCCTACCTAACAGCCTTCACCCCTTTTTTTTTTACTACTAACAGAACCCTAATTCTGTATAACTGAGGGTGGAGTAAAGGGCTATCCCTTTCTTACAGTGAGAGTGGATTCTCATCCAGCCCCAGGGGTGACTCATAATTGTTCTAAGCAAACAATGGGAATCCCATGCCTGTCTCCCAATGATAGGTTTAAGGGTGGACATGCCAGTTTTCCCAAGACAATAAAGGAAGTTTGCTGAGACAGGGAGACACTGAGAAATATTTTCTTTCCAGATAAAAAGAGGGAAACACACAAGGTGGAAACGCTCATGTCCCCTCCCCATTATTTTTCCTGCCTTTGATGTGGTTGTGTGATGAATGTGATGGTTAGAGCTGAGGCAACCATCTTATGACCATGAGGCGTTAAGTTTAAAATGGAAAAGCCAACATGCTGAGAGTGAGTGATAGAAAATGCCTGGTATTATGGATTGAATCTTTGTGTCCTCACAAGATTTATATGTTGAAATTCTAACCCCCAATATGATGGTATTAGGAGGTGATTAGATTATGAGGGTGGGACCGTAATGAATGGAATTAGTGTATTTATTAAAGGAACCGCAGAGAGCTCTCTTCCTCTTCTGCTGTGTAATGACTTAGCAAGAAGACAGCCACCTATGAAGCAAGAAGAAAGCTCTCACCAGACACCAAATCTGCCAGTGCCTTGGTCTTGGACTTCCCAGCCTCCAGCACTAGGAGAAATGAATTTCTTATGGTTACAAGCCACTCAGCCTAGATAATTCCAACTCATTTTGTTGATGTACACACACACACACACACACACACACACACACACACACACACACACACACAAGCAAACAGTTGCTTAATAGTTCCCTTAGGACAATAATTACTGGGTCAAAGTATGTGATCAAAATTTTTTTTGATACAGATTGCAAAATTGCCCTTTAGAAATGTCACACATAAGAGGTCCTGTTTCCCCACACACGTAACTCCTCAGGATATTTAATCAACATTGTCAATCATTACTAGTATGAAAAACTAAATAATCAGTCCCCTTTTATTTTTCATTCTTTGGTTATCATTATTGTCTACTACTTTCAAGTGTTTATTGACTATAGTGTTTCTTTCTTTGGTAAATAACCTTTCTGTCCATTATTCCATTTGAATGTTTACCTTACTAATTGTTAGTAAGTCAAGTGTTTAGTGGCATACATCAGAGCAGGAAGAGCACAGTCTCGATATGCAGGTGACCTGGCTTCAAATTCTGGTTCTATTTACTAATTGTCTAACTTTGGGCTACTAAAAATCTTTCTATACTTCAGTTTTATTGCTTCAGTTTCATTGCTTATAAAAGGATAATAAAGTACCTTTCTCATGGAGCTCTTAGAATTACTAGTTAATACATTTAAAGCACTTAGAATAGGCCCTGACATGATAAGCACTACATAAGTGCTAGGTATTATTATAATTATTAAAGATATTAGTATTCTGTCCTAAATCTTACTTTTATTGTTTTTTCAACTCTTTAAACAGTGTCATATGTGACTCACAAAATTTTACAGTTTTGGGTGGGTTAATCGACAATCTTTTCATTTATCATCTCTGGCTTTGATACAATGCTTAGGAAGTTCATTCTTAGTCCAATACTTATTTTAAAACTCTTATGTTTTCTTTAGTATATATATATATATATATATATATATATATATATATATACACACACACACACACATATATATATATATGTATGTATGTATATGTTCTTACTTTTCATATTCAACTTAATCTGGAACTTAGTTAGGAGTAGTTTGTGGGTAAAACTATATCTATAACTATCTATCTATCCATCCATCCATCCATCACCTACCTACCTATCAATTGTTGGCCAATTGTATCAGTTTGATAACTAAATATTTCATCCTTTTCTGATACATTTAAAATATGTTTATCACATTGTCAGTCTGCATTTGAACTTCATTCAGCTTTTGGACATTGCATTATGCCCCAATGAACTATATGAATTCCCTGAATACTTATCATTTCCACACCGTTTTAATTATTAGAGTTCCAGAACACATTTTAACAAGCCCATAGGCATTAATCTTTTTAAAATTTTAAACTATTTTAATATTTATTTTGCTGGATAGATTTTAGATTCACATTTTTTTCTAAGAACTCTGCATATCCCCACAATCCTACTAGATGTCCATGAAGACTTTTACATTCACAAATAGATTCAGGGAGAATTGATAACTCTTACATATTTAGATTTTCCATCCAGTTTTGTTTTTTAATGTCTGCCCTCCATATTTTGTCATTTTCTTCACAGAGGCTTTGCCTCTTTCAAGTCTAGAGTTTTCATATGTATAGTAGTTATTTTAAATGCGAGATCTTTTTTTCACTCTCTCTCTATTTTTTTTTTTAGCTGCCCTGTTTGGCACGTGGGATGCACAGCTGTGGGATCTTAGTTCCCCGATCAGGGATCGAACCCACACCCCCCACACTGGAAGTGCACAGTCTTAACCACTGGACTGCCAGGGAAGTCCCTATTCTCTTTCATACTGATATTATGAATGACACATACAGAGAGGCACTGAATTTTTGTGTTATCAAGGATAGCCACTTACTAAATTATTTTATAAAGTATCTGCTGATTTTCTTAGGTTTTCCTTAGTGGATAATTGTATCATCTATGAATAATAATAATTTTCACAATCTTGTCTCTTCTTTTCCAACACATACATTTATCTATTGCTGTTTTATTTCATTTGCTAGAACTTGTAGGAAAATATAGAATGATAATAGTGTTAGTGGCAGTTTGGCCTTATCCTTGCCTTTAGTGAACATGGTTTCAACATTTCCCTGGTTCTCAGTTTCTGAGAGATTACAATTTCAAGAAAAAGCACATTTATTTTTAGCTTACTAAGAAATGTCTTGGAAATGGATATTGATGTTCTCATAATTAATTAAAAATATCCTTGATGTTTAATTATCTTTTGAATTCTTAGAAGATCTTTTGTATATATTAAATATTTCTGAAAATAAAAATTATATTGAAGCTTTGCAATATTTTAACCTATGTTGATTGTGTCTCCCAAAAGATAAAGTACTGAAAGAAATAAGTTAATTGTCAATTACCAGTTCTGTCAAAATCTGGGCTCCCCTTCTAACATATCTAGACATATATCCTCAGAGGAAAACTGCTTAAGAATATTTTTAAACATTTTTTTTTCTCTACAGAAGTAACATGTATCTACTATTTTTAAAAGTTAGAAATATAAACAAGATAAAAAGAAAAACAAAAACTCATACGCTAATAAACAGGAGATAGTTATCGATGTCAATATGAGACAGGAAGGAAGGGGGCAGGACACAACCATTAAAAGAATGACACAACCATTACGAAGAACAGGACATGACAAAACCCAGTCAGAACCTACTAAACCCAGGATGGCAGAAGATTCGACTTCCAGTAGACCTTGATCCTCATTATATGCTCATTGTAATACATTAGCATATGCTAAATGACACTCTCACAGGCACCATGACAGTTCTGAGGCTGACCATAAAACGTCAAGAACTGGGCAGTGGCCCAGTTCCTGGAAATCCCTGCCCCTTCCCCGAAATAGCGAGGACAATCCTCCCGCTCCTTAGCCTTCAACATTAGCCAGCCTATAAAAACTAACCACCCCCACACCTTGGAGCTGCTCTTGACTTCTGAGATGGTCCACATTCTATGCAAAGTGTGTCTCTCTGAATAAATCTGCTTTCTTTTTTCTTTGGCTTGCTCTTGAATTCTTTCCTGCATGAAGCCAAGAGCCATCACTTGGCGGCCTATCCCAGGCACTCGCCCAATTCCTGGGATGTGACCATCCTCTCGCACCCCGCTTTATCCCACAACAAATATTGGGTATTTGTTTTTCATACATTTTCTTTCCACTTTCTAATATATGTGTATAAAATACATTAAAAATAGAATTTTATCTTCTATATCTTGCTTTCTAAATGGGATAAAAAAATAGGAATTATTGTAGAAAGTACAAAAAGAAGGTTAAGAATTGCTCAAGTTGGTAAATCTTCATAAATTTTCCCATGACCTCCTGTTAGAGTCTGACATTATTTTCAATACCAACATGATATTCTTCAAGGAAAAAAGGATTTTTAAAAATTTCACAGTTTAATATTCACACATAAATACTATAGAATATCTGAAAAATAGCAAAAAATTATTTAATATTTTTGAAAAGCAAATAAAAAGGGTGTAGGTTGTTTGAATATTAGCCTTCAAGACACCTGATTACTTGACCTATCAAAACAAGTGTAGAGCCCAGTAGATTCAATGTTTCAATGAGAATTAGAACATAGAGGATTATTAGAGAACTGGTTAGTTTGCATTATGGAATTCTGGGCTGACTCATAATGTAGAAGCACAGTGATTAAGCTGTAGCAGAAGAAAAAAAAGGCCCCAATAACGTCTGTTAAAAACCATTTGACTCCTGGTTTCAGGCAAAGATTTTAAAAGGTTAATGTCTCATTTACTGCAAACATGTTACCACAGGGAAGAAAATATTGAATTTTTTAGGTCCACTATTCATAAATTAACTATCTACTGATAAAAGCTACAAACTAGATCATTCATAGAAATCGGTAATTTTCTTAAGATCCCTTTAACAATGAAAGATAGATTTGCATTCTGCCTTAGAATGAGGTAAGTTAGTTCTTTTGTTTATCTACAGGCTGTCACCAACTCCCTAGAAAAGTCCTACTGTTAATGATTATATATAAAGACATTTTTATCAGCCTTCTGCCAGTAATGTTTGGAACTAAAGCAACACATCAACATGCCACTTGTTCCCTTTTCTGAATTAAACAATCTGTTATTCTTTTCCATCAGAGAAGAAATATGATGGATTGTATTTCCCAGACTGTAAATGATTTTTTGAGCCTCCATGTCTGAAATGTTTCTGCTTAAACTTGGCAAGGGGAAAAAAAAAAAACTTTCATAAGGCAATGCCATCCTTAAGGTTATAACAGATGTGCTGCAGGGGCACTAGCCCAATTTACCCACTGCAGCAGTGGAATATGAGAGAACCAAGAGGTGGATATTAGATGCTCATTTTAGAAACCACAGGTTTCAAACATTAAAAGATTAGGCTTTACTAGGGAAAGAAAATTGCACTATGGTGAATTGCAGATCTGTGAGCTTGTTTGGCCAAGATGGAACTATGTGACCCCAGGGCACTCCTCTACCTCAAAATTTGCTTGATACACTGAAATTCTCACAGATATCCCTCTTACTGAGCACTGCAGCCCACCCCATTTCTTAACTGCAACTCCCTGGCAATGTCTATTTACGCCATAAGTAATCTTTGTGTCTGTGTGTGTGTATATATATATATACATATATACACACACACAAAACCAGCTATCTTGCCAGGGCCTTAATGCAAAAATGACTTTATGTGACTTTTCAACACTTTCATAAGTGAAACTCCAAGGTGCACCCTGGATTTGGCCAGAAGGTGAATTTGAGAAAATGAGAGAAAATGATGAAGGGCTCTAGGTAACCTCCAGAAAGGACAGCTTACTATATTTTAACAATGTTATATCATAAAAAGCCCGTTTATCTATCTATCTATCTATCTATCTATCTATCTATCTATCTATCTATCCATCTATCTATCTATCTATCGGTACGCGGGCCTTTCACTGTTGTGGCCTCTCCCGTTGCGGAGCACAGGCTCCGGACGCGCAGGCTCAGCGGCCATGGCTCACGGGCCCAGCCGCTCCGCGGCATGTGGGATCTTCCCAGACCGGGGCACGAACCCGTGTCCCCTGCATTGGCAGGCAGACTCTCAACCACTGCGCCACCAGGGAAGCCCAAAAAAGCCCATTTTTAAAAAACAAACATATTTTGAGAAACTGTACATATGCCCAGGATTATTCTACACAGGCAACATGACAGGTGAAGCACTTATATAGCTAACCCAATTAACATACAAATTAATCAGATGATCGAGGTCTCAAGAGTAGGTTTTCTCTTTTCTGTCCAAATAAACCAGGAAGAAAATTTCCTAAAAGCAACCTTTGCCCTAAGGTTGGCTCTATGACCCCTGGCATCTCACAACTGGCTTGGCTTGTGACACAGATTTTGGTCCCTAGATTTTATCTTGGATGAAGATGTGGTTTCCACTTTGGTCCTATCACTAGCCACAGACACTTGTTCTAAACACAGAGATCTGTCCCATTCCCTAGATTTTGAGGTCTGGGTTGGTTCAGGATTAAAATTATTAAAGAGGTAGACATTTTGGAATGATTACTACTACCAGGTTATGTTCTTATTTCTCACTTGAAATGCTATTAGAGGAAACCTTGTGGTTATCGATACTTAACTCTGGCCTGCCTTAGTGACAGTTCCTCCTTGGAGTAGGTGAATTTGTCAGTCCCCTAGAGCTATGTATTGATACTTTGGATAGTGATAGTGAACCTTTTAGAGCTGGTACCTGCACATAATTTTGATTATGAAATGGTAAATCTCTGTCTAGAAGCTGAAATCCAGGAAAGGTTGTAGAGATAGGTTTTCTACAAAGAACATGCATTTTCCAATATACATAGGAGCAGACTCATTACAGCTCATCACAAAGACAAGCTCATTGATTTTAAGTACAGTTGAACTTCTCATTATCTATACTCTGCCCACTTATAACAAACCACCCAATATGTCAACATTTACATGGTTAAATCTTTCTATACAAAAGAAATAGATCAAGAGGGTAGTCTTTCTCATACGCAACCCTTTTCCCAAATCATGAGTTAACATTAACTAAAAGACAGCACTATCTGTCTCCTTGCTTTTCTCTTATCCTTTTAAAGTACATCCTCATCTTCTCAGAAAAATAGAATATCTCTATGAATAAACATAAATTTTTGGCAAAAGTTTGGTACTCCACTTTTAAAAAAAAATGAAATAGTTCTTATCTATTTTTGATTTGTCATTTCTTCTCCGCTTTTATCTTCAGTTTTGTTTGGCTTGTATCGTCTCTATCTCTGGCAGAAGGGTAGTCCCACTGGGCCTCCAATGCCTTCATTCCACATCTGTTTCTCCATCATCTCCCTCCTCATTTTCCATGCCTTTATCCCATTATGGTAAACACTGTGGTTGGTCACTCAACATCCATTCCATTCCCTTTCCATGGAGAAGCAAAATGGCAACTGGGGGGACTGAGCTTATTGTGATTGGCCTTCAGGCATTCTATCCTCTTTGCTAGTAATAAGTTCAAGAAAAGCATGCAACACAATAACAGACAATGAGATCTAAAGAAGTACATGCTGGTGACCTCTGAAAACATTCTCCTTGTCTCTTGCTAGAGAACAGTTCAAGTTAATGTCTCTTTTTCCTCCTTGACTTGAACAAGGGGGTATGCAGCAGCCACTGAAAGTCACTCTAAATCAAAGGGGAACCAGCTTCAGGATGAAGACAACATTCTGGATGGAGAGCAGAGAGAGATACAAACTCTAGAACCTGAAAACATTACTGAGCCACTGGACCCACCCTATTTTATGCTCTGCTTTCTTACTGCTAAAATCTGCTTGGATTGGCCTGTTATTGGTAGTCCAAAGGACCCAAACTAACACAGTAACCCAGACAGTAGCCATGAGGTTATAAAGATCGTATAGTAAGTCATGGGTCCTGTTTTCAATAAGCACATTTAGGATGGGAAGGGGCAACAGATACATCAGTAAGTATAATATCTGTCTCTAATGATAAACTACTCTAGGATCCTTGGAAGCCAATCCCATCACTAAGTCGATGAGGGCCATTTGCCTGCCACATGAGACAAAATCTATCTAGAGGATATAGTATTACTTATATTAATGTGAGGGAGGGATTCTGTGATAATGATATTAGGGGGCAGTTCTTAATCTCAAGATTATTGTCCTTTAAATCTACTTCTATCATAGATACGGGCTGTCTTCAGAATGGTTAACATCTTATCAAGGCTATTTCAATTCTAATAGTGTCATTTCTTGTCTGTGGATCTGAGCACTGTCTAAAACTCGTAAAGGCTTGAAATTCAAAGATAGTAAGTTTTAGACCATTTGATTAAGATATGCTATCATTTAGCTAGTTATCTTTCCTATTTATCTACTTATATGCATGCATAATTAAACACATACAAATACTAACTATATAAGTAATATAAAACTCTGAAGGAGATCAGAACGTGCCATCCCAAAATACGCCATATTGATCATTTTGAGCTGAAGGTGACTGAGTTTCAAGAAGGGCTCTCTGACCTCTCCCCTTCTACCTATAAGTAGGGCACAGATTTCCCATGAGAAAGATGCGCTCCCTGTACAGGGAGAGGAGGATATTCTTACCACTGCAGACACAGAGTTGATGCTGAGATGAATCTGTACAGACAAACCTACTAAAACAACCCTTATTTTCCATTAGTTTCCCCCATATATTTCCTAGTCACTTTCCCACAGTTTGCTAACCCTAGACGAAACCGCCTTTTCCTTTGCTTTGTCACATCTCTGTAACTTATCATTTTTTTATTAAAATGGTATATAAGTTCTCAAGCCTACCTGCTTCTCTGAGCCTTCATTTCTTATATATGAAGGACTCTGTGTACATGTAACAATATTAACATCAAGTAAAATTTGTACACTTTTTGCCTGTTAATCTGTCTTTTGTCAGTTTAATTCTCAGGCTCAGTTATAGAACCTAAGAGGGCAGAGGAAAAAAATTTTTCTCCCCAGACCTCTCAGTGTACAAAAAAAATGGCTCTTTGTGACTCTAGCATTTTCTCTTGAAAACTATGATTCTGATTTAAAACCAAAAACAACTGAAACATTTATTTATTTAAATTAAAAATTCATTCTGGTCATCTGAAGTCTAAGGTAACCCTGTAAATGTCTGATTTGATGATTTATTTTCTATCACATTAGATATTTTCCATCATGTCAACAGTGTAAAGATCAAAAGTAAAAGTAAATATGTACCTTGACAAATATTTAATCAGCACCTCTTAGACTTTCTTCTTTATTACTTAATGCCAAATGAATAGTTTAATTGTAAAACTCAGAGCAAATTCAGAATCAGAGTTAGACACTCTAACCCTCTGGAAGGAAATTATACAATCACTGGCAGATTAAGCACACACACATAAAAGTAAAATTTAGACATTTAAGGTGTCAAAGCACCTTAATTTAAAAGATCAAGAATTCAACCTCAGATACAAGAATTTCAACTCTCTAAGGTAATCAAGGCATCTTATAACTCTAAAGTCAAAGTAATTTAAATCTCAACAAATATTAAGGTATGCTAGAGGCCAAATATGCCAGATGGATATACATTATGAAAAAAGCTTTAAATGCCTCCCATGGGGAAAAATAACTTCCTGAATCCCTTTTACTAAGCAACTTCTCCTGTGACTTATCCATTTATATTTGTTTAATTTTTATTAATTAAAAGCCAGTGTTGTTAATTTCTCTTTCTTTTATCTCAGGTACCAGGTAATTATAATATTAACAATTTATATATTTTGCTACACCTTATTTATGTGGGCAGTTAGACATATCAGCATGTTGGAATGCCTTCTTTTCGTAATTTTGTCTATGGGAACACTGTTGCATAAATCATCTGCACTAGAGGTAGCCATGGGTGAAATGGCCTTTCTTATTAAATGTCACAAGATTTAATGTCACAGTATAATTGGGATGGAAGGATACTTGCACTAAGCTCAAAATGTCTTTTTCTGCTAACACATTATTAATCTACAGGAGTGTTAAAATATGTTTAATAAAGGCCCCATTCACATGGAAATGGTTGGCACTTACTAAAAATTACACTATTTCATTGCTCAGTCCTAGGAATTTCTAGTGGAATTCACAATAAGTTTGATTTTCAAGTGAAATTCTAATAGAAGTCCACACTAAAACATTCAACATTTGTTCTTAAACTATATCTTTAAAAGAATGAAAAATGGTCTTGTGCTTGAAGCACTAATGTATTCTAGTATTATACTGGCAGTGTCAAAGTTCATGCTTAACAAGTATTCGTACTTTGAAACAAAGTCTTTCGGGGTCTGTTCTTGGCTTTGTTACTCTTTCTCCTACCTGCCCACACATACACACAGTGCTGTGCACACAGCTAAGCTCACGTGTTCTAGCCTCCCTTGCAATAAGGTAGGATCATATGACTGAGTATGGACTCATGAATGTGGGCAGATGTCAGGATGCATAAAAACCTGCTCCACAATTCCACATGCCCTCCATTCTCTTTGCATGAAACAGAAGACTCAGGAGAGGACTCCAAAGCCTGATGCTTGCTGAATAACCGCAATGAACTATTAGTGAGCAAAACCAGGAAAACTATACTGCTAAATTTCTGAGGATGTAGGAGTGACTACATTTAATGCAGTTAGATCATTCTGACTTTCTCTTCTTTCTTCTTTTTTCCTTCCTTCTTTAATTTTTTTATCATCCTACACAGGGTAGAATCTACCAACCGAAGAAAGAAGGGAGAAAACCATCTTCTAATTCTGTTTTGTTATATTGATTCAGCCAATGACCTTGAGGAAGCTAGTTAATTTTGTTGGGCTTCATATTCCCAATCATTAACCCAAGGATACATACTCAAGCATTTCATAAAATCATAACCCACAGGACCTTTTGCAGGCAAATGCCTCTAGTTCCATGCCTTCCTGTAGAATCTGTCCCCTCCACGCTACAACCTATATGAGAATCTTCACTGTTTATAAAGGAGCTAGTGGTAAGAGTCTACATCCTTATTTCAAAGTCCAAGCCGGCACTTTACAATATTGTTCCTGGTGAAATTTACCTGTAACAATGTCCAACCACCCCACTGTCATTTCAACACATTCACATTTGTCTTACTTTAAATAGAGTGTACAAGTTCCTATCAGTGAGAGTACTTTAAGTTTTTCCCATTCTTTTCTTCTCAAGGCTAAACTACATCACACCAGTCTTTTAATCTTTCCTTGCAAATGAGTTCCAAAACTTCAAACAGGTCCATCTTTTCTATATCTCTCTTTCATAAGCCATAGTCACATAATTGATCTATTTGGTGGAAGAGTAAACTGAAGCAGAAGAGAAATCCATCGAACTAGCTGTTTATATAGACAAAACTACTTTTGATTGAAGGCTGCTTTTTTTCACACAGTTTTTATAGCCTTAAAAACAGATTCTGAAACGGATAAAATACTCAAGGAAAATGACAATGAATGAGTTTAAGGGGATATTTTTTTATAAGTTTGAAGGGCTACATGTCTATGCATATTTTACAGTACAATTAGTTCGTGATAATAGTTACTTTCACTTCAGCTAGGCACATTCCCCATAGGCTTCTATCATTAAGTATATTTGATCAGGGCAGAACTGGACATGAGTGAAAAACTTAGAGGCATGTGATTTGACCTAGTCTCTCTTTGTAATTTCCAGAGTGGCAAGAACTCAACACACCTATCTATTTGGAAGAATCAGGAGAAGCGAAGTGAACTAGTATAGAAAATTGTACCTTGAAAATTTTTAGACAAGGTTAATCAACGTAGTCTTATAGGCTTTAGAAAACTTCATAATCTTAAGATAGAAGGAATGAGGGAGGGGACTCAACCAATAATTTGGGATCCACTGATAGACCCATACAGCTTACCTAATAAATGCATAAGCAGTTGTCATCGCTATACTCTTTCTGTATGGCTTATTGGGGCTGTGGAGAAAGAGGGACTTGCATCCGAATCCCATCTGACCCATTTATTAACTCTATAATTGAATATCTCTGATCACCAAATTTCCTAACTGACGAACTGAGGATATAATGATGTTTCACCTGTTCTGTGGTTCTGAGGTTTATATAAGATATAGTGGATAAAGCACTTACCAGAGTGCTTGGAACACAGTACACAGTCGTGGTGAAATAAAGATGGCCGCACATTCTTTGTCACACCTCCCATCTAACAGTGGGGCCTATTTCTCCCCACTTTGAATCTGGGCCTCTCCTGAGACTTTCCTTGACCTAAAGAATGCAGCAGTGGGACTTCCCTGGTGGCGCAGTGGTTAAGAATCCGCCTGCCAATACAGGGGACGTGGGTTCCAGCCCTGGTCCGGGAAGATCCCACATGCTGCGGAGCAACTAAGCCCGTGCGTCACAACTACTGAGCCTGCACTCTAGAGCCCATGAGCCACAGCTACTGAAGCCTGCAAGCCTACAGCCCGTGCTCCGCAACAAGAGAAGCCACCTCAATGAGAAGCCTGCACACCGCTCACTGCAACTAGAGAAAGCCCGCGTGCAGCAACGAAGACCCAACACAGCCAAAAATAAATAATAAAAAAAAAAGAATGCAGCAGCAATGTTGCCATATAACCTCTGAGGCTGGGCCTTGAGAGCTTTCACTCACATGCTAGAAATGCTCCTTTGAATCCAGCCATTGAGCCATGAGAAGCCCAAGCCACATACAAAGGCCAAAGGTACTTGGTTTGATAGCTCCATCTCCAGTAACAGTCAGTACCAAGCACCAACCATGTGAGGGAGCCATCTTGGATACTCCAGGCTGCTCAAATTTCCAGAGAACTGCAGCCCTCAACTCTCCATGGAAAAGGAGACTCACCTACCTATGTGTGCCTAGGCAATACGAGAGATAATAGTTTGGTTTTCTCAAGCCACAAAGTTCTAAGTGAAGCCACTAAGTTTTTAACTTTGGGGTAGTTTATTACACAATAATAGATAGCCAAAACAGTGCTCAAAAAAATAGAGCAATTATTATTTTTCTCCAGTGATGAGGAAAAATACACTGGGGCTTCTTTGCTCTACTTAGAGGCTTGAGGGTCAATACATCCTATATTGTTGCTCAATACCAAAACATCAGGGAAATAATAAGTAGGGGCTTTGCCAAAAAAAAAAAAAGGAAAATTTCACTTATATAAAAAGACCTCTATAAGAACTAGTGCTTTCTTTCCACTGTAATCTTCACTGCAGTGCATATCCGCTTATTATATCACACACCTGTGAGTTCTTACATGACTATAAATCACAGGACCGAGGATTTGTTTGCCCTAAAATCAGGTATCATGACCTCTTTAAAGGGTGCAGTTCTTAAAGACTCACTCACTCTTCTTCGCTTGTGGCCTTTGCAGATTTACACTCTTTTTGCCTCCCTGCTCCTTATCCCATCTATTTTTGTGGCCATCATAGACCCAGAACAAAACTTGCCTATTTGCCCTCATTTCCTACCTTCGTACGCTTCCTGGATCTTCCTTATAGTATTTTTTAAACTTCTCCCTGTGCTTACTGTCTTTCTCCCTCTCCCAGCCTTGACCTTGACTAGCTACGTCCCTAGATCTATTACATCTAATGGATACCACTTTTAGATTTCCAGTCTTGGCCTTTCTTGCCCTACTGTGAATCACCGTTGCTAGGCCCAGTGTGGTACTTACGGTATTATCTTAATTGCAGGTGTAGAGATGCACAATGCCTTTTTTCACTAGGACACAAATGAATGAAAATTACAGTAATTTACAAAACAAAATGATTATGTGATTCTAGGTAAATTTCCTAAGAGAGGTGATAATATCAAAATCTATTATACTGTATATTCAGTAACCAATCATACTCTTTGTTTTTGATATAAAGCCAAGCTCCTGAATCCTTTGAAAGTTCCTAATTCCAGGCGAGCAAATTCTTGCCATCTTTGGTGGGGTTTGTCATCAAATATAATAACATGGGGGCAGCTGAGCAATTAATTACCATGGCATGCTTGGCGTCAGCACCTTCAAGTGGTCCAGCTTTGGGGAGTTACCATTCCTTTACCAAAAGAGGCACCACCATTTTAGGAACAGAGTACTTATTGTGTATTTGCAATGTGAAGAAAATGATTACTGTAGATTATAATGATTTAAGATTTTTTGCATGAACAATATGCTCAGTTCAGGAAATTTCCTCTTAAACATAGTAATTATTTTAATTATTTCTTCTCTGGCAAGTTTTCTACTGAAATTTTCTCATTGTGTTTTTAATTGAGATAACTCAATTAAGCCATAGAAATGGTAAATTATTCAAATTGCAGCAGTTTTTGTTCTACGTGGGTTTGAAAAGAAACACTCTTTTTCTTTTAAAGTCCTGAGTTTGAAGAAATGTTTTCAGTATTTACTCCTCAGCTATCTGTTTCTCTCGGCTGTCTGGCTCTCCGTGGTGACACGGCAGTAGTCTCTTGCATTTCACGAGACCACATCTCTCAGTGAGGACAATTCAAACTGCAAAGAAAGGGGATTGGAGCTGAGACCCGGAAAACCAAAGAGGTAAGGATCACATTTAGAGGCAACTGGCTGTCAAATATAGACTTGAACAAGCAGTTCTAACAATTTGTTAGTATCATGGGGAGAAGTATTTAGATAGCTAGCTTGTAAGGATCACAGGCTGCCCAATGAAGTTCCTTTCACCTTTATATTACTGTAGTTCAATTTATAAAGAGCTTTCATATCCTTTATCTCATTCAGTTCTTACAACAACCCTGTTACTGAGGCCAGGATAATAATGTTTTCCCTTTTCCACCTATGAGGAAACTGAGGTTCCAGAAAGATTGCTGACTTTCCTAATACTATTACTTTCACTAGGACGAAATCTTTAAGACATGGCTATTAAGACAGAGCTGGCATTTATCTGTGTCTTCCGTCTCCTGAGCTCCAGTCCTTCTGCTACATCCTTCTGTGGCTTGCATTTTGAGATACATAAAGTTGTGAGCAGAGGTGGATAAAGTTTAGCAATCACATGAAAGATTACATCCGCCCAACGCTAAGGAAGACCTAGAATTGGTTATCTTAAGGGGAGGTTTGTTCTGTAAATACTTCTTTATTAAAATCTTGATGACATATGCACTGAAAACTATATCTGTGTATAATCCCTGTTTACTGTCAAGAGGAAAGCTAAAGAAGTTCTCCAAAGAGGAGATCTGGCAAGAGTACCATTTTATTTGATCATGCTAATTATGGGGCAACGTGGTGACCTCCCTCATGTGGATGTGGTATACAGCCAAAGAAGCATAATTCTTGCTAAAGGAATGTTATACATGAGGTGCTGCTTACTTGGTGGCAACTGTCATTTGGGACCACCCAGACCAAACAGCCGTCTCTAAAAACACACTGACTTTTTTTTTTTAACTAAGGATTTTGTAAAGGCAACAGAAAAACTGAGATGAACAAATGATAACTATGGGCTGAGAATGAGAGTGAAGAGTTAAATATAATTTGAGTCTATAACAAACTACAGGTAACATGTAGTTAGGGTAAAATATTATTCTCCGTAGAAATTATGGAAACCTTAAAAACAATACCCAATAGAAATATTTCTCATCAATACTAGTATCAATATGATACTTTCACCCTTGGTCATTGATCATTTCTGCTGTTGTGAGCCTACACTGATCTATAGTTGAAGACCATTTCCTTATATCAAGGCCTATCCCATAAATTGCAGATTATCTTGCAATTCTCTGTTCCTAAGTTTGCAGTAGTTTACCATAAATTCCAGATTATTTTACAGTTCTTTGTTTTTAAGTTTGCACTTGTTTGAAAATAGAGTCTTAGCCATATTTCTGAAGTGATTTTCTTTCCTTCAATACGCTTTAGAAGTTGTTGATGATTTGTCGTTGATTACTCTGGAACTCTCCATTTGGGTGGCACTGTGGTTCTCGGTCTCTCTGTATGCTCTCTTTGCTGGGAGCTCATTTAGCTCTGGAAATGCTAGCTGCAGCCTCTATAAACTACTGTGTCTCCAATCTGCCTCCTATCTTCTACTCAGCTGCTTCATGGCCCTATGGCAATGGGAAGGATTTTCATTGTTCCTGGCTATTTTCAAGAAAGAGGAGTAACTTTCAGATTAGTCTGTGATAAAAAAATAGTCTGCCTCATTGCGGATACTCTATGCCAATGTTTTTAAAATTGTAGTTGGAGACCTATGGGCCCTGAAACCTGCAAAGAATATGAACTCATGCTTGAAACTTTTGTTTATAAGTGGTAACTGGGTTTTGATATAAGACATATTTCTTATTCTGATCATGATCAAAAATCTTTGAAATTACTCTTCTATCAGTATATTATTTAATGTATAATATTAAGTATCCAACCATTGGCCGATATTTGAGATTTTACTCTTAAGCTTTTCATGCTCACTGTTGTGGGTGTCTATGTTGAAGTGAATAGTTGAAACAATTACATAAGAGTTACGAATAATATTATTTTATTTGGTGTCGCTGGTCAAAAACTTCTCAATGTGGGACAGCCTGCTATGTGAGAAGAACCCAGGCTTCTGAGCTGGATGGCCTTTGGCTTCTAATCTATCCCTACCACTTGTTTAACTGGAGGCCTTGGGTAAGTCACTTAATTTCTTTGAGCCTCATTTTCCTCGCCTGTAATATTGGGATAATAACATTTATCTCACATGATTCTTTTAAGAATTAGAGAAGTACACACAGAGCACTTAGCATAGTACCTGTACACTGAAAGTGGTCAGTAAATGAACACTGTAGTTCTCATCCTGGAAGGGTGGTTTATGAGAAGTATAAAAGTTATGGAAATATTAGAGCAGCTTCATGTTACAGTAAATGTGATCAGCACAATAGATTTAAAAAACCTGAATTCAAATCGTTTAATATGGAATTAACATAAAGAGTTAAGTAATCTTCTGTATAACTTGAGCATCAACTACAAAGAAGGATCTAGTTGTCCTCTACAGAGGTCAAAACAACATACTCTGACAGTAAGAGAATCTAGTTAGATATAAAAATAAATGTTATTAAAATTTTTAAAGTGGCTAAATTCTTCCAATCCTAGGTATATCTATACTGAAGAGAAATGGAAACATAAGTTCGTACAGAAATGTGTACATGAGTGTTTATAGCAGTGTTACTCATAAAAGGCAAAAGTTGGAAACAACACCTTTTGAATGGATTAACAATGGATTAGATAAACAAAATGTGGTATGTCTATATGACAGAATATTCTTTGGCTATAAAAAGGAATAAAATACTGATACATGCTTGTATGAACCTTGAAAAATTATGCTAAGTAAAAGAAGTCCGTCACAAAAGACCATGTATTATATGATTCCCTTTATGTGAAATGCCCAAAATAGGCACATCTCTAGAGATAAAAAGTAGAATAGTGGTTGCTTAGGGCTGGGGAAATTAATAATGAAAAAGTACAGGCATCTTTTTCAGGTGATGAAAATGATAAAAAATTGTGGTGACTGGTGCACCATTCTGTAACTACTATAAACCACTGAACTGTAAAAGGGTGAATTATCTGATCTGTGAATTATATTTCAATAAAGTTGTCACAGAAAATAGTGGCTAAACATTGGGAAAGGCCACAAAAGCTACAAAACCTTAATACTTTACGGGTCTGGCCTCTCACAATATCACAGTGGTCTTAGACTTGTAAAAGAGAGATGATGACTGATTCTGGGATGTGGCCATTGTGGTTGTTTCTCAGGTTTTTGCTATATTTCATCCTGCTTTGGTTTCGAAGATCATTTCACTCGATCATACTTGTAGAATTTTCCTTCTTTAAGGATTTTTATTATGCTCAATTGGCTCTCTCCACAATTGAAATAAAAGAGAAATAAATAACGCATCAAGTAACACAAAAGTAGACTGGTAATGTATAACGTCACATCCTTACTAGGACATATATCATATGGAGACACATTTCTGCTATACACAGATAAAAATAAGTGCCCCACTTTTGCTTATTGCTGTCTTTTTCCATATCTATAATTAATGCTCAACAACCAAGTGTTTAATATCCTGGATACAAATAACTTTCCCACAGAAATAACCTGTCAGAAATGGAAAAAAATAAACCAACCCCCAAAACATGTGTGCAGCTATAATGCATCAGAATTGTTCTATAATTTTAGCAGTAAAGCAGGGTACATTGTGCCAAAAAAGTCTGATTTTAGTTTATGTTTTCCTAAAGTTAGGACTATGTAAGATGTAAAATGAAATGTTCTACTACAAACTGACCTATAGTGGTGACACGCAACAAAAATATTTAATTTGGGGGTATTCTCATGCCACGTGGGAAAAAACACCCACCAAATCATAGCTTTCTCCAACACATGCATCATGAAAAACTGCCCATCTTTTGCCATCTATGCAATGTGAAGCCTAATATATACCAAAATGTGTAACGGGCTCTTGAATGTGCTGTCTAGATGGAGATTTTGATGATATCACTGAAAACCAAAAGCAGAAATACGATCTGTTTTTGGATTTGCTATCTTCATAAAATGGAATCCCATTATTTTTCACTTCTTTGATTATCTTATCTTCTACTTATGGATGAGTTAGACTCTAGACTCTCAAAGTCACACAAAACGTAATGAAAAAGCATGAAATACGTTCATCATAAAATATTATTAGTTATAGCGATTTCTGAATCAGAGAGAAATGAGTATTTTGCAGCTAAGAACCAGCATCCAAAGCAAATGCAGACAGAGGCAACTTGGGGTGATAGTGAGTCTTGGGAGCTGAGGAACCCTATTTTCACCTGCTGTGTGGCTCACTCTGAGCAAGTCATCACTCTGAGCCTCATTCTTCCCACTTGTAAAAAAAAAAAAAAAAAAAAAAAAAAAAGCCATTTGGACCAGATGGTCTCTATCCATATAACATTTTAAAAAAGCTTTGGCAGTCCATGATTCTGTGACATGGCACTGGGTAGTCCAAAAGATTAACAGAATCTATGTCCTTTCCTACCCCATTTTAATTACGCCACCTTTATAATAGAGTTTTTTTCTCCCAAGAGTTTTTAGCAATTATGATTTTAAGCAAATAAAAATGGAATAATTGAAGCAGGTATTGTTCAGAGAGAGAGAGAACACATACGCAAAACCAGAACTGTGCATTTGAACATAAAGGTAGCTTACATTGATTGATTTGATTTATTTGGCAATCTATTTCAGTTTTGCTTCAATTTTCCAGTAATGGAATAAAAGTAATTCCATCTGTCATTCTATATCCAAATGCCATCTGTTAGAATTGTCTAGTTTGTATAGGCAGCCCTCAGTAAGCAGGCCTATCTTATATCCTATCTTTTTACCGCTACTTACTCCCTCATATAAATATCAAGAAATCTGGTGAGATTTAAGTTTCTGAGCATAGTTTGCAGATGCTATTTTGGGAAAGGCAACGTTGTTCTTAATATTGGAAGAGGGCATTGCTGGACTTTCATTTTCATGCATTTTTTTCCCCTGGTAGCAGAGTGACCTCAACATCTATCTACCAAATGCCTGCCTCGATTTGGAGTCAAATTTTTCTCCTGAATGAAACTACAGAACCCTATAGCTTTAGCTTTAATAACACCTCATTCTAAAACAGTGCCAGACAACACATGGTAATGGCATTGCAAACTGGAGCTAATTCAGGGAAGACAGGTGTGGCAAGATGGGGAAATCCCACAGCTCCCTCGTTTCTCTAAGACGGAACCAGATCTTCCTCATCGTTAGTTGGCAGCACTATTTCATACTGATTTTACACATTTTACATATTGAATGGTAGCTATAGCAATGGAGTATTAAAAAACTAGAAGGATACTAACGGCACATTCAAACATGACAACGAACACACATTATCGACATTAGTGGGTCATACTCTGGAACATTGGTCACTAAAGCTAGAGTTTTGTTCTGCCACTCACCAACTGTGTGCCCTTGGATAAGTCATACGTTCTCTAATTTTCATTTTTATCATCCTTAAAATAACGGATTTGGATGAACTCTAAAGTGCTTTCTAGGACCAATTTGACATTTGCATAATCTTTTATAGCTTGCAGAATATTTCTACAAATCTTATGCCATTTAATGCACACAACTCTGTTACTTATCCCACTCCTATTTTATAAATAACTACATTGAGGCCTCCCCCAAGAAAACCTTGCAATAAACGTGTCACCCAAGTTTGCTTTAAAATTATCAGCTGCTGTGGGTACTAATGTGGTCATTTTAACACATATTACTAAAGTGTATTACAGTTTTCTACAATATTCTCAATTATAGCATACCGTCTCTCATTTCCAATAAAATGAACAAGTATGTAAAAATGCAACTATATGTACAGTCCACTGTTATATACAACAGGCACAGCTAAATCAGGCACCTAACACTTTAGGTACTTCATGTTATAACTGATATGCTCAGCAAATGGCCTGTCATTCTCTGAGCTTAGGTTGTTTCTGTTCCATTCTCCTCGATAGACGCTTAAGGCAAGGCCCTCAAGTCTAAGTAAGATGAACACGTTCACAGAATTCTATGCTCTTCTGGGCTAAAAGGAAGAAATATAATTTCTCTCCTCAGGAGATCAAATTGCAAAGTGCATACATTAATTAACCATTACCACCTGATGTATGTTACATGGCTGAAGAAGTAGACCAGGAGTTCTGCACAATTATCTCTTCTAGGAAGGCTCCTCAGAGCTTTTCTTTCTCTTACAAAACAGCAGTATTAGAAGGTAAGAAGATAAACTTAGAAGAACTGAAAAGCTTAAATCCCTCTTGAATGAATGAGAACAACCATTACGTGCATATGCCAACACAGGAAAGAGACAAAGCAGCCCGCAGTCTCTCTAGCACAGGTGTTTGATATTTTAAAACAGGAAAACAACTTTCATATTTATTCTGCCAAAATGCATAAGCTTATATCTCAAGTCACATAAGTATTTAATTGTGTGCTAGTAACATTTTGGTGGGATGAATGTTGGAAATTATATTTCTAAGGTGAATAATTTAATCTTTTTTCTTTTTCCCCATGGTGAAGGCATCTGTGAAAGACAATGGCCATTGCTAGGAGTTTCCACCATGGTGCTTTGAGTTTGGGCTGCAGTGATTCTCTACTTTTTTTTTTTTTAACATCTTTATTGGAGTATAATTGCTTTACAATGGTGTGTTAGTTTCTGCTTTATAACAAAGTGAATCAGTTATACATATACATATGTTCCCATATCTCTTCCCTTTTGTGTCTCCCTCCCTCCCACCCTCCCTATCCCACCCCTCTAGGTGGTCACCCACCCATTAGCAGAGAGGCTGCCTAAAATCATAATAAGGCCACAGACACCCCAAAACACACCACCAGACGTGGACCTGCCCACCAGAAAGACAAGATCCAGCCTCATCCACCGGAACACAGGCACTAGTCCCCTCCACCATGAAGCCTACACAACCCATCTAGTTTGCTTTTTAAATGTAAGAGAGAATAAAGAGTAGAACATTTTTATAATTCCCCCACACATATTTATATATATATACACATGTGGATGAAGGTACAATATTTCAAAATATTCTTGGGCAATCTGAAGGTTTCCCTTACCTACAATTTAACAGGACCATCATCACTGTAATTGGTGTTTACTTCAAGAAGAACTATGGCAAAACAGATAAATAAGACAACACATGATATGGGTGGGCTGACTAGAGCAGACAGCCATAATAACTTACTTCTGTATACTTTTGCCCTATAACTCCCAGAGAGCTTTAAAACCAGTTTTGGCCCCCAGTGTTAAACTTCCATTGTCATATCTATTATGACTCATTCTCTGCCTCCCACAACATGGGCACCCTATCCTATCTCCCCTGCTTTGCCTCTAACTCCCAACCTGCTGCATCCTCTTCTGTATGCCTGACTTTCAGCTCCACCTTTTAAGTTCGGAGCAAGTGGCTGCCTACACCTATGTCCCTTATCCAAGTTTTTCATATATATTTGTAACGCAGCAAGACTGTGAGGGCATAAGAGATTAAGTGGCAACTTGATTTTAGAAAGTTAAAAAAAACACCTGAAAAAAACTGTCTTAATGTGACGACAAATCGGGTTCCATCATGTACATCAAATCATAGTCTGATCACGCCACGTATCGGGAAACATATGCATTATTTTACTCTATAGTCATAGTATTTTAGTCAATCAACTAATCCAGAATATTATTTATAATAATACTGTCTTGATTGAAAAAGAAATTTATAGAAATTCGTAATACACCAAGTAAAAGCAAACAGTCTACAATCTACTGAGCATTATCTACCAAGGACTTGCTTCGCATCCAACTGTCTAGCGCCACCCAAATAGGAAGCTGCAAAGTCTATGATTTTGAAACATATACTATACAGCTTCCTAAAGCAAATGTTATCTTCATCCAAGATAACCATTATTATTGTGTTCTGTCTTTCTACTCTTCTTCTTCTTGTAAATCTGTAATTAAATGGGTATTTTTCTGCGAGCCAGGTACATAAGTGTTCATTTTGATCTTTTAAACGTGTAGACACGGTCAAAAACAAAGTGGCGAATTTGATTTTTTATTTGTTTGCTTGCAATTCTATCCTTTGAGTGGTTCATCCATTCTCATGGCTTCAGCCTATCTCCTCCTGACAACTTCCCAATTTATATCACTGGTACTTTCCTCCCTCACTTTCACTAGACTTCAGTTTTTCTCTATTACTTTAAATCCATCATTCTTGTAAGCTCTCTTGCCAAATAGGCTCCTCCTCCTAAATTCCCTGTGGTTGAACCACACTACCCGTCATCCAGGCTGGGGACCCTGGTGCTGCCCTTGATGTATCCCCTTCTTCAACCACATGACCTCGTGCTAGTGCATTTTGATTTCAACTGCTTCTTCTACATATTTGTTCTTTTCTACTATCAACAATTTATGTTAATAGTTTTATTTGTGATTAATTTAAAAATCACACAAGCACATCTTAATTCACTGTTCTTTTTAAAAATTTCAAATATATCAACAAAGCTGATATATGGGTCAGATCAAGTCACTCCCCTACTTAATATCCTCCAGTGTTTCTGTAAAGGATAAAGGGTTTACGATGGTCTTCTGACCCCTCGCTGTGTACTTAATCTCATCACCTATTATTCTCCCTCCTTACCTTGCTGTACTTCACCCACACCACCTCCTTGCTATTCCTCTACATGTTTGGCATGTTCCCAAATCAGGACTTTTGGACAGCAAGTCTTAACTCAAATATCACCTTCACAGTGAGACTTTCCAGGCTACCCTGTCTAACATTTCCACCCTTTCATACACACTTCCTATCAACTTCCCAATTTTCCAATGTACATAGCAACATCTAACTTACTTATTCTACTTATTTATCTTTTTAATTGTTTATCTCCTCCTATAAGAATGTAGGCTCAAAGGAGGCAGAGCTTTTTCTCTGTTTTGTTCACTGCCATAAATCCAGCGCCTACCATAGTGCCTGGCACATTAAGGGCTCAATAAGTTTTATGTAGGCACAAATGAATGAATCAGTGAAGTCCTGTCAACCAGCTAATGGTATGTGGTATAGATCAGATACCAATCTCTGTTGTTTTACATTCTCTCTTTTTACAGTTGAATAGATTTTATTGCAGTTATACTGAAACATAAGTATTACGCTGGGGACTCTGTGGATGGTACTTGATTTCAGCATCAGCCTTCTGGACATTAACATTTTAATTTCAAATATATTTCTTCAAATAATGCCAGGGCCATTTAGGTCATGTTGATTTTTTAAAATAGCATGGTGTAAAGAAATTGGTAAAGTTACATTCAATTCTGGCCACTAATGAGTCACTTTAAATGGTCTAGAACAGTGGTTTTAAATCTTTATGGTCATGAATTCCTTTGAGAATCTATTAAAAGCTTTTACTTTTACTTCCAAATCATTTCAAAATAGGAGTAAGGTAGTTAGCAGCTATAAACACAATGCAAAAGATTTTTTTAAAAAAATAATCAAATTAGGCAATGGAAAGAAAGAGGAAAAAATGGGAAAAATGAAGTTAAGTAAGAATAGGGTTGATATACAAAATGTATACCTTCAAGCTCTGCAGAGTTGATTGGAGATGGACTCCAGTTTTCTTGCTGAGCTTATTATTATTCAGAGCATTATGGCTTTCAATACTAATGAAATGAAGTAAAATTCTTTATTTTGTGCTATTATAAAACTGTCAGTGCTTTATTGTATCTATAATAAAAGTTTAAAGTAGATTATAGCAATTTTTTTCTGAAAATTAAAGATAATTTTAATGCAATCTAATAAAAATCCCAGTGAGTGGTACTAGTGTCAGAATAGGAAGACAGATTAATGGAATGAAATAAAAGTTTACAAAGAGAACCAATTATATCAGAAGTGTTGTGATAAAATTGGGATATTAAATTTGTGGGCAAAATGTAGATTATTTAACAAACGGTATTAGAATAAGCAGTTAGTTTTTTAAAAAGAAAATTTTTTCAATCCCTACCTTACACCTTATAATTTTTTTTTTTTTTTTGTGGTACGCGGGCCTCTCACCGCTGCGGCCTCCCCCGCCGCGGAGCACAGGCTCCGGACGCGCAGGCCCAGCGGCCACGGCCCCAGCCGCTCTGCGGCATGTGGGATCCTCCCGGACCGGGGCACGAACCCGTGTGCCTGGCATTGGCAGGCAGACTCTCAACCACTGCGCCACCAGGGAAGCCCACACACCTTGTAAATTTTGATTAGGTTAAATTTTGAAGTAAAATCATAAAACAATTACAAGTAATGAGTATTTTTATTAAAACTTGGGGTAGGGAAGGCTTTCCTAAACATAACAATAAAGGCCAAAACCATAAAAGAAAAGACTGATAGGTCTAATTTCTTACAAATTTAAAACTTCCATATATAAAAAACAAAAAAAAGAAAAATGCCAACATATTTAGAAAATGGATATATGTATCTATATATGGGTACATACATAGATACATATATAAATGGATACACACACACAAGGTGGGGGGGGAGGGGAGAGAGAGAGAGAGAGAGCAAGCACAAACTTAAAATGAGCTTTCAAATTAATAAGAAAAACCTGAAGAGCAAAACAGAAAAAAAAAAAAAAAAATGGCACAAAGAAACAATTCTAATTCTTCCCAAAAGAAATTCAAAGGTTGATAAATACATGGAAGCATTCAAGAACCACAGCAGTCAAGTAAAGGTAAAGTAAAATATTGAGATGCCATTGATTCTGATAAAGATTAAAATATAATAACCATTGATGGTGTGGCTATTGGTAACTGGTGCTCTTATATGCATTGTGGGCTCAACATCACTAATTATTAGAGAACTGCAAATCAAAACTACAATGAGGTATCACCTCACACTGGTCAGAATGGCTGTCATCTAAAAATCTATAAACAATAAATGCCAAAGAGGGTGTGGAGAAAAGGGAACCCTCCTACAGTGTTGGTGGGAATGTAAATTGGTACAACCATTATGGAGAACAGTATGGAGGTTCCTTAAAAAACTAAATATAGAACCATCATATGATCCAGCAATCCCACTGCTGGGCAAATATCTGGAGAAAACCGTAATTCAAAAAGATACATGCACCACAATGTTCATAGCAGCACTATTTACAATAGCCAATACATGGAAGCAACCTAAATGTCCACTGACACAGGAATGGATAAAGAAGATGTGGTTCACATTAAAAGGATCATACACCATGATCAAGTGGGGTTTAACCCAGGAATGCAAGGATTCTTCAATATATGCAAATCAATCAATGTGATACACCATGTTAACAAACTGAAGGATAAAAACCATATGATCATCTCAATAGAGGCAGAGAAAGCTTTGGACAAAATTCAACACCCATTTATGATAAAAACTCTCCAGAAAGTAGGCATAGAGGGAACTTACCTCAACATAATAAAGGCCATATATGACAAACCTACGGCCAACATCGTTCTCAATGGTGAAAAACTGAAAACATTTCCACTAAGATCAGGAACAAGACAAGGTTGCCCACTCTCACCACTATTATTCAACATAGTTTTGGAAGTTTTAGCCACAGCAATCAGAGAATAAAAAGAAAGGAAACCAAGTTGGAAATGAAGAAATAAAACTGTCACTGTTTGCAGATGACATGATACTATACATAGAGAATCCCAAAGATGCTACAGAAAACTACTAGAGCTAATCAATGAATTTGGTAAAGTTGCAGAATACAAAATTAATGCACAGAAATCTCTAGCTTCCTATACACTAATGATGAAAAATCTGAAAGAGAAATTAAGGAAACACTGCCATTTACCACTGCAACAAAAAGAATAAAATACCTAGGAATAAACCTACCTAGGGAGACAAAAGACCTGTATGAAGAAAACTATAAGACATTGATGAAAGAAATTAAAGATGATACAAACAGATGGAAAGATATACCATGCTCTTCGATAGGAAGAATCAACATTGTGAAAATGACTATACTACCCAAAGCAATCTACAGGTTCAATGCAAACCCTGTCAAACTACCAACGGCATTTTTCACAGAACTAGAACAAAAAATTTCACAATTTTTATGGAAACACAAAAGACCCCGAATAGCCAAAGCTATCTTGAGAAAGAAAACTGCAGCTGGATGAATCAGGCTCCCTGACTTCAGACCATACTACAAAGCTACAGTAATCAAGACAGTATCGTAGTGGCACAAAAACAGAAATATAGATCAATGGAACAGGATAGAAAGCCCAGAGATAAAACCACGCCCATATGATCACCTTATCTTTGACAAAGGAGGCAAGAATATACAATGGAGAAAAGACAGCCTCTTCAATAAGTGGTGCTGGGAAAACAGGACACCTACATGTAAAAGAATGAACTTAGAACACTCCCTAACACCATACACAAAATAAACTCAAAATGGATTAAAGACCTAAATGTAAGGCCAGACACTATAAAACTCTTAGAAGAAAACTTAAGCAGAACACTCTATGACATACATCACAGCAAGATCCTTTTTGACCCACCTCCTAGAGAAATGGAAATAAAAACAAAAATAAACAAATGGGACCTAATGAAACTTCAAAGCTTTTGCACAGCAAAGGAAACCATAAACAAGACGAAAAGACAACCCTCAGAATGGGAGAAAATATTTGCAAGTGAAGCAACTGACAAGGATTAATCTCCAAAATATACAGGCAGCTCATGCAGCTCAGTATGAAAAAAAGAAAACAAAACCCAATCCAAAAATGGGCAGGCAGAAGGTCTAAATAGACGTTTCCCCAAAGAAGATATACAGATTGCCAAGAAACACATGAAAGGATGCCCAACATAACTAATGATTAGAGAAATGCAAATCAAAACTACAATGAGGTATCATCTCACACCGATCAGAATGGCTGTCATCAAAAAATCTACAAACAATAAATCCTGGAGAGGGTGTGGAGAAAAGGAAACCCTCTTGCACTGTTGGTGGGAATGTAAATTGATACAGCCACTATGGAGAACAGTATGGAGGTTCCTTAAAAAACTAAAAATAAAACTACCATATAACCCAGCAATCCCACTACTGGGCATATATCCTAAGCAAACCATAATTCAAAAAGAGTCATGTACCACAATGTTCTTTGCAGCTCTATTTACAATAGCCAGGACATGGAAGCAGCCTAAGTGTCCATCAACAGATGAATGGATAAAGAAGATGTGGATATATACAATGGAATATACAATATACAATGGAATATTACTCAGCCATAAAAAGAAATGAAATTCAGTTATTTGTAGTGAGGTGGATGGACCTAGAGACTGTCATACAGCGTGAAGTAAGTCAGAAAGAGAAAAACAAATACCGTATGCTAACACAGATATATGGAATCTAAAAAAAAAAAAAAAAAGGTTCTAAAGAACCTAGGGGCAGCAGAGGAATAAAGACGGAGACATAGAGAATGGACTTGAGGACACAGGGAGGGGGAAGGATAATCTTGGACGAAGTGAGAGAGTGGCATGGACATATGTACACTACCAAATGTAAAATAGATAGCTAATGGGAAGCAGCCACATAGCACAGGGAGATCAGCTCGGTGCTTTGTGTCCATCTAGAGGGGTGGGATAGGGAGGGTGGGAGGGAGACACAAGAGGGAGGAGATATTGGGTATATGTTTATGTATAGCTAATTCACTTTGTTATACAGCAGAAACTAACACACCATTGTAAGGCGACTATACTCCAATAAATATATTAAAAAAAAAAGATGTGGTACATACATACAGTGGAATAATACTCAACCATAAAAAAGAATGAAATAATGCCATTTGCAGCAACATGGATGGACTTAGAGATTATCATACTAAGTGAAGTAAGTCTGACAGAGAAAGACAAATATCATACGATATCACTTACATGTGAACTCTAATAAAAAATGATGAAAATGAACTTGCTTACAAAATAGAAACAGACTCAGATCTTGAGATGAAACTTATGGTTACCAAAGGGGAAATGTAGGTGGAAGTGATAAATCAGAAGACTTGGGGGAATGGCGGGGGGTGGGATGAATTGGTAGATTGTGGTTGACATATATACACTATTGATACTATGTATAAAATAGATAACTAATGAGAACCTACTGTATAGCACCGGGAACTCTACTCAATGATCTGTGGTGACCTAAATGGGAAGGAAATCCAAAAAAGAGGAGATATATGTATACGTACAGCTGATTCACTTTGTTGTACAGTAGAAACTAACACAACATTGTAAAGCAACTATAGTCCAATAAAAATTAAAAAAAAAAGATTGGGAATAACATATACACACTAGTATATGTAAAATAGATAACTAATAAGGACTTACTGTATAACACAGGGAACTTTACTCAATATTCTGTAATAACCTATATGGAAAAAGAATCAAAAAAACGTGTGTGTGTGTGTGTGTGTGTGTGTGTATGTGTGTATATATATGTGTGTGTATATATATATATATATATATATGGATATATGTATAACTGATTCACTTTGCTGTACACCTGAAACTAACACAACATTGTAAATCAACTATAGTCCAATAAAATTTTTTTAAAAGGGGAGTGTAAATTGGTTCATGATTTCAAGAAAGCAATTTAACTATATGCATAAAAAGTCTAAAATTGCATTGGTTCTAGCAAGTCTTTTAGCATTTAATACACATAATAATTTGTTAATTATGCAAATATATATGGAATCTATGGAATTATGCAAATATATATGGAATCTATATATATATGGAATATATGGAATATATATGGAATCTATGATAGTATCTTTTTTCTTTTGGTTTAATTAATATAAAGATTAACATTTGTGTAGGAAAAAGAGACAGGAAGTATACACCACAATGTTATCAGTGCTAATTATGGGATTTGGAGATCTCAGGTAATTTAGATTAGTGTTCCACTTATGTGCTCATATGTTTTGAGTATAAGCCCTATTTGGAAACAGGAGTCACACATCTCTGATGTATTCCTGAGAAGGTTATTTTCGGAAGCACAACAGGTTTCCTGAGCACATTTAATATGTGGCAGCTAAGAAGAGCAAAGCATGTTTAAAGAGGTGCAATGACTTCATCGGGATCTGTGGGCAAATTCTTATCAGTGCCAGTCAATTTCTGGTCCTCAAATATTTAACAGTGAAACTAACCTCCATCTAATGAGCCTTTGTGATATAACATAGCAGGTATTTCTGTGACTCCACAATGGGACCTGAATTCTGTTTCCAGAGGACAGTAAAAGAATTTGTTAAGATTCTTTCTTCAATTATACTCACAAGGTTGTTGAATTTGTTTTTTCTTAAGGTAGCATAAATATATTGAAGTACTAGATCAGAGAATTTGCAAATACGTTAATTATTGGTGAACAGTTCAACATTAGTTGCAGAAATTCAGGCCTAAGTTTTAATGACATGATTTAAATATCTTGTGATGATACAAATTCAGTATTCAAAGAGAACTGACTTTATGTCCCATAGCTTCTGAAGTAAAGATAATTTTGCTTTTATGAAGAAAAAGTCAACACTCTAAAGAAAATGCTTTAGATTCTTGAAGCACCTTGGCAAGTTTCTTTCCCTACTGCACTATGCTAGGCCCGATAAACAATCAAGAGGCGGCATTAGGTAGATTTAAGAATTTAGGTCCAGAGCTCCTATGCTTACTGTGACATCCTGCAAGCTACTCTGTGTGCCTCAGTTATCTGATTTATAAAATAAGGATACTAATAATAGCAAGTTCATATGGGTTTTACAAGAACTAAATAAGTTAATGAGCATATTTGATATGTAGTGTCTAAGAAAAACAAGCCATGTTTGAAAAAGCTGTGACAATAGTATTCAATAAATAATCAATAAAATAATAAGTTTGATAAATTTTAAATTAAAATATATTGAATATTTAATTTTTCCCCAACATGACAAGTTTCCCTGGCATGCAGTAAAATATTTCAAAACAAAAATAAGATGCATAAAGACATAACTACTGGGGCAGCCCAGCATATAATATAATGATGATCAATTAAGTGGCAACAAATAATCATTGAGTAACTGGAGTTTAGAGGCAAAAGTAGTAATAATGACTTTTTAGAAAAGGTGGGGCTAAAATAAGCCCTAGAAATAGGAATGGGATTCAATTTGCTAGAAGAAAGTAGGAGTTCAAGATGTTTACCTAAAATTTGTAGCTGAAGCAAACCAAATTTTATCATCTAATTTTGTTTAGGATTTCTTTTTCTGACTCCTCCTTTTCATCCTCTATGGGACTACATTTGTGATATAATTATTTATTTTTTGTTATTGAAGAGGCAGATCCTCATGTTTTCCTTCTTCAAAAAAAACTTATGAAAAATTTCAAACATAACATACAAATAGAAAAATATCATGAACTTCCATCTTCCTTAACTCAGCTTCCAACTGGTTATCAACATTCTGCCATTCTTGTTCCATGTAATGTATTGATTAGCACATAACTTCAAACACTGGGCTCTTTGTTATGACCAACTTTCAACGTGTAGTTGAGAGGCATCCATGAAAATATGGCTTTTTTTCATTATTGTGCAGGATGCCCCAAACGGGCGTTCTGGGCTTTGCTCATTGCTTCCTGAAATAAGGAAGGATTAAATGATTTTGTTCAAAACACCTAGTCTCCCATAAATTGAATAACTCTTTTCAAGCAACCTTTTTTAAAAATTGAAGAATAATATAAATACAGAAAAATGCACAAATCAAAAAGATACAGCTTCATTACTGAAGACTCCAAGTGAATGTGCTGTGAAAGTATCACCCACTTCAAGAAACAGTCCATAAACTGGATACTTCCCTTGTGCTATGCTGGGTGTTACTCTTCCCCAAGTATAAGCTATTTTGGCCTCTCACCATAGATCAGTTTTGTCTGTTTTTGAGTTCTTCATACATACGTACATACAGTATGCATTCTTTTGTGCTTGATTAACTTGAACAACCCTATGTTCAAGACAAGCATACTATTTTTATTTTTATATATTCTTTCATAGTATGAATATGCCAAATTTATTTATCTACTCTGTAACTGATGGATATTTGTTTCCACTTTTTCGTATTATGAATAATGCTGTTATGAACTTTTTATATCTGTCCCTTGGGGCTCTTCATTGCTATGGGGTACAAATCTAGGAGTAGAAATAGGGTCATATAAAATGAATATTCAGTTTTGGTAGATTTGGCAGCACAGGTGTTCCAAAGTGGATTCACAAACTTATATTCCCACCAGTAGTGTATAAGTGTGCAAGTTGCTCCAAATCCTAGGATTTGTCATTTTCTTAAATTTTAGCCATTCTGGTGGGTGTGTAGTTGAATCTAATTTGGGCTTAATTTGCAAGTTCCCAATGACCAATGAAGTAACGAGATGAGCATCTTCTCTTACGTTTATTAACCATTCGGATAGCCTCTTTTGTGAAGTGCCTGGTCAAATTAGCTGCCCAATGTTTTAAGGAGTTTTCTATTGTTTTTGTTTAATTAATTTGTGGTACCTACCAATATATTTTGGACATGAATTTCTGTCTATCCTGAATATGGGCCCTGAACAACTTAGAACCATGACACTACCAAGAGCTCTCCTTAGTTTTTTAGCTTAGTTATTAACAGATGCCTCAATAGGAAAAGGGGTCGTGTCTCTGTGTTTCCTTTCCCCAGGAAAGCCTGTTTCCATAAATCCCAGTAATCCTTGGTTCCATAAATCCTGGTTACTCTTAATTCTAATTTTCATCTCCCTAGCCTTATGAAGCTTTTGAAAGCCCCAGGTCACCACATTCTGCTCAGTGTCTAAGCCCGTAACACTTAAGAAATGTCAAGTATCTTGAGCTGAAAAGTGGGAAAAAAATTCCAAGTTCACTTGAAAGCACTTCCCATCTTCATAGGCTCTTAATACTCCTGTCCCTGGCTGTCCTGGTTGCTCTCCAATGCCTTCAGACACCTGGCTATTTTTTTATTATATTATTTTGCTACTGTAGCTGTTTTTAGAGGAATGGTTAGTTTAATAGAAGTTATTATGTCATGGCTGGGAGCTGACTCTAGATGTAGAACTCACAATCTGGATTTATTTCTTAAATTTAAGCAGAATTGTGTGAGTGTGAAAATATTTCAAGGGAGGAACAGAAAAATCCATAATTTTTCATCAGATTTTTTAAAACATATGACATAAAAAAATTAAGAATTACTGCTGTAATTTCTAGGAGCCCAAGAGAGAATAAAAAATGCTGGAGGATTGGCAGGAGGGGAGGGAAAAAAAGAATTACTGCTCTGGATACTTAAAGTGGCTCACTAAGATCTCACCAATTGGATATATACGATCAACACTAAAGGTGTTCAGAGTATGCCACCCCAACATGTGCACTCTGACATAAGGATTATTTTGAGCTAAAGGCAACTGAAAAGAAGCAAACACACATACAAACTTTCTGTCCTTCTTTCTACCAGGAAGAGCAGGATGATTCCTCATCACTTGAGACTACTCTAGATTTTTATCGGCCCAGATACAGCACTGACAGCAATCTACACAGCAAACCTTACTAAAACAACCCTTGTCTTCCATTTGTTTCCCTATATATTTCTCTCTTCACAGTTCGTCACCCCTAAGAACCTAAACCCCCTTTCCTTAGTCTCGTCACTTCTCTAAAAATGTTGTTCTTTGTTCATATACTATATAAACCCTAAGTTCTAACCACCCTTTGAGGTTCTCATCAATGAGCTCTCCCGGGTCCACGTGTAACATGTGTTAATAAACTATGCTTGTTTTCCTATTGTTAATTTGTGTTTCATCAGTTTATTTTGAAGGCCCAGCCACTGAACCTAAGGAAATAGAGGAATTTTTTCTCCCCTACACTTTTGGTGACCCAGATAGGATGCCTGGGACATCCCACCTATCCCAGAGTGCTACAAATTAATCTCAGGACAACTGATCAAACCAGCAAAAAGTAAGAATTCTTACCGAAATCAGACTCCCAGATTTCTGTCTGTAGAGTCTAGGTGAAAAGGGTAGTAAAAATTTCCAAACTGAGATTACCAGGAAAAAGCATTTCTGTGAACTACTTCTTTGGGTGTATGTGGATTTGGTCGTTTGCTATTGACCCATTTTCTCTTGGGTAGCCACAATTTCCCTTTGTCACTGTCTTTTGTGTCATTCATCATAAGGGGAAGAATCGTAGGGTAAAACACAGGCATAAATCCTTAAGCTTTTTGTTTGAGCCAGCTTCACAAACTGGTGAGTTCCTACTTCTCACCAGACCAGAGGCTGTTTGGACAAATTTTGCTGTGAGTCACCAATTTAAAAAAAAACCAAACAGATGAAATCCTCCTTCTGTTTTGTTTTGTGTCTTGAGAACTTGGCCAGGATCCAGTGAAAGTGTACTCTCCCTGATTTTTCTGCTTGCTGGGAGGCACAGGTTGTTGGGCCTACATCTGCAGGTGGGCATCTATCAGGCTGGGGACCGGAGACATACGCCTACCATCTGTGCCAGCTCTCAGGGGAATCTATCTAAATAAGGGGTCTTATTAAAAACCCATAAGGGGCATTTGCTGTCTTTTCCCTGCATTGCCTTGTCAGTGCTGGGAAAATCTCATCCCCATATAGCCTACTAGGTATCGTAGATTAATGGGTGTGTGATTGGAGATGTCCCATTTTCGTGGGGTTTCTAATTGCCTGTGGCAATGAAGGTTTTGCTTTCTTTTACTATCATTGGGTGGGAATGACCTTTATGGATCATGGGGGCTACATCATCTGTACTCCAGGGACAGCTCTTGCCTCCATGGTAAAAATTTACTCTAAGCCTGGAAAGTGGCCTATGGGTCTTTCCCTAAAAAGGTTTTCTGGTTTGTGCCACATCTGGAATGGATATACCTTTGAAGATCATATCCACTGAGTGCCAGATGATGGATCTTCTATTTGGAAAAAGATATTTGGAAAATATCTAAAAAGTTTTTAGAGAGCTCTCGTCCTAAACAAATATCTTATTGGTACCTATGGGAAGATCTGATTAAAAGAAGAAAAAAAGAGAGAGGGAAGGAACAGGAGAGTTACTTTCCTAGTTCTTAACAAGGTTAGGAAGTAGATATAAGACTTAGAATAAAGGTTAACAATTGGGCTTCCCTGGTGGCGCAGTGGTTGAGAGTCTGCCTGCCGGTGCAGGGGACGTAGGTTCGTGCCTTGGTCCAGGAAGATCCCACATGCCGTGGAGCAGCTGGGCCCGTAAGCCATGGCCACTGGGCCTGCGTGTCCAGAGCCTGTGCTCCGCAAAGGGAGAGGCCACAACAGTGAGAGGCCCATGTACCGCAAAAAAAAAAAAAAAAAAAAAAAGGATAACAATTGAAAAAGACACTTAGGCAGTTGTGAGACTTAAGTAAATACTGATAGCCAGGAAATAGGTTCCTTAAGGAAGACAAAGGTTCTGGGAACACACAGCAAGCCTGGTTTCTACTGTCCTTTATAATCAGACCTCAGCAGCTTCAGGCTTTCCCATACAAAGCTCTTAGTGAATGTATTTTGCATCCCCCACTGCAAAGAATTCATTGGACTGTCTGCACTTAAGAAAAAGAAAACTTCAATAGCAACTGCCCTAGATCTCTGATAATACGCAAATATGCCCCTAGACTCCTTCTTAGAAAAAACATAGATCCTTTCTCTGTCCCTTTAAGAGGTAAATCTTACCATGTCTTTAAAATGTAGATATCCAAGGGGGCAACTGGTGGCTAAAGCACCTACCAGCAATCTCAATTTTCCTGAGATTGAAAGGAAAAAAAGGAAAAAGGGGGCTTTTGAAAACATACTGCTACTCATTATTTCCAAATTTAGTCCACAGTTTTCATAAAATTATATATAAGGGCAAATGAAAATCTTAAAAGTCTTTCCACAAACATCCATAAAAAGTTTTTACACTCACTGAAAAGTTAACTTGTTAACTGCTTAACTTGTTCCATCTACCAGAAATATAATTTGTTTTTTTTCTGTACCTGTTGAATAATCTTCCTAGAAAACAAAATTCTGTGTCATAACAGAATGATTACCTATGTTTCATGTTGTCTTTATCAGGTCTTTGATTACTTAAGAAAGCCAAGTCTTAAACACTGTATAATATCACTGATACGTGGAATCTAAAAAAATACAACAAACTAGTGAATAAAACAAAAAAGGACACTCACAGATGTAGGGAACAAACTAATGGTTACCAGAAAGGAGAGAGAGGTGGGGAGGGGCAAGACACGGGTTGGGGGAAAAAAGGGCTATTATGGGATTATATGTAATCATGTGTGTGAAGCTATTAAAAATTATATAGCACTATAGAATTTAGAGAAACTTTCATTCAATAAAAAAAATTAAAAAGAAATATATTTTAAAAAGATAATTACTAGAGAAATGTAAAATAAAACTACAATGAGGTATCCTCTCACACTAGTCAGAATGGTCATAACTGAAAAGTCTACAAATAATAGATGCTGGAGAGGGCGTGGAGAAAAGGGAACCCTCCTACACTGTTGGTGGGACTGTAAATTGCTGTAGCCACTACAGAGAACAGTTTAGAGGTTCCTTAAGAAACTAAAAACAGAGATATCATATGATCCAAGAATCCCACTCCTAGGCATATATCTGGACAAAACTATAATTTGAAAAGATATATGCACCCCAATGTTCATAGCAGCACTATTTACAATAGCCAAGACATGAGCAGAAGCAAGAAGAACTACAATCCTGCAGCCTGTGGAACAAAAACCACATTCACAGAAAGACAGACAAACTGAAAAGGCAGTGGGCTATGTACCAGATGAAGGAACAAGCTAAAACCCCAGAAAAACAACTAAATGAAGTGGAGATAGGCAACTTTCCAGAAAAAGAATTCAGAATAATGATAGGGAAGATGATCCAGGACCTCAGAAAAAGAACGGAGGCAAAGATTGAGAAGATGCAAGAAATGTTTAACAAAGACCTAGAAGGATTAAAGAACAAAGACCTAGAAGAATTAAAGAATAAACAAACAGAGATGAACAATACAATAACTGAAATGAAAACTACACTAGAAGGAATCAATAGCAGAATAACTGAGGCAGAAGAACAGATAAGTGACCTGGAAGACAGATGGTGGAGTTCACTGCTGTGGAACAGAATAAAGAAAAAAGAATGAAAAGAACTGAAGACAGCCTAAGAGACCTCTGGGACAACATTAAACGCAACAACATTCGTGTTATAGGGGTCCCAGAAGGAGAAGAGAGAGAGAAAGGACCAGAGAAAATATTTGCAGAGATTACAGTCAAAACCTTCCCTAACATGGGAAAGGAAATAGCTACCCAAGTACAGGAAGTACAGAGTCCCATACAGGATAAACCCAAGGAGAAACACGCCAAGACACATAGTAATCAAATTGGCAAAAATTAAAGACAAAGAAAAATTATTGAAAGCAGCAAGGGAAAAACGACAAATAACATACAAGGGAAGTCCCATAAGGTTAACAGCTGATTTCTCAGCACAAACTCTACAAGCCAGAAGGGAGTGGCATGATATACTTAAAGTGATGAAAGGGAAGAACCTACAACGAAGATTACTCTAACCGGCAAAGATCTCATTCAGATTCGATGGAAAAATCAAAAGCTTTACAGAGAAGCAAAAGCTAAGAGAATTCAGCATCACCAAACCAGCTCTACAACAAATGCTAAAGGAACTTCTCTAAGTGGGAAACACAAGAGAAGAAAAGGACCTACAAGAACAAACACAAAACAATTAAGAAAATGGTAATAGGAACATACATATTGATAATTACCTTAAATGTGAATGGATTAAATGCTCCAACCGAAAGACACAGACTTGCTGAATAGATACAAAAACAAGCCTGCTATATGCTGCCTGCAAGAGACCCACTTCAGACCTAGGGACACATACAGACTGAAAGTGAGGGGATGGAAAAAGATATTCCATGCAAATGGAAATCAAAAGAAAGCTGGAGTAACAGTACTCATACCATATAAAATAGACTTCAAAAGAAAGAATGTTAAAAGAGACAAAGAAGGACACTACATAATGATCAAGGGATCATTCCAAGAGGAAAATATAACAATTATATAAATATATATGAACCCAACACAGGAGCACCTCAATACATAAGGCAAATGCTAACGACTACAAAAGCGGAAATTTACAGTAACACCATAATAGTGGGAGACTTTAACACCTCACTTATACCAATGGACAGATCATCCAGACAGAAAACTAATAAGGAAACAAAAGCTTTAAATGACACAATACACCAGATAGATTTAGTTGGTATTTATAGGACATTCCATCCAAAAACAACAGAATACACTTTCTTCTCAAGTGCACATGGAACATTCTCCAGGATAGATCACACCTTGGGTCACAACTCAAGCCACGGTAAATTTAAGAAAACTGAAATCATATCAAGCATCTTTTCTCACAACAATGCTATGAGATTAGAAATAAGTTACAGGGAAAAAAAAAAGTGAAAAACACAAACACATGGAGGCTAAACAATACGTTACTAAATACCCTAGATATCACTGAAGAAATCAAAGAGGAAATCAAAAAATACCTACAGGGCTTCCCTGGTGGCGCGGTGGTTGAGAGTCCGCCTGCCGATGCAGGGGACGCGGGTTCGTGCCCCGGTCCGGGAAGATCCCACATGCCGTGGAGCGGCTGGGCCCGTGAGCCATGGCTGCTGAGCCTGCGCGTCCGGAGCCTGTGCTCCGCAACGGGAGAGGCCACAGCAGGGAGAGGCCCGAGTACCACAAAAAAACAAAAAACAAAAAACAGAAAAAAAAAAAAAACGAAAAAATACCTACAGACAAATGACAACGAAAACATGATGATCCAAAATCTATGGGATGCAGCAAAAGCAGTTCTAAGAGGGAAGTTAAAAAAAAATACAACCCTACTTCAAGAAACAAGAAAAATCTCAAATAAACAACCTAACCGTAACACCTAAAGGAACTAGAGAAAAAAGAACAAACAAAACCCAAAGTTAGTAGAAGGAAAGAAGTCATAAAAATCAGAGCAGAAATAAGTGAAATGGAAACAAAGAAAGAATAGCAAAGATCAGTAAAACTAAAAGCTGGTTCTTTGAAAAGATAAACAAATTGATAAACCTTTAGCTGGACTCATCAAGAAAACGAGGGAGAGGACTCAAGACCATAAAATTAGAAATGGAAAAGGAGAACTTACAATGGACACCGCAGAAATACAAAGCATCATAAGAGACTACAATGAGCAAATGGACAACCTGGAAGAAATGGATGAATTCTTAGAAAGGTATAACCTTCCAAGACTGAACCAGGAAGAAATAGAAAATATGAATAGACCAATCAGAAGTAATGAAATTGAAACTGTGATTAAAAATCTTCCAACAAACAAAAGTCCAGGACCAGATGGCTTCACAAGTGAATTCTATCAAACATTTAGAGAGGCGATAACACCCTTCCTTCTCAAACTCTTCCAAAAAATTGCAGAGGAAGGAACACTCCCGAACTTATTCTATGAGGCCACCATCACCCTGATACCAAAACCAGACAACGATACTACAAAAAAAGAAAATTACAGACCAATATCACTGATGAATATAGATGCAAAAATCCTCAACAAAATACTAGGAAACAGAATCCAACAACACATTAAAAGGATCATACACCATGATCAAGTGGGGTTTAATCCGGGGATGCAAGGATTATTCCATATAGGCAAATCAATCAATGTGATACACTACATTAACAAATTGAAGAATAAAAACCATATGATCATCTCAATAGATGCAGAAAAAGCTTTTGACAAAATTCAACACCCGTTTATGATAAAAACTCTCCAGAAAGTGGGCATAGAGGGAACCTACCTCAACATAATAAAGGGCATATATAAGAAACCCACAGCAAATATCATTCTCAATGGTGAAAAACTGAAAGCATTTACTCTAATGCCAGGAACAAGACAAGGATGTCCTCTCTCGCCACTATTAGTCAACAGAGTTTTGGAAGTCCTAGACACGGCAATCAGAGAAGAAAAAGAAATAAAAGGAATCCAAGTTGGAAAAGAAGAAGTAAAACTGTCACTGTTTGCAGGTGACATGATACTATACATAGAGAATCCTAAAGGTGCCACCAGAAAACTACTAGAGCTAATCAATGAATTTGGTAAAGTTGCAGGATACAAAATTAATGCACAGAAATCTCTTGCATTCCTATACACTAACAACGAAAGATCAGAACGAGAAATTAAGGAAACAATCCCATTCACCACTGCAACAAAAAGAATAAAATACCTAGGAATAAACTACTTAAGAAGGTAAAAGACCTGTATGAAGAAAACGATAAGACACTGATGAAAGAAATCAATGATGACACAAACAGATGGAGAGATATACCATGTTCTTGGATTAGAAGAAACAATATTGTGAAAATGACTATACTATCCAAAGCACTGTACAGATTCAATGCAATCCCTTTCAAATTATCAGAGGCATTTTTTACAGAACCAGGACATAAAAATCTTAAAATTTCGATGGAGACATAAAAGACCCCGAATAGTCTATGCAGTATTGAGGGAAAAAAACGGAGCTGGAGGAATCAGACTCCCTGACTTCAGACTATACTACAAAGCTACAGTAATCAAGACAATATGGTAGTGGCACAAAAATAGAAATATAGATCAATGGAACAGAGCAATGGAAAAGGATAGAAAGCCCAGAGATAAAACCACGCACATATGCCCACCTAATTTACAACAAAGGAGGCAAGAACATACAATGGAGAAAAGACAGCCTCTTCAATAAGTGGTGCTGGGAAAACTGGACAGCTACATGTAAAAGAATGAAATTAGAACACTCCCTAACACCAGACACAAAAATAAACTCAAAATGGATTAAAGACCTAAACGTAAGGTCAGACACTATAAAACTCTTCGAGGAAACCATAAGCAGAACACTCTATGACATACATCACAGCAAGATCCTTTTTGACCCACCTCCTAGAGAAATGGAAATAAAAACAAAAATAAACAAATGGGACCTAATGAAACTTAAAAGCTTTTGCACAGCAGAGGAAACCATAAACAAGATGAAAAGACAACCCTCAGAATGGGAGAAAATAGCTGCAAATGAAGCAGCTGACAAAGGATTAATCTCCAAAATTTACACACAGCTCATGCAGCTCAATATCAAAAAAACAAACAACCCAATCCAAAAATGGGCAGAAGACCTAAATAGACATTTCTCCAAAGAAGATATACAGATGGCCAACAAACACATGAAAGGATGCTCAACATCCCTAATCATCAGAGAAATGCAAATCAAAACTACAATGAGGTATCACCTCACACCAGTCAGAATGGCCATCATCAAAAAGTCTACAAACAATAAATGCTGGAGAGGGTGTGTAGAAAAGGGAACCGTTTCACACTGTTGGTGGGAATGTACATTGATACAGCCACTATGGAGAACAGTATGGATGTTCCTTAAAAAACTAAAAATAGGGACTTCCCTGATGGTGCAGTGGTTAAGAATCTGCCTGCCAATGCAGGGGACATGGGTTCGAGCCCTGGTCCAGGAAGATCCCACATGCTGTGGAGTAATTAAGCCCGTGTGCCACAACTACTGAGTCTGCGACAGCTACTGAAGCCCGTGCGCCTAGAGCCCATGCTCCACAACAAGAGACGCCACCACAATGAGAAGCCCGTGCACTGCAACGAAGAATAGCCCCCACTCACCACAACTAGAGAAACCCTGCGCAGCAATGAAGACCCAACACAGCCAAAAATAAATAAGTAAATAAATAATTTATTTTGAAAAAAAAAAACAACTAAAAATAGAAATACCATATGACCCAGCAATCCCACTACTGGGCATATACCCAGAGAAAACCATAATTCAAAAAGACATATGCACCCCAATGTTCACTGCAGCACTATTTACAATAGCCAGGTCATGGAAGCAACCTAAATGTCCACTGACAGATGAATGGATAAAGAAGTGGTACGTATATACAATGGAATAGTACTCAGCCATAAAAAGGAATGAAATTGCATCATCTGTAGAGATGTGGATGAACCTAGAGACTGTCATCCAGAGTGAAGTAAGTCAGAAAGAGAAAAACAAATATCATATATTAACGCATATATGTGGAATCTAGAAAAATGGTACAGATGAACTGGTTTGCAGGGCATAAATTGAGACACAGATGTAGAGAACAGACGTATGGACACCAAGCGGGGAAAGCAGCATGGACTGGGGGTGGTGGTGAGATGAACTGGGAGATTGGGATTGGAAAAAAAAAAATTAAATGGTGATGATGATGATTAAAAAAAAAAAATCACTACATAATAGCCAAGACATGGAAGCAACCTACATGTCCATCTACAGATGAATGGATAAAGAAGATGTGGTATATATACACATAATGGAATATTAGCCTAAAAAGGAATGAAATAACTTTTGCAGCAACATGGATGGACCTAGAGATGATTACATTAAGTGAAGTAAGTCAGATAGAGAAAGACACATACCGTATGATTTCACTTATATGTGGAATCTAAAAAAGTGATATAAATGAACTAATTTATAAAACAGAAATAAACTCACAGACATAGAAAACAAACTTATGGTTACCAGACTGAATAGTGGCAGGAGGGGAGTGGGGAGGAGATAAATTAGGATTTTGGGAGTAGTATATATATACTGATATGCCCAAAATATGTGAACAATAAGGACCTACCGTGTAGCACAAGGAACTATATTCAATGTCTTGTAATAACTTAGAGTGGAAAAGAATCTAAAAAGAATATATATATATATATACACACACACACACACACACACACACACACATATATATGACTGAATCACTTTGCTGTACACCTAAAGCTAACATAACATTGTAATACTAATTATACTTCAATTTTAAAAAAATGGTTATAAGAAGAAAAAGAAAACCAAGTCTTCTCAATATTGAAAGAGCTAAGTTTTTGTTTTATTTTGTTGCTTTTTCTAAGTATGTCACTTACTATATCGAAATTTGAACTCCTTTATTGTCAGTTTTGTTAAATATTAACACATATTATCTCACAGTGATTTTGATTATATTTAATCAAGTGTTCAAAACTTTTGACATTTTTAATAAATTTCTAAGTTTTGATAAAATCACATTCTTTGACCTTGAGCTAACTTTGAGAGTTCTCTGAGGGCCCCTGGAAAGTCTCAAAGATTTGTTCTTTCATCTTGTAAAAAGAGAGATGTTAAATTGATTAGGTTTAGTTGGTATATTAAATTATGTGGGAAGTCTGTCAAATAGGAAGTGGTGTTTAACCTTATTTAGGTTATATTTTTATGAATATATGTTATTAATACAAGTGTTTCAAAAATCTTATGAAATTCCTAGACATTTGTTAATGTTCTTACTGTTCGTATGTGTCCATACGGCCTGATTTAATGTTATCAGTCATAATTCCAATTATCTTAAAATACTGTGCGTCACAAAAATAACTAAATTACTTTGTCAATTGCATTATAATGAGCTCTCATCAGATCTTTAACCATAACCATTTAAAGTCTTTTATTACTCACAGTTATGCTTTTACTTTTATTCTTCTCTGAAAGCATTTGCCATCAGCTATAGTCCAAAAAGTGCTTTGTCTTTAAAGAGATTCATGAAAAAACTCTGACAAGTACTCTGGAGCACAGATTTCTGTTAACTTTTTAAGATGCCACTGGACTGGGTAAGAATTTCCAGAAATCTAATGGATAAACTGATGATTCTATAAAGCTGCTAACTGAGGATCAAGTAGAACAAAAATTAATTACATGAGACTGAATGAACTGATGAGGATGATTACAATTTCTATGACTTTTTGTTTAAAACATTACTGGTTCTTTGATGTTTTGTTTTCCAGATTTAAGGAATCCTTTTTCTCTTTTCTCTTAAGCTATCACTATCTATGGCCTGCAGCAAACCGGGGGATTATACTCTTATAAATAAGGATGAAACATTTTTTTCCCCTACCTGATCCCTCCAAAATTTGGAAAACTCTTATTAAATATTCTTATTTTCATGGTAATGATGTTATCTGCATAAGTTCAATAAGCATCTGTTCTCCTTGTAATAGGACACAATTGAAAACACTGGTTTTATTACCAGTGCTTTGACTGGAATGTCATATTTGAGGATGATGTCCGTAGAATCAGATATAACCAGACAGAGTTAAGAAAGTGAGCTGACTTTAAAGAGCCAGTGCTTACAAAGCTCCTTGAAAAAACTGGTCTGGTATCTGGCTTACAGGGTTCCTGAACTCACAGGTGAGTAAGAAAGGTCACTTCCTGGCAGGCCCAGCAATCCTAAAATATTTTGTGTACCTCAAGAAGAGAGAAATTCACAATATCTATGGATATTGAAGGAAAATCTAATGGCAAGTTCTGAGCTTGACTTCCTGGCCTCAAGAGGCTTTTAAAAGTCTAGTCTGAGATCCCTTATTAAAAATTCTAGTAAAGCAGACTTAAAAAAAAAAAAAGTCTATATAGTCAATCAATATTCTTGCTAAACTTATGTAAATATAATCAGGCCAAGCTTAATGAGACAAGACTTATTTTGTAAACATATTAGTCCTACTTTGATTATCTTTGATAGAAATGGTAGGGAGAAATTCTATGTTTCAATGAGAAATTATAACCTACCTTTATAGATGTTCATTATCTTTGAGGTACTTTTATCTCTTTGTAAACTGAATCTTGCTTTTTTGGTGAATTTTGTCAGTAATTAAGGTTTCCAATTTTTCTCTCATCCTCTTGACATGGAGTCACTGAGAACTAAAACCTGACTGCCCAGGTCTGTATTGTTACTATCTAAAAAAGCCCTGGAATCTGAAGCTGGATGCTTCCATGCTCTGTTCTGAAAAATAACCATGACTGTGAGACACTGATGTATATGCCAGCAGCAGAGACATTCAAACTATAAAACAGGAAATTCATCGAATTGCCACTGCATGTTCTCACGTTTCAAGTCCAAGACCTAGAAATCTTTACTGACTGCCCTCTGGAGTCAAAAATTGGGTTAACAGTTTGTTCTAACCATTAAACTTTCTTTTTCTTTTGTTTCCACAGAAATGTACCTGATTAAATGCCTGAATGCTCACATGATATAGAAGCCTAACTTAGGTGGTTTCCCTATTCCCAGCTGCATCACTGCTTCCGGAAATGAGACACAACTGTTTATCTGGACAGACCTAGTCCCTGGAATGAGAGACTGATTCGATAAGATACGGAGCAATGTGCTCCACTTGTTCTTTTCTGCTTTTTCCAATCCATGTTTTTCTCATCCTTTACAGATCCTTTTCTCACAACTTCTAACTCAAATCTCTCTCCCTAGCTACCAACATGATTTTTAATATATGAAACTTAAAATTTCAAATGGGGAGTGAAAATATGACACTCTGACATAAAGATTATTTTGAGCTAAAGGCACATGAAAAGAAACAGAGACACACACAAAAACCCTTTCTGTCCTCTCCCTCTCTATCAGGAGGGGAAGGGTGATTTTTAATCATGGGAGAAAACTCTAGATTCTTATCAGCCCAGAGACAGCACTGAGAGGAATCTTCATAGCAGACCTTACTAAAACAATCCTTATCTTCCATGGGCTTCCCTGTATATTTATCTTTCCGCAGTTTGTTACCCATTAGAATCTAAACCCCTTTTCCTTTGTCTTGTCACTTTTCTAAAACCTTATCGTTCTTTGTTCAGATGTTATATTAACCCCAAGTCCTAACCACCCCTTTGAGATCTTCATCACTGAACTCTTTAATAAGAGCACACTTTAATAAGCTCTGGTTTTCTCTTGTTAATCTGTTTTTATCAGTCTACTTTCTTGAGCCTTAGCTGAAGAACCCAGCAGGGTAGAGGGGGAGATTATTCTTCCCCTACAATGCCAAGTACATTCTTTCAAGTATACTGATAATCAAGTTTTAAAATGTTCAAACATCCCAGATGATGTTCACACTATCTGGAGAAATGCACAGTTTGAGGTGTTACTATATTAAGATGGACGTTGAAAGTAGAGTAAGATAAAAGTTATAATAGTTGTAAAAATATACTGGTGCACTGTAATTTACCCTTTAAAAAACATTTCCTCAGCCTGCTAACATCCCAGAGATGGGGTATTTGATTGTTTTTAACAACAAGAGAAAAATAACCTTGACAAGCAAGAGAGAGAGAGTGGAGAGTGAGGACGAGGGAGGGAGAGAAAGAAGGGAAAGAATTTCTTAAATTTCTTCTCAAGAATGTCTAATCCTGAAAGTGATTGATAGATCATAGAATTTCTCCTTTAATGTAGAGAAGATTCTCCTTTTGCAACTATATCATGAAGCTTATAGTCATATGGTAGAAGGAAGAAATGACATGGGAAAATAAAAGAAATGCCTGCTTCTTGCCATTTAAGGGACAGTGGGTAAAAAAAGCAGAAAAAACAGTTATAAAAGTGGTCGAGGGCTTCCCTGGTGGTCCAGTGGTTGAGAGTCCACCTGCCGATGCAGGGGACACGGGTTGGTGCCCCGGTCCGGGAGGATCCCACATGCCGCGGAGCGGCTGGGCCCATGAGCCATGGCCGCTGAGCCTCCGCGTCTGGAGCCTGTGCTCCGCAACGGGAGAGGCCACAACAGTGAGAGGCCCGCGTACCGAAAAAAAAAAAAAAAGTGTCAGACCCCTGAGCCATAATCTTGCTCCTTTAGCTGAAGATGCAGGTGTGTTACAGAAATTTAGGGCAACACTAAGAGCAGAGGAATTCTTGTCTCTCTCCCTGACGGAAAGAACGAAGTATGGGAGCTGCCTCAATCCAATCACCAGGGTGGGATGGAATGGCCAAGCTTAGAGTCCATTCTAGCCTCATGGCTCTTCCCACGTGGCAGGGATGCTGACTGAGAGCCAGTGGGCCTCCCTGGAGAACATGGTGAAAGCACAACATGAATATGAGAGCTGACCAGGGATCACCCCTGGGCTTTGATACACACAGGAGGTTAGAGAACGGATGTACCATTCTCTAAATTCAGCACACGTCCCTGTAGAATGCCCAGAATGAGCCTGAATGGGTCATTTATTTGTAGACACCTGCCAGCACAACCCCAAGGACCAGCACGGTGCCTGGAGGACCCCTCCTGGCCAGTGTTCTAGATCACCTAACCCTCCCATAGTCCAAACCATCTTAAGAAGGATCAGAAAAAGAGAAAATGTTGAAACTAAATAATTTTTCAAAAGAAACAGTTAAATCTAGAGAAACTAATTATTGGCTCAGGCTATGTTTGGACTAACGTTAGTATGTCTCTACTTTCTTTTATTTATTTATTTAATTTATTTATTTTTGGCTGCATTCGTCTTCGTTCCTGCGCACAGGCTTTCTCTAGTTACGGTGAGTGGGGGCTATTCTTCGTTGTGGTGCACGGACTTCTCATTGCTGTGGCTTCTCTTGTTGCAAAGCATGGGCTCTAGGTGCACAGGCTCAGTAGTTGTGGCTCGCGGGCTCTAGGGTGCAGGCTCAGTAGTTGTGGCGCACGAACTTAGTTGCTCCGCGGCATGTGGGATATTCCCGGACTAGGGCTCGAACCCATGTCCCCTGCATTGGCAGGTGGATTCTCAACCACTGCACCACCAGGGAAGCCCCTGTCTCTACTTTCTACTCCTTAGAGGCCAGTGAAAGAGCTAAGAGTCTCTGTACAGAATAATGGCACTATATTTTCTTGGCACATCTGAGCATAGTGTGTGAAAATTTATGATGCCATTACAGTATTAACCACAGAGTCAGTTTCATAATACATATTACTACTGCCAAAAAAAACCAGTATACCCACTCAGTCTAAAAACCCACGGCAGGCAACAACACTCACTTTTCAGGGCCCTTAGAAATTTTTTTGCTCCGGGCTGAGTTTGGAGAGAATGAAATCCCCATGTTGGCTAAAAGAAGAGGACTCTAGCCAGATTTCAAGATAATTAAACTGGTCAACCAGCTCCAAGACATTATCAGCTGCTGTTTTAATTGCTAATGAGATAGTCAGTTTCTATAATCTGGGAGATGGACCAAAAAACACGGGCTTGGTTTTCCTTTCGTTTTACATCAGTTCAGTGGAGAAGAGTGATCCTTCCCTCTTGGTACTCTCGCTCTACAAGCTGCTGATAACCTGTGGCAGAGAGGGAGCCCTGCTCTACCACCATGACACACACGTACAGAAGGAAGCACATTGGGTTCGACGGTTATTAACAAACACAAACATAACGTAGACCTAAGAAATTATTTCTGGGCATTCTAATCTGCAGGACCCACGTAACTCCCAAAAGACAAATACATAAAGAGAAAGGGTAGCTACCTTCTTGACGGAACAGGTAATCGAGAGGATGTGACCTCTGGTTGACCCTCGAGCTGGACCTGGGCAATCAGAGGTTCCCCACCTGCTCCCCTGTCCTACCGTTCAGACAGTGGGAGCTGTTCCAAGGACAGAGCCTTGAGAGTAAGGTGTTGCTGAGATCTTCTGGTCTGAATGCATGACTGAACATGGTTAATTAAGCTCTTTTTATAAACTTTTAAGATTCTGCTGGGCAGGTGTGATGATCTACTCATCTTGCGACCACTGAAGTAAAACCTCACAAGTAAGTTTCCTTGCTTATTAAACCTGCCACCTACCCATCTGGAGTGGCCTCTTTCTTCGGTTTCTCCTTGCCCTCCGTGTACAGGGGCCAGTTTGTGATCTAACACTTCTGGAAATATTTAGACTGTGGCTCCTCAAAAAATTTGCAAACCCCTTTATGGTTTTTCCAAAACCTGTGTTCCTGAAATTAATATTCTGATTTAATAGATGTCATGTTGGTCTTGCAATACAGCTCTCTGTCATTACTTTGTTATTCATGACTTTCACTTGATATAATTGCACAAATGACACAGGAAGCTTGGCAGGGCTGGAATTAGAAAACACCTGGTTCACAAGAACTACGAGATCTAATGATGTCCAAATGCATCTGCTTAAGAAACATTCTAAAGCAACAGAAAAATCCAGCAGAGATATTTAGTCTGTTTCAGTATTCAAGGCAAGTATATTTCCAGTGAATTAAAAATCTCACAGGAAGAATAAGGGAATGATTATAAATTGTTGACAAAATTAATACCAGAGCAGTCAGTTGGGGAAGCATAATTCTAATGATTATTGGCAATTTATTCTAACATTTCTAAGGCATAATGCCCTTAAACATTTTGTATGTACCTGTACTACAGCATATAATATATTATATTGAAATTACTTATATACATAGTGATTTCCATAGGTAAAAGTAGGCATGTTTTGGACAGGAGGACTGTTTTTTTTTTTTTTTTTTTTTCAGAACTGTTTTAAAATCTTTTTACAGTGCTGGAATTCAATCAATGCTATTAAATGATAACAAATGATCCTTTACTCTGTACGAATGGAAAACCTTTAAGACGAATTCAATTGAAATACTATGGAATAATTTAAAAAGTTTATTAGGATGAAATGTTTTGTAATAAATAGAACATATATTGAGGCTATGATGAGGTGAATGTGGAAGGTGAGTACAATTTATAACAAGAGATTTAAAAGGCCTTTCTGATGCCCCCCCCCCATTTTTTTAAACCAGATATATAATAATAAAAACTGAATATATATCAGTGTCCCTACAGACCTCCCTCTTTAAACCCTTGAAGGCTCCTCCCTCATACTGGCCCATCATTGAAAGGCTATAAGGCTTCTAGAAAGACCTCTTATTCTATCTTCATCTGAGACCATTAGTGTATCCTCAAACAAGACTACAGAGATTTGATGAACAAAATCCGATCCTTCCCTACCCCCACCCAGTAAGCTTTTAATCAGTTAAAATGAAACTAATATAATTGAAATGAAATTTGCAAAAGCTTATTAATATGGTGATATGCAGTATTTCTACAGGGTGGCTGGGTGGGGAGGATGCAGGAGCTTCTGTCTCCTTGTGAAGGTAGATATAATTTCTCACTGGGGCTAAAATGACTTTCTCCTCAGAGTCCCAAGGCTGGGGAATGGTATACAAAAAGGGAGAGGTGGAGTTGGGCCTTCGCTCCTAAGATCAAGAAAAGGAAAGAAGAATGGGGCAGTTAAATGCTCACTAGACAAGTCAGAGGAAGGAGACAGTGTTGGATTAATGGGCTACTTCTGTCTTAATGACTGGGTTTTATTTGAAAGAAACTAAAACAATATATGATTCTAAAAGCATTTTTGTTTCAATTTCATCATCTAAAAAGATTACAAAGTTTACTCTTCTACTTTAAGTAAAAACAGAAACATATTTTAAAAGTTATCCTTTCTTAAGAATTTGCAATACAATACTGAGGAACTATGTCAAAATATCTTTATTTTATTCAACACCCTGCTTCCCCAAATTGTAAAGATGATGTAAGAATGACCGAAAATTGTGAAGAACTGATCTAACTTGTTGCTTGTAACAATTTAAGTTCAGTTACAAAAAATTGAGCTCCACTATTTTTCAATCATGTACTACCAATAATTTATGTAAAGGCTAGGAACTTGAAAGAAAAAAATATTTATTAAAAAAATCCCTAGCCCTGTCATTTAGTAGTTGGTTTTCAATAACATATTATGTAAAGGCTAAGAACTTGAAAGACAGAGATATTAAAATCTAATCTCTGACCTCTATGAGTGCGTGAGAGAGACAAAGAAAGCAATAATTATGATAAAATAGGATAAGTACTACGATAAAATAATCCTAAGGTACTGAAGCACCAGGAAAAAAGGGCTTCCAATTCAGCTAAATTCCTTCTTTTCTCAGCAGTGCATCAAATGGCCAGTTACAATAGTTTGTATGAAAAGCTTCCTATTTTTGAGGACTTTAACCCAGAGGTTATCAATTCTTACTGAGCACCAGTATCACTTGAGAATATTTTGAAAATGTACCTATGTCCAGACTGTTCAGGCTAGAGAGAAATCTAGAGATTTCTAGAGATTTAGTTATTTTGGGGTAGAGATGGAGCACCAACATTTAAAGGAAAAAAAAAAAATTTCCCCAGCTGATTCTGCTGTGTGGTTAAGGCTGAGAACCACTTCCGTCTCCAGGTTTCTCTGGTTATTATGCAAAAATTTAAAAGAGAATAGTTCAGGGCAAGAGTTGCTTTTCACAAAATTTCATTTTAAGACAGGAAAAGATTGAAAAGAGGATCCTGAAACCAAAATTGGGGTCATAGGGTTAAACAAATTCAGCATAGGACATGTAACATTAACAGAGGAAGGTAAAATCATGCTGCAAACTAAATTAATTCTCTGAAGACTTATTAGTAGGAAGAAAGTCAACGAGCAATGTAGAAAATGATTTAAGCCCCGCCACTGCCATTTTATCTAGGGGCAAACTCTGTCAAAGACTATTTAGTGGTTTGCCCTATTACCACAAACTTATCACCATCTGTTCCTTTTGTATGTTCCTCTCTTTCTGCTGAGAAGAAAAGCTTCCCAGTATATTATTAGGTTTCCTATTATATACATTCAATCCTGTGGCTTGAATATCACAGTTTTGCAATTAGAAAGCAGCATTTTTGCCCTCCAAATGTCCCCACAACACTCAGTACTTGTTAACTTCCATAGCATCACTGATTTTTAACTTCTGAGATTTCCCCGAAACACGCTGAAATGAGAAAAAAAAAAAAAAAAGATTGTGTTAAAGCTTATGAGCGTACCTTCTGACCCAGGCTATTTTTGTCTCTTCACCTTTATCAGAATACCTGTTATGACCTTAAGAGTACTCTTATTAGAACATCCGATTTCAGTTGCCCTGTTCACTGGAGAAGCTGAAGATATCTGTGCTTCATTTTCAAATATTAGTTTTTTCTCCCCTGAAAAACTTCAAGGAAAATTTTGTTGGAATATGTTGATGCAAATAGGGAAAATCTTGGTTTAATGCTTATTTAGACATCATTCTGGTGGCATTTTAAAATTCAATTTCTCATTAGAGGAATAATGTTAATGGAGAGAATGCGGGTCCAGGGGACTATGTGTAGATACAACCTATTGCTACCACTGCATTTTGATTTGTCCTTGCAGATACTCAAAATTTTTCATTAACCAAGTTTCCATAACTGGAATTGGGCAAATCTTCCTCTTATTCCATTGAGATGATCTGGCTATGTTCTTTCTTCCAGGGAGCTAGGCCAGGTAATATATGAATGGCCCTCAGTGCTGTGCTTTACAAGCATACAAGAGTGATAGCTCACATGCCAATATAATGCTAAGCACTTATAAAAAGACAAAAACAATAAAATGCATTCACTAGTATTTCTATTGCTTAAAATCTATGGTAGAGAGATTTGCTTTCTTCCACCTCATGGGCAAGAGCCCCTCCCCAAATTCCTGAGTTGATAATTCCAGTGGGGGAGGCTCCCGTGAAAGAAGCCTTAGCTGGGATAAGTGCCCTTTTCAACCCAGCATGACTGAAGACAGAGGTGAGGAGAAGACTGAGAAGACTGGGCGTGGGAGGACCGCATGGCCGACAGGGTCTTGGTGCTCTGGCTGGGTGTCAGGCCTGAGCCTCTGAGGTGGGAGAGCCGAGTCCAGGACACTGGACCACTAGAGACCTCCAGGCCCCACATAATATCAATCAGCAAGAGCTCTCCCAAAGATCTCCATCTCAACATTAAGACGCAGCTCCACCCAATGGAGAGCAAGCTCAAGTGCTGGAAGCCCCGTGCCAAACAACTAGCAAGACAGGAATACAGCCCCACCCATTAGCAGAGAGGCTGCCTAAAATCATACTAAGTTCACAGACACCCCAAAACACACCACCAGATGAGGCCTTGCCCACCAGAAACACAAGATCCAGTCCCACCACCAGAACACAGGCACCAGTTCCCCTTCAACAGGAAGCCTACACAACCCACTGAACCAACCTCAACCACTGGGGGCAGACACCAAAAACAACGGGAACTATGAACCTGCAGGCTGAGAAAAGGAGACCCCAAACACAGTAAGTTAAACAAAATGAGAAGACAGAGAAATACGCAGCAGATGAAGGAGCAAGGCAAAAACCCACCAGATCAAACAGATGAATAGGAAATAGGAAATCTACCTGAAAACAAATTCAGAATAATGATAGTAAAGATGATCCAAAATCGTGGAAGTAGAACAGAGAAAATACAAAAAATGTTTAACAAGGACCTAGAAGAACTAAAGAGCAAACAAACAATGACGAACAACATAATAAATGAAATTAAAAGTTCTCTAGAAGTAATCAATAGCAGAATAACTGAGGCAGAAGAACAGGTAAGTGACCTGGAAGATTAAAGAGTGGAAATAACTGCTGCAGAATAGAATAAAGAAAAAAGAATGAAAAGAATTGAGGACAGTCTCACAGACCTCTGGGACAACATTAAACACACCAACATTCCAATTAATGGGGTCTCAGAAGAAGAAGAGAAAAATAAAGGGTCTGAGAAAATATTTGAAGAGATTATAGCTAAGATGGGAAAGGAAATAGTCAAGTCCAGGAAGTGCAGAGAATCCCATAGAGGATAAATCCAAGGAGAAACATGCCAAGACACATATTAACCAAACTATCAAAAATTAAATACAAAGAACAATATTAAAAGCAGTAAGGAAAAAAACAACAAATAACATACAAGGGAATCCCCATAAGGTTAACAGCTGATCTTTCAGCAGAAACTCTGCAAGCCAGAAGGGAGTGGCAGGACATATTTAAAGTGATGAAAGTGAAAAACCTACAACCAAGATTACTCTACTCACCAAGGATCTCATTCAGATTTCACAGAGAAATTAAAATCTTTACAGATAAGCAAAAGTTAAGAGAATTCACCACCACCAAACCAGCTTTACAACAAATGCTAAAGGAACTTCTCTAGGCAGGAAACACAAGAGAAGGAAAAGACATACAAAAACAAACCCAAAACAATTAAGAAAATGGTAATAGAAACATACATATCAGTAATTACCTTAAATGTGAATGGATTAAATGCTCCAACCAAAAGACACAGGCTGGCTGAATGGACACAAAAACAAGACCCGTATACATGCTGTCTATAAGAGACCCAATTCAGACTAGGGGCACATACAGACTAAAAGTGAGGGATGGAAAAAGATATTACATTCAGTTAGAAATCAAAAGAAAGGTGGAGTAGTAATTTTCATATCAGAAAAAAGAGACTTTAAAATAAAGACAATTACAAGAGACAAGGAAGGACACTACATAATGATCAAGGGATCAATCCAAGAAGATATAACAATTGTAAACATTTATGCACACAACATAGGAGCACCTCAATACATAAGGCAAATGTTAACAGCCATAAAAGGGGAAATTGATGGTAATACAATAATAGTAGGGGACTTTAACACACCACTTTCACCAATGGACAGACCACACACAAAGAAAATAAATAAGGAAACACAAGCTTTAAATGACACGTTATTCAAGATGGACATAATTGATATTTATAGGACATTTCATCCAAAAACAACAGAATACACTTTCTTCTCAAGTGCTCATGTAACACTCTCCAGGATACATCATATCTTGGGTCACAAACCAAGCTTTGTTAAATTGAAGAAAATTGAAATCGTATCAAGTATCTTTTCCGACAACAATGCTAAGGAACTAGGTACCAATTATAGGAAAAAAACTGTAAAAAATACAAACACATGGAGGTTAAACAATATGCTGTAAAATAACGAAGATATCACTGAAGAAATCAAAGAGGAAATCAAAAAATAGGTAGAAATAAATGACAATGAAAACACGACGACCCAAAACCTATGGGACGCAGCAAAAGCAGTCCTAAGAGGGAAGTTTATAGCAATACAGCACTACCTAAAGAAACAAGAAAAATCTCAAATAAACAACCTAAACTTACACCTAAAGCAAAAGAAGAGAAAAATCCCTCAAAGTTAGCAGAAGGAAAGATATCATAAAGATCACATCAGATAAATGGAAAAACAAAAGAAATAACTGAAAAGAAATGAAGGAAACAATAGCGAAGATCAATGAAACTAAAAGCTGGTCCATTGAGAAGATAAACAAAATTGATAAACCTTAGCCAGACTCATCAAGAAAAAAAGTGAGAAGACTCAAATCAACAGGATTAGAAATGAAAAAGAAGTAACAACTGACACTACAGAAAAACAAAGGATCATGAGAGATTACTAAAAGCAACTATATGTCAATAAAATGGACAACCTGGAAGAAATGGAAAAATTCTTAGAAAAGCAAAACCATCCAAGTCTAAATCAGGAAGAAAGAGAAAATATGAACAGATCAATCACAAGCACTAAAATTGAAACTGTGACTAAAAATCTTCCAACAAACAAAAGCCCAGGACCAGATGGATTCACAGGTGAGTTCTATTAAACATTCAGAGAAGAGCAAACACATACCCTTCTCAAACCCTTCCAAAATACAGCAGAGGGAGAAACACTCCTAAACTCATTCTACAAGGCCATCACTCTGATACCAAAACCAGACAAAGATGTCACAAAAAAGAAAACTACAGGCCAATATCACTGATGAACACAGATGCAAAAATCCTCAACAGAATGCTAGCAAACAGATTCCAACAGCACATTAAAAGGATCATACACCATGACCAAGTGGGGTTTATCACAGGAATGCTAGGATTCTTCAATTTACGAAAATCAATCAATGTGATACATCATATTAACAAACTGAAGGATAAATATCATATGACATTCTCAATACATGCAGAAAAAGCTTTCAACAAAATTCAACACACATTTATGATAAAAACTCTCCGGAAAGTAGGCACAGAGGTAACCTACCTCAACATAATAAAGGCCGTATATGACAAACCCACAGCCAACATCGTTCTCAAGGGTGAAAAACTGAAACAATTTTCCCTAAGATCAGAAACAAGATAGGTTGCCCACTCTCACCACTATTATTCCACATAGTTTTGGAAGTTTTAGCCACAGCAATCAGAGAAGAAAAAGAAATAAAAGATATCCAAATTGGAAAAGAAGTAAAGCTGTCACTGTTTGCAGATGATATGATACTATACATAGAGAATCCTAAAGAGGCTACCAGAAAACTACTAGAGCTAATCAATGGATTTGATAAAGTAGCAGGATATAAAATTAATGCACAGATATCTCTTGCATTCCTATACACTAATGATGAAAAATCTGCAAGAGAAAAATCTGCATTTACCACTGCAGCCAAAAGAATAAAATACCTAGGAATAGACCTACCTAAGGAGACAAAAGACCTGTATGCAGAAAAGTATGACACTGATGAAAGAAATTAAAGATGATACAAATAGATAAAGAGATATACCATGTTCTTGGATTGGAAGAATCAACATTGTGAAAATGACTCTACTACCCAAAGCAATCTACAGATTCAATGCAATCCCTATCAAACTACCAATGGCATTTTTCACAGAACTAGAACAAAACAGTTCACAGTTTGTATGGAAACACAAAAGACCCCGAATAGCCAAAGAAATCTTGAGAAAGAAAAATGGAGCTGGAGGAATGAGGCTCCCAGACTTCAGACTATACTACAAAGCTACAGTAATCAAGACAGTATGGTACTGGCACAAAAACAGAAAGATAGATCAATGGAACAGGACAGAAAGCCCAGAGATAAATCCACGCCCATATGCTCACCTTATCCTTGATAAAGGAGTCAAGAATATACAATGGAGAAAAGACAGCCTCTTCAATAAGTGGTGCTGGGAAAACTGGACAGCTACATGTAAGAGAATGAAATTAGGACACTTCCTAACACCATACACAAAAATAAACTCAAATGGATTAAAGACCTAAATGTAAGGCCAGACACTATAAAACTCTTAGAGGAAAACATAGGCAGAACACTCTATTACATAAATCACAGCAAGATCCTTTTTGAAATAAAAGGATCCTTTTGATCCTTTTGGAAATAAAAACAAAAATAAACAAATGGAACCTAATGAAACTTCAAAGCTTTTGCACAGCAAAGGAAACCATAAATAAGATGAAAAGACAACCCTCAGAATGGGAGAAAATATTTGCAAATGAAGCAGCTGACAAAGGATTAATCTCCAAAATTTACACACAGCTCATGCAGCTCAATATCAAAAAAATAAACAACCCAATTCAAAAATGGACAGAAGATCTAAATAGACATTTCTCCAAAGAAGACATGTAGCTGGCCAACAAACACATGAACAGATGCTCAACATCACTAATTATTAGAGAAATGCAAATCAAAACCACAACGAGGTATCACCTTACACTGGTCAGAACGGCCACCATCAAAAAATCTACAACAAATAAATGTTGGAGAGGGTATGGAGAAAAGGGAACCCTCTTGCACTGTTGGTGGGAATGTAAATTGATACAGCCACTATGGAGAACAGTATGGAGGTTCCTTAAAGAACTAAAAATAGAACTAGCATTTGACCCAGCAATACCACTATTGGGCCTATACCCTGAGAAAACCATAACTGAAAAAGAGACATGTACCACAATGTTCACTGCAGCTCTAATTACAATAGCCAAGACATGGAAGCAATCAAAGTGTCCATCAATAGATGAATGGATAAAGAAGATGTGGCGCATATATACAATGGAATACTATTCAGCCATAAAAAGAAACAAAATTGAGTTATTTGTAGTGAGGTGGATGGACCCAGAGACTGTCATACAGAGTTAAGTAAGTCAGAAAGAGAAAAACAAATACCATATGCTAACACATATATATGGAATCTAAAAAAGAAAAATGTTTCTGATGAACCTAGGGGCAGGAGCAGAATAAAGACACACACGTAGAGAATGGACTTGAGGACACGTGAGGGGGAAATGTAAGCTGGGACGAAGTGAGAGTGTAGCACTGACATATATACACTACCAAATGTAAAATAGATAGCTAGTGGGAAGCAGCTGCATAGCACAGGGAGATCAGCTCCATGCTTTGCGACCACCTAGAGGGGTGGGATAGGGAGGGTGGGTGGGAAAAGCAAGCGGGAGGGGATATGGGGATATATGTATACATATAGCTGATTCACTTTGTTATACAGCAGAAACTAACACACTCTTGTAAAGCAATTATACTCCAATATAGATGTTAAGAATATCTATGGTAGATAATATGGCAAAATGAGGAGAATGAGGAGTGTGTTCCAAATCAAAGAAGAAGAGAAATCTGAGAAAAAAGATTTTAATGAAGTGGAGATAAGCAATCTGTCCAATAAAGAGTTCAAAGTTACAGTTAAACATGCTCACTGAACTCAGGAAACAAATGGATGAACACCGTGAGAATTTCAAGAGAGAGAAAATATAAGAAAGTACCACACAGAATTTATAACTGAAATTAAAAAAACACAGGGTTCAACAGCAGACTGGATGAAGTAGAAGAATGAATCAGCAAAGTGGAAGAAAAAGCAGTGAAAATCACCTGCACAGAGCAGCAAAATAGGAAAAAAAACTTTTTTAAGTAATGATAACTTAAGAGACCTTTGAGACAACATGAAGTAGAACAACAGTTTCATTATATTGGTCCCTGAAGGAAAACAGAAAGGGCCAGAAAAATTATTTGAAGAAATAATGGGAAGAAAACTTCCTTAATCTGGGGAACGAAACAGACATCCAGGTCAAGGAAGCACACAGCGTCCCAAACAAGATAAACTCAAAAAGAAGCACACACTGAGACACATTAAAATTAAAATGACAAAATTTAAGAATAAAGAGAGACTCTTTTTTTTAGTAGTGCATCAGTATATTTATTTTTATTGAAGTATAGTTGATTTACAATGTTGTGCTAGTTTCAGGTACACATCAAATTGATTCAGTTATATAATATATACATAATGCATATGTGTATGTATTATACATACATACACATGTATGTATTACATATATAATATGTATGTATTACATATATATTCTTTTTAAGATTCTTTTTCATTATAGGTTATTGAAGATATTGAATATAGTTCCCTGTCCTATACAGTAGGTCCCTGTTGTTTATCTATTTTATATATAGTAGTATGTATCTGTTAATTCCAAACTCCTAATTTATCCCTCTTAAACACAGCAAGACAAAAAAACTTATATGTAATATGTAATGCTGCTTTTAAGATTATTACTTCTTGCATATAAGACAAAGAAGGACACCACATAATGATAAAGGAGTCAATCCAGCAAGAAGGTATAATATACATGCACCCAACACATGAGCATCAAAATATATAAAGCAAATAACTCTGTTATCAGCAGATTTTTCAACAGAAAATTTACAAGCCAGAGGGAGTGGCATAACATATTCAAAGTGCTGAAAGAAAAAATTTCCCCCCCCAAATTCTCTACCTGGCAAGGTTATCATTCAGAACTGAGGAAAAGATTAAGAGTTTTACAAATAAGCAGAAGCTAAAGGAATTCACCATCATTAAACCAGCTTTACAAAAAAATGTTAAAGGAACTTCTCTACACTGAAAAGAAAAGGCACTAATTAATAATAAGAAAACATACAGAAGTAAAACTCTCACCGGAAAAGGCAAATATACAGTAAAAGTAGTGGATCAATCACTTATAAAGCAAGTATGAAGCATAAAAGTCACAAGTAGTAAATGAAACTAAAATTATAATTAGTTAAGAAAGCATAAAATAAAAACATGTAAAAGGTGTCATCAAAAAAATAAAATGTGGGTGGGGGAGTAAAAATGTAAGCTTTAGTACGTATTCAAAGTTAAGCTGCTATCAACCTAAGACTGCCATATACATAGGATGTTATATGTGAATCTCATGCTAACCACACACACACAAAAAACTTATAGTAAACATACAGAAGAAAATGAAAAAGAAATCTAAATATAACACTAAAGAAAGCCAGCAAACCACAAGAGAAGAGAGAAAGAGAACTAAAACAGCTCCAAAACAATTAACAAAATGGCAATAAATACATCCCTATGAATAATTGCTTTAAATGTAAATGGACTAAATTCACCAATCAAAAATATACAGTGGCTGAATGGATAAAAAAGAAGAGACTCATCTATATGCTCCCTATATATGTAAGAGATGCACTTCAGAAAAAGGACACACACAGACTAAATGTGAAGGGAATGAAAAATATACTGCATACAAATGTAACTGAAGAGAAAGCTGGTATAGCTATCCTCATATCAGACAAAATAGACATTAAAATAAAGACTGCAATAAAAAACAAAGAAGGCACTATATAATGATAAAGGGGTCAATCCAGCAAGAATCTATGCCATTTATAAATATACATGCAACTAACATTTGAGCACCAAAATATATACATCAAATATTAATGGACCTATTGGGAGAAGTTGGAAGCAATACAATAATAGTAGGGACTTTAACATCCCACTTATAACAATATACAGATCATCCACACAGAAAATCTATAAGGAAATATTGGCCTTAAACAACACATTAGACTAGATGAACAAGAGATATATATATATAGAACATTCCCCCAAAAGCAGCAGAATACACATTCTTCTCAACTTCACATGAAACATTCACCAGGACAGATTACATGTTAGGCCACAAGACATGTCTCAATAAATTCTAGCATCTTTTTCAATCACAGTGGTATAAAACTAGAAATCAATTATAAGAAGAAAACTGGAAAAACCATATAAACATGAAGATTAAACAACATGCGGCTGAACAACTAATGGGTCATTGAAGAAATCAAAGGAAAAGTCAAAAAAATATTTTACCTACAGACAAATGAAAACTGAAATATGACATACCAAAATGTAGAATGCAGTAAAAGCAATTCTAAGGGGACAGTTCACAGTCATCAGGCCTACCTCAAGAAACAAGAAAAATCTCATATAAGCAATCTAAATTTACACCTAAAAGAACTAGAAAAAAAAGAACAAAAGGAAATAATAAAGATCAGAGAAGAAATAAATAAAATAGAGACTAAACAGACAATAGAAAAAGATCAGTGAACCTAAGAGCTGGTTCTTTGAGAAGATAAACAAATGAACAAGCTTCTGCTAAACTAACCAAGAAAGAAAGATAGAGGGTTTAATAAACTTAAATAAACTTAAAACAAAACTCAGAAATGAAAGAAGACAAGTTAAACCCATACCACAGAAATGCAAGGGATCATAAGAGAATTACTATGAACAATTATATACCAACAAATTGGACAACCATGAAGAAATTTCTAGAAACATAAAATGTACCAAGACTGAATTATGAAGAAATAGAAAACTCAAATAGACTGATCACAAGTAAGGAGATTGAATTAGTAATTAAAAGCCTCCCAACAAACAAAAGTCCAGGACCAGATGGCTTCACTGGTGAAGTCTTCCAAACATTCAAAGATGATTTGATACCTACGCTTCTTAAATCCTTCCAAAAAACTGAAGAAGAAGGAATGCTTCCAAACACATTTTAAAAGGCCAGGATTACAAGGCCACATACAAGGCCAGGATTACCCTGATATCAAAACCAGACAAAGACAGCACATAAAAAGAAAATTACAGATCAAAATTCCTGATGAACATAGATGTAAAATCCTCAAGAAAGTATTAGCAAACTGAATTCAGCAATACATTAAAAGGATCATAAACCACAAACAAGTGGGATTTATTCTGGGAATGCATGGATGGTTCAATATCCAAAAAATCAATGTGATATACTACATTAACAAAATAGGGACTTCCCTGGTGACACAGTCGTTAAGAATCCACTTGCCAATGCAGAGGTCATGGGTTCGAGCACTGGTCCGGGAAGATCCCACATGCTGCAGACCAACTAAGCCTGTGTGCCACAACTACTGGGCCTGCACTCTAGAGCTCGCGAGCCACTACTGAGCTCCCACGTGCCACAACTATTGAAGCCCGTGTGCCTAGAGCCTGTGCTCTGCAACAAAGACAAGCCACCACTATGAGAAGCCTGCGCACCACAACGAAGAGTAGCCCCCACTCACTGCAACTAGAGAAAGCCCACACACAGCAACAAAGACCTCATGCAGCCAAAAATAAACAAAATAAAGGATAAATATCATAAAATCATCTCAAGAGATGCAAAAAAAACACTTAACAAAATTCACCATTGATTTATGATAAAAAGTCTCAACAACGGTGTATAGAAGGAATGTGCCTAAACATAATAAAGACCATATATGACAAACCCACAGTTAACATCATACTCAATGGTGAAAAGCTTAAAGTTCTTCCTCTAAGATCAGGAACAAGACAAGTATGCTCACTCTTGCCACTTTTATTCAACATAGCCCTAGCTACAGCAATTAGGAAAGAAAAAGATCAAAAGGCACCCAAATTGGAAAGGAAGAAGTAAAACCATCACTATTAGCAGATGACATGATACTATATATAGAAAACCCTAGACTCTACCAAAAAAAATTGTTAGAACTAATAAATGAATTCAGTAGAGTCATAGGATATAAAATCAATATACAAAATTCTGTGGCATTTCTATGGACTAATAATGAACAATCAGAAAGAAATTATGAAAAAAATTCCATTTACATTGCATCAAAGAGAATAAAATAGCTAGAATTAAGTTTTTTTTTTTTTAATTTTAACATCTTTATTGGAGTATAATTGCTTTACAATGGTATGTTAGTTTCAGCTTCACAACAAAATGAATCAGTTATATATATACATATGTTCCCATATCTCTTCCCGCTTGCGTCCCCCTCCCTCCCACCCTCCCTATCCCACCCCTCCAGGCGGTCACAAAGCACCAAGCTGATCTCCCTGTGCTATGCGGCTGCTTCCCACTAGCTATCTACCTTACGTTTGGTAGTGTATATATGTCCATGCCTCTCTCTCACTTTGTCACAGTTTACCCTTCCCCCTCCCCATAGCCTCAAGTCCATTCTCTAGTAAGTCTGTGTCTTTATTCCTGTTTCACCCCTAGGTTTTTCATGACATTTTTTTTCCTTAAATTGCATATATATGTGTTAGCATACGGTATTTGTCTCTCTCTTTCTGACTTACTTCACTCTGTATGACAGACTCTAGGTCTATCCACCTCACTACAAATAGCTCAATTTCGTTTCTTTTTATGGCTGAGTAATATTCCATTGTATATACGTGCCACATCTTCTTTATCCATTCATCCGATGATGGACACTTAGGTTGTTTCCATCTCTGGGCTATTGTAAATAGAGCTGCAATGAACACTTTGGTACATGACTCTTTTTGAATTATGGTTTTCTCAGGGTATATGCCCAGTAGTGGGATTAGAATTAAGTTTAATCAAGGAAGTGAAAGACCTGTGCATTGAAAACTACATGACACTAATGAAAGAAATTGAAGAAGACACACAAAAAATGGAAAGATATTCTGTACTCATGGATTAAAAGAATTAAATTGTTAAAATGCCCATAATGCCCAAAGAAGACACACAATAAATGGGAAGATATTCTGTGCTCATGGATTAAGAGAATTAATATTGTTAAAATGTCCATACTGCCCAAAGAAGACACACAATAAATGGAAAGATATTCTGTGCTCATGGATTAAAAGAATTAATATTGTTAAAATGTCCATAATGCCCAAAGAAGACACACAATAAATGGAAAGATATTCTGTGCTCATGGATTAAAAGAATTAATATTGTTAAAATGTCCATACTGCCCAAAGCAATCTACAGATTCAATATAAGCCCTATCAAAATGCTAATGGCATATTTCACAAAAGTAGAATAATTCTAAAATTTGCATGGAACCACAAGAGATTCCAAATAGTTCCCCACTCCGAAAAGTCTTAAGAAAGGAGAACAAAGCTGTAGGTATCATGCTGCCTCATTTCAAACTATACTATAAAGCTACATTAATCAAAACAGTATGGTATTGACACATACCTCAACACAGAATTAAGAGCCCAGAAATAGGGCTTCCCTGGTGGCGTAGTGGTTGAGAGTCTGCCTGCCAATGCAGGGGACACGGGTTCGAGCCCTGGTCTGGGAAGATCCCACATGCTGCCAAGCTACTAAGCCCGTGCACCACAACTACCAAACCTGTGCTCTAGAGCCCGCGAGCCACAACCACAGAGCCCGTGTGCTACAACTAGTGAAGCCTGTGTGCCTAGAGCCCATGCTCCACAACAAGAGAAGCCACCACAATGAGAAGCCTGCACACCGCAACGAAGAGGAGCCCCTGCTTGCTGCAACTAGAGAAAGCCCGTGTGCAGCAACAAAAACCCAATGGAGCCAAAAATTAATTAATTAATTAATTAATTAAAAGAAAAAACAAAAGAGCCCAGAAATAAACCCAGCCATATACAACAATTAATCTATGACAAAGGAACAAACAATGAAAAAAAGAACAGTCTCTTCAGTAATTGGTGCTGGGAAAATTTGGACAGCCATGTTAAAAAACAAAAACAAACAAAACAAAACAAAAAACCTAGACCACTATCTTACATCTTACATCACTTACAAAAATTAACTCAAAATGGATTAAAGACTTGAATATAAGACCTGAAACCATAAAAATTCCTAGATGAAGACATAGATGGTAACCTTCATGATATCAGTGTTAGTAACGTTTTCGTGGTTCTGACTCTAAAGGAAAGGGAAACAAAAGCAAAAATAAAGAGATGGGACTCCATCAAACTAAAAAGCTTCTGCACAGTAAAGGAAACCATCATCAAAATGAAAAGGCAACTTACTGAATGGGAGAATATATTTACCAATCATATATCTGATAAGGAATTAATATCCAAAATACGTAAAGAACTCATACAATTCAACAACAAAACCAATCCAATTAATAAATGGGCAGAGGACCTGAATAGACATTTTTCCGGAGAAGACATACACACAACCAAGAGGCACATGAAAAGACGGTCAACATCTCAACTAGGGAAATGCAAATCAAACTCATGAGACATCACCTTACACCTATTAGAATGGCTATTATCAAAAGACAACAAATAGCAAGTGTTAGAGAGGATGTGGAGAAAAGGGAATGCTCACACTGCTGGTGTGATTGCAAATTGGTGCAGTTACTACAGAAAACAGTAAAGAGATTCCTCAAAATATTAAGAACAGAACTACCATATGATCCAGCTATTCTACTTCTTGGGATTTATCTGAAGAATATGAAAACACTAGTTCAAAAAGATATATGTGTCCCTATGTTCACTACAGCATTATTTACAATAGCCAAGATATGGAAACATACTAAGTGTCCATTGATGGATGAATGGATAAAGAAGATGTAGTATATATAAACAATGGAATACTACTAAGCCATTAAAAAGAGTGAAATCTTGCCATTGAAACATGGATGGACCTTGAGGGAATTACGGATGGACCTTGAGGGAATTATGCTACATTAAATAAATGAGAAGGAAAAAGATAAATATTGTATGATGTCACCTATATGTGGAATCTAAAAACAAATACAAATGAACAAACGAAACAAAACAAAAATAAAATCACAGGTACAAAGAAGCGATCAGTGGTTACCAGAGAGGAAGGAGAATGTGAGGTGGGCCAAAGGGGTGATAGGAGTCAATTGTATGATGAGAGATGGTAACTAGACTTTTAGGGATGATTACTTTGTGGTGCATTCTGATGTTGAATTATAATGTTGTACACTTGACATATATATACATATATATTTTATATGTTGTGTGTATATATATATATTTTTAAAGAATGCACTTAAATGAAGTAACATAGCATGCTGCTTGATATTTCTTCCAAAACATGTACCACCTGTAGGAAATTCATTTCAATGACTGTAATCCCTGAAGACATATTCCATATGAAGAAATACTGCTATGTTATATATAAATCAGAAATATGATTGAGCTTAAAGAAGTACAGGTGAATCAGGAAAAGGAACATATTCATTATGAAAGACATCATGAAGCACAGTTAAGTGATTAATGCACATGGATTGATTATTGAAAGCAATGCCTATTGCTCCACCATTCTTAAGCTTCAGAATATGTTTCCACCACTTTATACAGATGCTGATGATCAAAATAAAAATAAAGGTGTTTGTTTTAATTGATTAGTATATCATTATTAATCTAGGCCTAGCTTTCCATTTTATAAAAAGAGTACCCTGAGACACAAAGAAGGATCTTTTTCAATGTAACTGAAATTCTGTTAGTCTCGGTATTAAAATTACTGTTTCTTGGTTTCAATTGAATCGTCTTCCCATCATACAAGTCTTTCTATATACCAGGCATTTGTTAACTATTGTAGTGGAGTGAGTAGGGTGCAGAGGAAGTGAAAATATTATATATCATACAGAGACAGAGGAGATTTCATAATTGCCCTTTGAGGTTATTAAGATCTCACACTCACTGACACCAAAGAGCCATAAGCTTCACACGCTGTTTATATGACTAAGTGGTTGCCTGTTCAAGAACAGAGTGCGTAGTGCACGAGGAGAGGAGGGACAATGACAGGATGAAAGTCCCTGAGTACATTAAGCCTGGTGCTCCTGGGGACCTGGAATAATGGTTGATAGGAAAATCAGAGGTATGATTTTTTGTTGCTGTTGTTTCCTCCAGCAATTTCTCCTTACTAACTGTATGATCTGGAGTTTAAGGATAGGTATCACCATACAAATTCAGGATGAGGATTTTCACTTATGGGGTTTATTAAAAGTAGATTATTTAGAGATAATTATACATGGTTGCAGGGGCAACTGCAAAACAAAGAGATATACAGATATATTTCATGGATATCCTAGAAATGAAAAATGCGAACTCCTGTTTTTAAAACATCTGGGAAGCCATGAAAGTCAAGTTATAATAATGATAAGAAAATGACTTATTACATTGGTTCACCCTCCTTTATTCTTTGTAGGTGGGGGATATAGATATACAATGAATGAGATAATTGAGTAAGCCTGCAGATTGCCTATATAAAACTTCAATTAAGAGGTGATTTGGAGAAAGGCATTGTTAGTGTTACAAAAGTGTATTTCAGAAGGCCATTGCATAGTATCTGTCATGATATTCTCATACACAAGATTGAGATGTGTGAGCGGAACCATAATCTGGTTAAGCAGATGTAAAGTTGGTTGAACCACTGTATAAAGAGTTTGAGATTAGTGGATCAGTTTCACCCTGGCAAGGAGACCCCTATTGCTATGCCAAAGAGCTCTGTACTCTGTACTCGGCCATGTCTCACGGAACATTATTGTGAATGACTTGTATGAAGATATAAAGGCAATACTGTCATATTTGCAGATCTCACATAGCTAAAAACTGTAAAACAACATCAGGATCTAAAGTAAATTGACAGGCTGGAATGATGGGCTGACATTAACAGAAGTGTGTTGGGTTCTGAGAGAGACCATATCCAGGCTTAAACCAAGATTGCACAGTCAGCTCTTAACAATCCAATCCATGATATAAAAAGAATAAAAGCAATCCTAACAATGTCAACTGTTATTTAAGCCCTTACTATGTACGGGTACTATTCTACATGTTTTCCTGTACATTTAGTCCTTAAAAAAGGGCTATGAGATAGTTACTATCATTCTCACTTTACAGATAAGAAAACCAAGGCAAAGAGAAGTAAAGCTACTTTCTATAACTCACAGAGCTTACAGAGCTCTACTCTATCTAGAGAGGTGAGAATAGAGCACAAGGCATCTAATTCAAGAAGTACTATGTCACAAATCCTGCTCTCAGGTTTCAAAAAAACGAATACATAGCACAGGTTGCTAGGGAAGATATTTTTAACAGCCCATAAGTGAAAATTTTCTTTGACAGAGAGTTCAACACAAGGCATCAGTGTTTCCAGAATGGTTAATGGCATCTCTAGCAGCATTTATGGAAGAAATGTATCTAGAACATGACAGATAACATTCTCGTTCTTCCATATGGTGTCATCCTACTTCAGATTCACTCATGATATAACTTTATGCTCCCTGCACTTCCTGCATTTATATTGACACTGATAAAGGTACCTGACTCATTAATGAAGAAATAATATAAAACAAAATATAGCATAATTTGAGCTCAAAATACACAAATTTTTAAAAACTGTGAGCAATTTTTCAGAAATCAAGTTGATAATAAAGTGAAATCTAGATAAAGCAAAATTGAAACCTGTGACCTAGTCCGTTTATTTCTTTTTCAATCACATTAACGTACAAGTACCACACAGTCAATTGGACCAGAGTCATTCGGGTGAACTGGGACAATCTTCATGTTTCTCAAATAACCAGACTGTCAACATTTACTTCATTTGATCACATAGTCCTTAATCTTTCTTTTCTTTTTAGTTGAATGCTACTGGTTCAATTATACTAAGAAAAAAGGAATTGGACCTACATATAGTGGGCTTCAATCCACTCTGAATATTCCGGTTAAATGATTTTAGTTTTGAATTTAAATTCAGGACTGGATTGCTTAATTCTCTGCTATCTACTTTTTGAAGTTATTATTTAAATGCTAAATGCCCTGTAGACTGTTTATACAGTATTTCTATGTAAATACAAAGCTTATATTTTATGGCATCAAATTTGAAATTTATACGTTTTCTCTAATATTCTGAGGACTGATGAAACCTTGAATTCTATAAACAAAATAACGTTGCAAGCAAATTCATAAAGATTCTAGAAGCAAAATGAAATTCAAGTAATCCTTTCAACTAGGAAGCTGTACTGCATTCCATTCTGCTGCTCTTAAACATCCTTTTTTTTTTTTTGTCGCTTATAAACAACAGAAATTTTTTTCTCACAGTTCTGTGGGATGAGAAGTTCAAGATCAATAAACAGGCACATTAGTGTCTGGTGAGATATAGCCTTGCTTTTATAAACTTGTATGTCAAATAATTTATACAATAGAAAAAGAAAACTCTAACACAGAGTTCAGACTATGCATAGAATGCACAGTAGCTTCATTTCTTGATCTGCACCTTGTCAGGCTGTGTTTACCTGACAATCTTTTTTCCTCCCTGATAAGCTGATAGTCATGCTCAATACACTTCTTCCATATTATTGGAACTGGTTATTTTTGAAGCCCATTCCCTTATACAATGAACTTCAGAAACTATACATTGAGTGAAAAATTAAGTACAATTGTCTATTTTTAAACATGAAGACAATGTTAATTACAATTCTCCAGATAAACATACATAATTATAGTAATTACAATTCAACAATAACTCTCTGGTACTTACTATTATAAACTCATAAACTATTATTCAGTACCCTATAAAATTCAAAATCTAATTGAAAGTGCTAGTTTAGCATAATTCCCACAAGCCATCATCTTTAATATTCTGGAATGAATGAGGTTTTGGTTGAGCTATTAATTGATACTGACAAGCAATAACCACTGGAATGAAACTGCAATTATGAGTGTCAATTAATCACATTCGCTGTCATCTCTGGTGTCAAACAAAATTCCATAATATTCTAAATAGTTTTTAAAAGTTTATACCTTTTATGTTTCAATTCACTAAATGGAAACCAAAAGCACTGTCCTGGGAATCTCAAATAACATTCAAAGTATATTTATGTAAAATATGAACATTGTGTTTCTTAGTTTAAAAAGCTTTTCTTTTTCATCCAAAATTATTTTTAGGATAAATCTGTGTCTTTGAAGACTAGTAAAAGCACCTCATTCCGCCTTCCACCTGCCTTAACTCAGTGCATCTTTTTGACTCATAGATCACCCCTGGATGCAGCAGAAATTGCACATGTAGAAGAAACTCTGAGAGCAGGAACTTGAGTAAGCATCATTAAGGACTTGAGATAATTCGAAAGTGAACTTCTGGAAGCTTCAATTGATCAGTGTCTCTTTGAATCGGGGCAAAGGGGCAGCAGGATTTAATTTCCTTTCCCTCATTATTTCTAATTAACAGGCCAACTAGTGATGTTCCTTCCCTCTAATCTAAGGCATGCATACACCAGCATCATTCACCAACCAACCAAGTCTGTTCAAAAGTCATTGGAGGGCTCCTTTTGGCACTGAGGCTACGACCTCAAGACTAAAATGAATGTATTTGCTGTAAACTGAGGTAGGCCACCTACCAGATGATCACACAAATGGCAGTGTTAACAACACAAGATCCAGTCCCAGACAAATAAAGCACTCTGTGCAAAGTGGAGGTTGTGACCTCACTAGCTGGATGTTTACCAGATATTCAAGCAAACATACAGCCTTTACTTAAATATTCACAAATCCCAGTCCTTGGTTGGTTGGTGAGACGTGACTATAAAGAGAAAGACTTGTTTCATTTTATATGCTTAGATTTTATGTCAACTTTATTGTACTGGGATAGTTAATCCTCAACGAACTAAGAAAGGAAGTAAAGCATCTGTTCACTCTAAACTCTGAATCTGAAAAATGTTTCCTGGAAGGGTTTTCCATAAAGCTGAACGTGTTAACAGATTAAAAATAAAGGATTTATGCCCTATGATTAAAAATCTTGACTAGACATAGCAAAGTTACTTATTTAGAAATATTTTTTAATGCACAGCATTCGTACATTTTTCATAGAATGTTACTAAAGTGAAGAGACCTACTGCAAGCAGACACTTGAAGGAGGAAAGAACATTATACTAATTGCCTATACTTATTAATAATGTAAATGGAATGAGCTTCGCTTTAATTATTCTGTTTTTCTCTTTACTTCTGTTTCTACTAATTGCATTTATGTTCACTATTGACTTACAATAACATGATGAGGTAATGGTCAAGACTTAGATTCCACACTGTTTCCAAACTGCATCAGTGTAATATGACCTTTTCTGTTTTGTTATTTATGGTTCTGACACAGTAGGTTATGGTATCTTTTAGTTTGTTTCTTTCAAAAGTTAAGTTCTCTCTGATTTTGGATTCTTCTCTTTCCCTTCTTGTCTCCTATTGTGTTAATTGTAATTTTATAAAATTTCAATATCTGAGTTACTCAATTAGCAGGTCAATTATTTTCAGTTGTCCGGAATTACATGTTTTGGCTAACTCATGCTGGCAGGCATACTGCAAAGAAAGCTTGCTTAAATTCAGAGTAGTGCCACAGGAGTAGTTCTGAAATTCTTATGGTTGATTACAACTGCTAGTTACTCTTGACCTCCAAAAAGTCCAGGTGAAAAAGTCTTGTTCCGTAGCTTGGAAAGTGGGGACTTAACTGAACCCTAATCCAGGCACCAGATCAGACTCCACGTGCTCCTGGAGGAAACTCTGCAGCACACCTCTCCGTGAGGTGCTCTGGGTAAGATTCAAGGGAGCTTTATCTTCTTTCCTAATTAGGTACCAATCCTGTCTTTGTTTTCTTTTCTTTTTTTTTTTAAATTAATTTTTAAGTATAGCTGCTTTACAATGTTGTGTGAGTTTCTGCTGTACAGCAAAGTGAATCAGCTATACATATACATATAGCCCCTCATTTTTGGATTTCCTTCCCATTTAAGTCATCACATAGCACTGAGTAGAGTTCCCTGTGCTGTACAGTAGGCTCTCATTAGTTATCTATTTTATACATAGTAGTGTCTGTATGTCCATCCCAATCTCCCAATTCATCCCATCCCCCCTTCCCCCCTTGGTATCCATATGTTTGTTCTCTACATCTGCGTCTCTATTTCTGCTTTGCAAATAAGTTCATCTGTATCATTTTTCTAGATTCCACATATAAGCGCTATTATACAATATTTGTTTTTCTCTTTCTGACTTACTTCACTCTGTATGACAGTCTCTAGGTCCATCTGTGTCTCTGCAAATGGCAGTTTTGTTCCTTTTTATGGCTAGAAATATTCCATTGTATACATGTACCACATCTTCTTTATCCATTCCTCTGTTGATGGACATTTAGGTTGGTTTCATGTCCTGACTATTGTAAATAGTGCTGCAATGAACATTGGGGTGCATGTGTTTTTTTAAATTATGGTTCTCTCCGGGTATATGCCCAGGAGTGGGATTGCTGGGTCATATGGTAGTAGTTTTGTTTTTAGTTATTTAAGGAAGCTCCATACTGTTCTCCACAGTGGCTGTATCAATTTACATTCCCACCAACAATGTGAGAGGGTTTCCTTTTCTCCACACCCTCTCCAGCATTTACTGTTTGTAGATTTTTTGATGATGACCATTCTGACCGGTGTGAGGTGATACCTCCCTTTAATTTTGATTTGCATTCCTCTAATAATTAGTGATGTTGAGCATCTGTTCATGTGCCTCTTGGCCAACTATATGTCTTCTTTGGAGAAATGTCTATTTAGGTCTTCCACCCATTTTTTGATTGGGTTGTTTGTTTTTTTGATATTGAGCTGCATGAGCTGTTTGTATATTTTGGAGATTAATCCTTTGTCAGTTGCTTCATTTGCAAATATCTTCTCCCATTCTAAGGGTTGTCTTTTTGTCTTGTTTATGGTTTCCTTTGCTGTGCAAAAGCCTTGAAGTTTCATTAGGTCCCATTTGTTTATTTTTGGTTTTATTTCCATTACTTTAGGAGGTGGGTCAAAAAAGATCTTCTTGTGATTTATGTCAAAGAGTATTCTGCCTATGTTTTCCTCTAAGAGTTTTATAATGTCCAGCCTTACATTCAGGTCTTTAATCCATTTTGAGTTTATTTTTGTGTATGGTGTTAGGGAGTGTTCTAATTTCATTCTTTTACATGTACCTGTCCACTTTTCCCAGCACCAGTTACTGAAGAGACTGTCTTTTCTCCATTGTATATTCTTGCCTCCTTTGTCATAGATTAGGTGACCAAAGGTGCATGGGTTTATCTCTGGGCTTCCTATCCTGTTCCACTGATCCATATTTCTGTTTTTGTGCCAGTACCATACTGTTTTGATTACTGTAGCTGTGTAGTGTAGTCTGAAGTCCAGGAGCCTGATTCCTCCACGTCAGTTTTTTTCCCTCAAGATTGCTTTGGCTATTCGAGGTCTTCTGTGTTTCCATACAAATTGTAAAACTATTTGTTTTCTTCTTGCCCTTCCATGAGAAACACAGAGGACTCATAGAGTATACTCTTTTCTTTGCTCTCTCCAAGCCTATCAAATGCCAGGCTATCAGAAGTGATATTTAATAAAGAGAGTTAAGGAATCCTGTTCCTAGGTGGTCTGAGCTCCAGTCTTGTGTCAGGTTACATGTTTGGGAAGGTGCACATCTAAACAACGTGAGATTCCTCCACTACAGAACCACTGATACCGAAATATACATTCGTGTTCATGCAGAGACATTCATTGAGAGCCGAAAGAAGACATGATTATACAAAGAATCCTTCTGTGTTTTCTGTTGAAGTTCCTATCTGCTGCATTTTTTAATGCCCCTGTAAAAATCTCCTTTCCCTCCATGGTGAATTTCTTTTTACTGTGTCTTGAAGGAATAGAATGCTTCCCTTCACCAGAATGAGAATTATGTAACTGAACAGGTTCCAAAATAGTTTTAAAAGAAAATTATTGTGGAGGATGTTATTATGTGTGAATAGTGAACGTCTCTATCTGTGAAACTAAATTTGTTTAACAATTGAATCAAGACTCAAAAATTGAACAGGTTTCTTTTCAACTGTAGGATGCTCTCAAGACTTCAACTTGCTAATGTATACTGAGCCTCCAAGAAGGGGATTTAACAGCCCCATTTCCCAGGCTCACTACAAGACAGAACTCTTGCTTTCAGAACACTATTAAAAGCTCTCTAAATAATTAAAGAACTAAAGGAAAATCTAAAGAACACGGTTTTGAATGCTAGGATGTAATTTTTTTTTGCATTCCTTTTTTGACTTAACTGCTAAGAAGCACAAAGCTAAATAAACCACTCAGAGTATCCAAATATCTCTTTAGTTAATGTAATTATATTATAACTTCATTATATTAAAAACTACTTATTATTATCCACTACAATATCATGGAAGCAAATAAGGTATAAATGCATGAAACTTTAAAAACACTGATGGCATTATTGAAAACACTATAGAAAAACATGCATAGTGACCTCAGATTTTTTTCAAAAATCAATTTACTCATTGTTGTCACTATCATTTTACTTTATTTCAAATACAAAACTTCGAGAACAATCCCTTTGTGTTCAAATGATGCAGAATGCTTAATACATCCTCAAGATGGCCTTGGATTATCAAAACTAGTATCGAAACTAAATAAAAATTCCACGCATAATAAAAGACAACTCCTATATTTAAATCAAAGAATTACATTGAGGGCTCTCCTGGTGGCGCAACGGTTAGAAGTCGGCCTGTCAGTGCAGGCGACATGGGTTCGAGACCTGGTCCGGGAAGATTGCATATGCTGCGGAGCAACTAAGCTCATGTGCCACAACTACTGAGCCTGTGCTCTAAAGCCCATGAGCCACAACTACTGAAGCCGGCGCACCTAGAGCCTGTGCTCCGCAACAAGAGAAGTCACCACAATGAGAAGCCTGCGCACCACAATGAAGAGTAGCACCCACTCACTGCAACTAGAGAAAGCCTGTGCACAGCAATGAAGACCCAACACAAACAAAAATAAATTAATTAAATAAATAAAATTTTTAAAAAAAGATTATACTCACTGAACACTATGTGAAAAATATCAGGTATTATTAACTACATTCTTACAGATTAATTCTATTTCTTATTTTTTTAAGTTCTAAAAGAAAGCTTCCTAATCACCAAAGCCACTGTCCAAATATCAATTTAATATAGCCACACTCTCTTCTGTATATGTATATATTCAGATCCCATTCAGGGAGGGGAACATCATTCCCCTTTAATTCAGCTTCTTCACAAGTGCTTTCTCAAACCTGTGTCCATATACATCACCAGAAAGTTTATTTAAATGTAGATTCTCTGGGTCATTTCCCTGAGATTCTGATTCAGTAAGACTACATGAGGTCCTGGAATCTCCATCTTTGAGAAATATCCCAGGTGATTCAGACGGTGGTCCATAGTCTAATATTAAAAAATTGCTGTTGAAGAGCATGTAGCCAATAGAGAACAATTTTAGTTGTATTTAAACTCAATTGCCCTCCCACTCCAAGAGGGCATAGCCACTGGCACTGTTTGGGAAAGGACTTATGGGTCACTCAGAAATTCAGCACAGAAACGCCCACCCTTCCTTATTTCATAAGCTCATCTAGCTCCTATTCTAACCACATGCAAGCACGCTTTGTTCAGCCACTACAAATGTGCGTTCTAGTCCCAGCAATGCTATTAACTAGTTTTATGGCCCAATTAGCAAACCCCATAACTTCACTAAACCTCATGTTGTTCAAATAGTAGACTGGATTACATTATTTCAAAAATCACAATCAGCTTCAAAGTTCTGTGAATCCGGTGTGAACCTCGATTTTTCTTTTCATTTTCTATGTTATTTTATCTAAGTCTTGTATTTTCAAAGTGAGCTCTGAAGGCAGTTTTTTTCTGATAACCTAAAACTTGTCTCTTTCACAGTAGACTACACGTTGTCTCCATTTTCGTTCAGAAATAAGACATTAGAAATGTAAAAAAAAAAAAAAAAATCAGTGAGCATTGTGACTTTAACCAGTACTCAGCGTTACTCCTCTTGACCCCGCTTGGATTCATAAATGACTTGGTAAGTTCACTGGGCCAGAAAAAAATGTTTACATTCAGAAGCAAGAAACAATAAACATTAAAAAAGAAAAGTGACTGAATGAACTGTGGGTATTTCCTTGCCCCCTGTTCTTAAATGGCAAAGTAATTGAATGTAGGTGCAACTCACAGCTTGCAAAAGATTTAGACTGAATATAAAACTACTGTGAAAGTGATGCCAGCAAATAGGTTTGATTCTTCCTTTCCAAGGATGAAATTTCAATACACACTCTTCTTGGTTTCCAGTCAAGCCAGTGATGTCTGTTTATGTGGAACAGAAAAGTACATAACGACCATTTGCTTGGGGTGAGTTAAAGAAACTAACACATGCCTTTTGTCTCTTACACCAGCCACCAGGGAAAAATAGCAGGCATCTGTGGGCTGTGGGATGGAGTGTGGTCCATGATCACCTTCATTATCAGAGTCGGAGCAAGGGCTAGAACACAGCGTTCTCAGCTCTTCTATTCTGTCCTCTAAAAAGAAACTGGGGCTGCCCTGTGTCCTGCCAAATATTGGTTTGTTCTTAAAATCCAAGATAAAGTGTTTCTCTGTTCTACTGAAACTTTTAGAGCCAAACAATTTAGATATTAAATAATGTATAACAAACATAAACTTTCCATCCTGTAAAGTAACTTCCATTCTGCAGCCAAGAATTTTACTACTGTGCATTAAGATAATATGGTTTTAGTTGAGAAGGTAAAAAATATCCATAACTTTTTATTAGGAAAGGTGAAATTCTTGGCAACCGAGGTTACTATACAAATAAAGTGTTTAGATGAAAATGTAGTTGATCACATAATCCATCTTTAAATTCACTTTATGATTTACTTTGTGGTATATGAACAGTATTTTAAAAAAAGAATCGTGTGTGTTATATAGATAACTAGCCTATATCGTCAGTAATTCTGGCAGTAGGTACATATTATTATTCTACAATGTAGAGCAATCTACGATGTGTAGCCAAACGGCTTATTTTATACAATGGACTCTGGAATTACAGATGGGCTCTGGCCTGACCCCAGGGCACATTTCCTTATTTCTCCAAGCCTTTTCACCTCCCTAAGCAACAACTATAAAACAGGCACAAGGGACTTCCCTGGTGGCTCAGTGGTTAAGAATCCGCCTGCCAATGCAGGGGACACAGGTTCGGGCCCTGGTCCGAGAAGATCCCACATGCCGCGGAGCAACCAAGCCCATGCGCCACAACTACTGAGCCTGTGCTCTAGAGTCTGTGAGCCACAACTACTGAGCCTGCGGGCCACAACTACTGAAGCCTGTGCTCCTAAAGCCTGTGCTCCACAATAAGAGAAGAGCCATCGCAATGAGAAGCCTGCGCACCACAGTGAAGAGTAGCCCCCGCTCGCAGCAACAAGGACCCAGTGCAGCCAAAAATTAATTAATTAATTAATTTTAAAAAGCCAAACAGGTACAAGATTACCTATAGAAACCTTCTACATACTAAGGGGTAAATCTGTTTTTCCACAAGAGAACAATTATTCCTAAATGGCACCCTGAAGAGAGAAGCATATCTAGAATATTCATACTTTACTGAAGTTGCAATGAAGGAAAATTTCCCAGCCAAGGGCACCACTGACTAGCAAAGATGAAGGACAAATAGTCTACTCACCACGTCTGTTTCTGCAATGCTTTGGTGAATATTCCCTCATTGTCCTAGCTCCAGACTTTAATAAAGCAGTCAGCTTCTTGAGTCTAAATATTTTGATCAAAATAAAACCATTTTTATTAAAAGTTTTAAAAAGAGTAGAATGTGTGGAAGGCTCTAAAAAGATCTCCTTATGTTACTTTAATCTCCCCACTGTATCCTTCAATAATTACATTTTTACTACTTCAGCTTGACGCTTGACAATAGTTGTTTCCAAAAAATTATACATTCCCACTATGTGCACTATAAATAGATAGATAAATAGAGCTTTTTCACATTACAAAAATGTTCAGTGCTTTGTTCAGTTCTTACAAGAGTGTTTGGTCTCTTCTATTCCATTGCCTCCTCTGTACTAAATTTTAAGCATCATGATTAAATCAGTATTGTTTTTATCTAACCTCTGAGTAGATGAATCCTCCATAATTATGGTTTTAAATATATTCTTGACAATGTTCCTGATTCCTTCCATATGGTGAGATTTTTCTTTTCAGGACTTGTCCTTCTGATTACCAATGAAAATGTGAAGCTTTATTGTGTTATACTTATAAAAACAGCAATTCACAAATAAGTGTCATTTGGCCTTTGTCCCTTCTACATTGCCCCTGGGATCCACAGAATAGTCCTTGGAGATTCCATCCTGTTGGAATAATTCATATCTGAGCGATGTCAATAGCTGGAGAATGGTACAATGTGCATTCAAAGAGCCTGGTACTTCATTATCCTCGTGGAGTCATTGCGCATGGTGGTATCATCAAAATCCATTCAGACTCAGATGATTATTCAATACACTTTAGGAGATTCCTCTCTCCTATCATCCTCAGTGCATTCCCCAAGGAAACAGGACATATCAACACACCATATCATAAATGGAATCAGGCATAGCATCCACCACATTGTATCTTCTATCCTATGTTACTTCACAATATGACATGCTCAAGTTCTTTGCTGATGAACACTGTAACTCCTAATATAGATCTAGCAGTATCGTGTGCTTTTTTCCCCTTTCACAGTCATCCTGTCATTGCTATTAGCCTATTTTTATGTCTGAATAAAAGCCTGTGTTTCTCCCTGGAAGGCAGCTTTTTTTTTAATAACAGTGTATGAAAGTAAAATGTAAGCAAAAAGATGAAATAGCTCCAGATGTGGTAATTCAGTGACAAGGAGTTGAGCTATACACTGGTATGAAGAAAATGCCCATAAAAGACTGAATTTTACTTTATCCTAGAAACATGGTAGAGTGGAAGCAACAGGGAATTTGCCGTTCTTTCTAAGCTTATTACTGCATGTGAGACTCAGGGGAGAGTGACTTCTGTGCTTGGAGAGATAAGAACCCTCACTTCATGATACTGTGGTGAGATTTACGTAAGATAATGTGTGCAAAATTCCGAGAGCCTGGTACCATGACACAACATCCCAGAGCAATACATCTAAGAGCTGTCTGTTCCCATGCCTTCTCCACCTGCTTATGCTCCCCTGAGATTTCCCAGATATCAGATGGGAACTGTAACTTTAAAAACTGAACCATACACACATTAGAAGTCTTTTATGCACTGTCTTGGCATAGTTCAGTTAGTTGCAATATAAGTCTATCATACAAACTTGTATTTGTATATCACTCAACACATGATGTCATTTCTGTGTCATCTATTTTATGGTAGAAAACTCAGAAGGGAGGCCTATGGTTGTTACTTTGTGTTTCATTGCTTTTTATCCTGTATGTGATTAATTTAAAAAGTTATATGATAATTGCATAATCATTTTTATGGTGACCAAATGGTAAGACGTAAAGAAATACTATGAAAGAACACAAGAAATTAGCTCAGTTGGTTAAAGGTACTGAGTAGCTTGCAAGTAACTCAAAAGATAATTTTACTAGCAGCATAGCTTTATACTTTGGTAAGGGAAAATGAAGGATAGGTTTAAAGTAATCTTCGGGCAAATAAATAAAAAATTTCTTATAGAAGATTTGCCATGAGTTTTATGGAGTAGCAATGAAAATCAAGGGTGAAATCTAAATTTATAAAATATTATACATCCTCATTTCATACACTCATTTTTCTTCCTACCAGCCCTGTAATCAAAGGTGAGGGAAAAGAAGAAAACTAAGAGTATATATATTAAGGAGGAAGACAATAGGCAGATTATCTAAATAATATTGGTTCCTAAAAGAGTACTGATTTCGAAACAATCCTTAGTGTTGCCTTGGTCTGTTATCCGGCCATTGAACCATCAGTTCAAGCAGCCACTACCTACCAAGCACTCCCTCAGTGAGCTGGCACCAGGCCAGGTACTTCTCTGCTTGGTAATGTTATCTCTCTTCCCAATCACTCCTCATTATAGACAGGAGGCAATGTTCAAATTATTTAACGATTTGTACAGCATAGGAACTAACTATTCAGAAAGAATACTTAAGTGTTTACCATGTGTTAGGCATGCCAAATGTTATATATATTATTGCCATTTATTCCCTTAACCACTATGAAGTAAGTACTACTCTTATTCCCATTTCACACATGAGAAAACTGAGGTTTAGAGACATCACTTCCTCAAGGTCACATCACTTGCAGGGAGAAGGGCCAGTATTAGAATCTAGGCCAGTGACCAGAGGTCATGCTCCTAACAGACAGATCTCACGGAGGAAAATCCATAATATGGTGAGTCAGGGTACAGTTAAAATGCCTGATAGAGGCCTTTACTTCTCGACATTTTATCTGCACAGTTGTTGACTAAATGTACCATGTAACTATGCCTCTCCTATCTGTCCTTTTACCTTCTTTTCAATCACTGGGAAAACTGATTGCAAAATTTGTTTTCTGAATTTCTGAAAATTGCATCAGCTTAAGTGTTTAGAAAAAAAATGCCCTCATGTTTAAGAGCCTCGTATCCATAGTTATAGCTCTGAAATTGTAAGTTTAAATTGTGCCAGAGAAAAAGATTTGGTTTGTATTACCAACAAAAATGAACCACGGCAGGAAAGCAGAGCAACTGTGGGCTAAAGAAGACCTTATCTAACGATAAGGTCCAGCCTTATCATTTTACAGATGAGGATGGAAGGCCCAGAAGGGTTCCTTGACTGTTCCCAGGTTCCACTGTCAGGTGCAGCAGGGAGTGGATCGAAGCCCTAGGATTCTGCATATTTTCTTGGAGGTACATAAAATAGAAAGAAGGCCTGAGGGGACCTTCCTGGTGGTCCAGTGGTAAAGAATCCGCCTTCCAATACAGGTGATGTGGGTTCGACCCCTGGTCGGGGAACTAAGATCCCACATGCCATGGGGCAACTGGGCCCGTGGGGCAGCTGGGCCTGCGCGCCAAAACTACTGAGCCCGTGCGTCTCAACAAGAGAGCCCGTGTGCCAGAAACTACAGAGCCCACGTGCTCTGGAGCCCGAGCGCCACAATTAGAGAAAACCCACATGCCACAACTAGAGAGAAGCTTGTGCGCTGCAATGAAGACCAGACGTGGCCAAAAAAAGAAAAAAGAAAATGAAGGGAGGAAGGGGCGGAGGGAGGGAGGAAGGGAGGGAGGAAGGAAGGAAGGAGGCAAGCCTGACCAGTAGTCAAGGGTCCCCTAAGTCCAGGTTCTGCCACTAAACAGTTGTGCTCTCTTCAGAAGGTCATTTACACTCTCTGGGTCTCATTTTCCTAGTGTGGAAAGAAAGGTTTCTTACTATTTGATCTTTTCTTTTGCTTCTAACTAGAACATTTTTTACCTGAATTTCATTTCATCACAGTGCATTTGGTTATGTCAGTTAGACATCATTATTAACCACCCATGCTTCAGCCCACCACCATTCTGATTCAAAATGCAAATCCCGCCCTCATTTGCTTTTCTGATACGAATAGCTTTCATGCTACGATCTTTTTGTTTTGGATTTGGTTAGCCTTGAAACCTTTAAAATATCTACTAGGGTAGCTTTAAAATTCTTTGTATAGGGATTAAATATCTTAATAATGATGGTACAATAAATATTTGATGATATGTTTTGGTCACATAATCAGGGATAAAACAGTAACCCCCTTAAAGATATTTAACAACACATTCAAGTACTAAAGGCTTGATTAGGACTGTTATTAAGGAATAAGAAATGAGAGATAAAGGTGACCAGCGGAGAAATTCAAGGACGTGAAGCACATATTTACAGACAGCAAAATGTGATACACAGTACGACTAAAAACATAAATAAACTATCTTGCCTGGAAACCTGTGCCGTTTTAATATTCTTTGTCATTCCAAATGGTTTATCCAAAGGGAAGATTTCAGTAAGGGCTCACCACTGTCCTTGTAGAAGGCCATACTCACACCAGAATGAAGGGGCCTAGAAACACATTCCAAACTCCACTAAGAGTTTTGAAGAATTTTTTTTTTTTTTTATTACAGCTGGACTATTTACTCTGTAATGTTGGCCCCACTGAGGAAAGAATATATATATTTACACAGTAAATTTCATGTTGTAAATTTATTTATCTGCTTTATAATTGTGCTAAGTAGTTTACGAAAGTTTTACAAAGGTATTTTATTTTTTGAATTCTAAATAACTAGTTTTGTTTATTTTCGTTAAAACTTATAAATGCAAGGTTGTACATTCCTGGGTTTCCTAAATTTTTACATGAAGGTATCTTTGTCTAAACTGTTGTGCTTGTTACATGCCCTAGAATCTAGAAATATCAGAACTGAAGGGGACGTTGGTAATCATGTTCTCAAGGAATCACCAGAACTAATAAAATGAGACCACTTTACAGCTGAGGCAAGGTGGGGTCCAAGATGCACAACGACTCTCAAGGACAGCTAGTTAGTTAGGGGCAAAGTTTGATCTACTTATATTCACTCCCAGCACAAAAAATTTTCCACTACCAGCAAAATCCATGTCACTGCAAGCCCCTAGCAGTAACTAGCAATGAAGGTAAGGTTCTAAGAAGAACAGCCTCCTTACAATGTCTTCATAAAACCCTAGGACATGAGAGAAATGTTCCACAGTCTGTCTAAAATACTGGAAAAGGGAGTAACTCAAATAAAATAGCAAAGCTATAATGTAAGGACCCAGATCTGGGAACTTGAGGACCCTTTTCCAGTGTCCCTTCCAGAATGTTCCCAGACCCCCACAGAGGGGAGGCACACTTCTCATATATCTGCTTTAGTCTGTCCAAGTCACCCCTAATTTTCAGTGGGGCCACTGTTAACCCATATTGTGTGAATTTAGGAAAAGGTACCTTCTCTGGATAGTTGAATTAGAAAAAGTCACCTCATCCGGGTGATCTGCAGCCCCTCAGGCACAAGATGAGTTTGTGCCAAGGAAAGTGCACCCCTCTTCCAGGAGGATGCAGACACCCCCAGGGCACACAGTGTAGAAATCCGACCAATAGCTGATATTCATCCCTTCCTGCTTTCTCGGCAGGACACTTTTGTGCAACACACAAACTACACAACTCTCTGTGGTGATCTTGCTTTTGGATCTGCTGTCTGTCTCATGAGTTCCCCTGGAGATTAGAATGAAATGTTGTGGTTGTGGAGTCCTCCATAAAGTGCCTATTCATACTTGCATTGCCTTCTCTTTAGTCCGAGAGAATGTGCTTTTCTCCTCCTTATTCAAAGGCAACATCTCCACCAATGCCTTCTATCTCAGCTCCTCCCATCTCAATCAAACAGTCTACTTTTGCTTATCTACCTTCACCTTTTTCTGTATCCTGCCACCTTTCCCGTTCATAATTATTCTGGCTGGCTGTTCACCAAAACTCTTCTTTTTTCCCTCCTCGGCTCCCAGGTAGAGCACATTTTCCAGCCTTCCTTATAGTTAGGTGTGCTTTATGACTAACGTCTGGCAAGTGGGCAGGTGGATGGAACCAAATAAGCTACATGTGTGTCTAGCCTACAAAAGTCCCTGAGCAGTCTTCCATGTTCTCCATCTTTTCTTGAGTGCAGAAGAGCTAGTAGAGCTCTGTGGGCCCCAGGCGATGGTAGGGTCACTAGAGCAAAGATACCTGAGTTCCTGAACAACTGTAGACCTGACCCCCACGCCAACCCTCACTGGACTAGAACAGAAGTGAGAAAGTTTCGAGGGGTAGGTCATTGAGATGTCGCAGTTGTTTGCTACAACAGGCCATCTGGGCTCACTGCAAGCACCATGTTCCCACACTGCCTGGGCTCTGGTGGAGAGTCAGACAACCCCTAGAGGTAGCTATCCTTTCTGCGGCACAGGAAATTCAGTGGTATCACGCCTTCTCACTCTACACCCAAAGACTTCAGGATAATGAAAAGTCGCGTTTCAAAATGTGGGAGCTTTTCAAAATTTGGGAGATCATCATGCAATTTCTACCCTTCCATGCTGATACTGTAGAATTGACTTGGCTCTCTGGGTTTGGATTACCTTCTCTATTACTGTAGAAGAATACATGGAGTTTGTTTTCTGTTCTTAGTCGTACTGCCACAGTCTATTCTTGAAAGAAAAGTAAGTTTCCAGAGATATACTGCATTTTAGATCACAAAAGTCAGTATGTAAGCTTTAAACTCCATGACTCTCCCCTCCCTCCCAGTACTCGGACTTTTATCTAAAGGATAACAAATACAGATAATAATTTTTCTTTGGAAAATGAATGTGCTGCACAAAATTACTGCATTATCTGAGATTAACTTGCCTATTCCATCTGCTTTCTCCCACTTCCTCCGTGGATAGTAATGCAAAGAGATGGGAAGGATGTTTACTTTTGAGGTTAGAACCACCTGTTATGATTAACTTTGAGTAGATGGTAAGATATGTAGGTTTACAACAAAGAAGAAAATATTACTATAGATAACTAAAGACTAGAGTTGAAAATTTAGACCCAAAACCTTAAAAAATATTGAGAATATATGCAGCTGCAAGGTAGGTCTGGTACAGCTATTCATCAGCTCAAAGATTAAGAGTACAGAAGATTATTTTTGAGGTATTTCTCCTTTGGAACCACTGCTGTTCTGAAATAATACAAACAAACACTAAAAGAAAAAAATAAAATTATGAGCTTTTAATGCTAATAATATTTGAGGCTAAATTAAGTTGGGAGAAGGAGCACATTTCTGTAAGGTTTTCAAATCATGCAGATTCATATATTCTCTGACTATATAAAATACTCACTGATTGGCACTTATGTCTACTGTGAGTTTCAGGAAACCATTTGGACCCCAAACCACTTACATGTGAGAAATGAATGGCATCACAGACAAGGAGAAAAGCTGGTCACCACTTTCCAGTGACAACTCCACACTAGGGGTGGGGGAAGCATGCATGCTGTGTTTGGCTAAATCACCCTGCCACCATTTCTAGGGATGAAGCGGAGAGTGAAACACAGTAAGGGTAAGGGATAATTATTTGCTAATATGAAGGAGTGATCACATTAATGATTTTAATTGTTAGCAGGGACCCTATCCGAATACACATAAAAAGTTATTTGTGCATTTAAGGCAGCAGGGTGCGATGGAAAATCTATGCATATTATCAAGGCCAGGGTTTGGTTCTAGCTCTCTCTCTTCCAAGATGAGCGTCCTAGGAAGGTTATTTGCAGATTATGAACTTCCCTGATTCTGTTTCCTTCTTTGTAAAACAGGTATACTAACAACCTGCCTCACAACTTCATGGTGGCACACACACATACACACGTGGTTTTGACTACTATAAATAACTTACATTGATAATAAACATTAATGATTCATTTAATACAACTCTAGGTATTTACTGAGAAGCTTATGTTTTACTATTGAGTTAAAAACTATAAATAATTCTAAGAAGCAGTTGGATCTTGGAATCAAGGAGAGTACAACTACTGGGGGATTTTTACCATCAGGAAACAAATATTAATACAAAATCATATGTTATTAAGTGTGAACATGGGTTGTAGATGATGAATAACACAAAATATATTTCTAAATAGGAGATATTAAATGTTAGTTAGGAAACAAAAGACACATAATAATGATAATAATAAAAAAGCCCACTCAAGTTAAGTTCTTTTAGATTTACCTTAATCCTAGAAATTTAGTTGGATAGGTTTGGCTGCATGTAACAGAAGACCCAAATAAGAGTAAATTAATTTCAGATTTAAGAGGAAAATTTCTCTCTCTCCTCCTCTCACTTTCTCTCACAAACCACACACACACACACACACACACACACACACACACGGCAATCCAGGGTTGGCGTGGCATCTTCTCAGTGTCAGACTGCAATTCGTCTTGTCTTGATGCTTCCATTTCCATGGCCCTGATGCCTGCTACAGCTCCAATCATACATCTGCATTACGGGCAGCAGGAAGGAGGAAAGGGCCCACTCCACATCTTTTAAAAAGACATCGAGGGAAGAGCTTCAAGATGGTGGAAAAGTAAGATGCCGAGATCATCTTCCTCCCCACAAATACATCAGAAATACATCTACATGTGGAAAAACTCCTACAGAACGCTGACAGAAGACCTCAGACCTCCCGAAAGGCAAGAAACTCCCCACGTACCTGAGTAGGGCAAAAGAAAAAAGAAAAAACAGAGACAAAAGAATAGGGAGGGGACCTGCACCAGTGTGAGGGAGCCGTGAAGGAGGAAAGGTTTCCACACACTAGGAAGCCCCTTCGCGGGCGGAGACTGTGGGTGGCGGAGGGGGGAAGCTTCGGAGCTGCAGAGGACAGCACAGCAACAGGGGTGCGGAGGGCAAAGCGGAGAGATTCCCGCACAGAGCATCGGTGCCGACCAGCACTCACCAACCCGAGAGGCTCGTCTGCTCACCTGCCGGGGCGGGCGGGGGCTGGGAGCTGAGGCTCGGGCTTCGGTCGGAGCGCAGGGAGAGGACTGGGGTTGGCTGCGTGAACACAGCCTGAAGGGGGCTAGTGCGCCACAGCTACCTGGGAGGGAGTCCGGGAAAAAGTCCGGAGCTCCTGAAGAGGCAAGAGACTTTTTCTTGCCTCTTTGTTTCCTGGTGAGCGAGGAGAGGGGATTAAGAGCGCCGCCTAAAGGAGCTCCAGAGACGGGCATGAGTCGCGGCGATCAGCGTGGACCCCAGAGACGGGCATGAGACGCTAAGGCTGCTGCTGCCACCACCAAGAAGCCTGTGTGCAAGCACAGGTCACTATCCACACCTCCCCTCCTGGGAGCCTGTGCAGCCCACCACTGCCAGGGTCCCGTGATCCAGGGACAACTTCCCCGGGAGAACGCATAGCGCGCCTCAGGGTGGTGCAATGTCCTGCCGGCCTCTGCCGCTGCAGGCTCGCCCAGCACTCCATACCCCTCCCTCCCCCCGGCCTGAGTGAGTCAGAGCCCCCGAATCAGCTGCTCCTTTAACCCCGTCCTGTCTGAGCGAAGAACAGACGCCCTCAGCCGACCTACACGAAGAGGCGGGGCCAAATCCAAATCTGAACCCCAGAGCTGTGCGAACAAAGAAGAGAAAGGGAAATCTCTCCCAGCAGCCTCAAGGGCAGTGGATTAAATCTCCACAGTCAACTTGATGTACCCTGCATCTGTGGAATACCTGAATAGAAAAGGAATCATCCCAAATTGAGGAGGGGGACGTTGGGAGCAACAATATATATATTTTGTCTCCTTTTTCTCTTTTTATGAGTGTGTATGTGTATGCTTCTGTGTGTGATTTTGTCTCTATAGCTTTACTTTTACCATTTGTCCTAGGCCTGTGTCTGTCCGGTTTATTTTTTTATTACTAAAAAAATTTTTTTTCCTGAATAATTACTTTTTTATTTTACTAACTTTATTTCTTCTTTCTTTCTTTTTTTTCCTCCCTTTTATTCTGAGCCGTGTGGCTGACGGGCTCTTGGTGCTCCAGCTAGGCGTCATGGCTATGCCACTGAGGTGGGGGAGCCAAGTTCAGGACACTGGTCCACAAGAGACCTCCCACCTCCATGTAATATCAAACGGTGAAAATCTCCCAGAGATCTCCATCTCAACACCAACACCCAGCTTCACTCAATGACCAGCAAGCTACAGTGCTGGACACCCTATGCCAAACAACTAGCAAGACAAGAAAACAACCCCATCCATTAGCACAGAGCCTGCCTAAAATCATAATAAGGCCACAGACACCCCAAAACACACCACCAGACGTGGACCTGCCCACCAGAAAGACAAGATCCAGCCTCATCCACCAGAACACAGGCACTAGTCCCCTCTACCAGGAAGCCTACACAACCCACTGAACCAACTTAGCCACTGGGGACAAACACCAAAAACAACAGAAACTACGAACCTGCAGCCTGCAAAAAGGAGACCTCAAACACAGTAAGTTAAGCAAAATGAGAAGCCAGAGAAACACACAGCAGCTGAAGGAGTAAGGTAAAAACTCACCAGACCTAACAAATGAAGAGGAAGTAGGCAGTCTACTTGAAAAAGAATTCAGAATAATGATAGTAAAGATGACTCAAATTTTGGAAATAGAATGGAGAAAATACAAGAAACGTTTAACAAGGACCTAGAAAGAGTAAAGAGCAAACAAACAGAGATGAACAACACAATAAATGAAATTAAAAATTCTCTAGAAGGAATCAATAGCAGAATAACTGAGGCAGAAGAATGGATAAGTGACCTGGAAGATAAAATAATGGAAATAACTATTGCAGAGCAGAATAAAGAAAAAAGAATGAAAAGAATTGAGGACAGTCTCAGAGACCTCAGGGACAACATTAAACACACCAACATGTGAATTATAGGGGTCCCAGAAGAAGAGAAAAAGAAAGGGACTGGGAAAATATTTGCAGAGATTATAGTTGAAAACTTCCCTAATATGGGAAAGGAAATAGTTAATCAAGTCCAGGAAGCACAGAGAGTCCCATACAGGATAAATTCAAGGAGAAACATACCAAGACACATATTATTCAAGCTATCAAAAATTAAATACAATGAACAAATATTAAAAGAGCAAGGGAAAAACAAAAAGTAATACAAAAGGGAATCCCCATAAGGTTAACAGCTGATCTTTCAGCAGAAACCCTGCAATCCAGAAGAGAGTGGCAGGACATATTTAAAGTGATGAAAGAGAAAAACCTACAATCAAGATTACCCAGCAAGGATCTCATTCAGATTTGATGGAGAAATTAAAAGCTCTACAGACAAGCAAAAACTAAGAGAATTCAGCACCACCAAACCAGCTTTACAACAAATGTTGAAGGAACTTCTCTAGGCAGGAAAAACAAGAGAAGGAAAAGACCTACAATAATAAAGCCAAAACAATTAAGAAAATTGTCATAGGAACATACATATTGATAATTACCTTAAATGTAAATGGATTAAATGCTCCAACCAAAAGACACAGACTGGCTGAATGGATACAAAAACAAGACCCATATATATGCTGTCTCAAGAGACCCACTTCAGACCTAGAGACACATACAGACTGAAAGTGAGGGGATGGAAAAAGATATTTCATGCAAATGGAAATCAAAAGAAAGCTGGACTAGCAATTCTCATATCAGACATAATACACTGTAAAACAAAGACTATCACAAGAGACAAAGAAGGACACTAGATAATGATCAAGCGTTCAATCCAAGAAGAAGATATAACAATTGTAAATATTTATGCACCCAACAGAGAAGCACCACAATACATAAGGCAAATATTAACAGCCATAAAAGGGGAAATCGACAGTAACACAATCATAGTAGGGGACTTTAACACCCCCACTTTCACCAATGGACAGATCATCCAAAATGAAAATAAATAAGGGAACACAAGCTTTAAATGATACATTAAACAAGATGGACTTAATTGATATTTATAGGACATTCCATCCAAAAACAACAGAATACACATTCTTCTCAAGTGCTCATGGAACATTCTCCAGGATAGATCACACCTAGGGTCACAAATCAAGCCCTGGTAAATTTAAGAAAATTGAAATGATATCAAGTATCTTTTCTGACCACAATGCTATGAGATAGATATCAATTACAGGAAAAAATCTGTAAGAAATAGAAACACATGGAGGCTAAATAACACACTACTTAATAACCAAGAGATCACTGCAGAAATCAAAGAGGAAATAAAAAAATACCTAGAAACAAATGACAATGAAAACACAAAGACCCAAAACCTATGGGATGCAGCAAAAGCAATTCTAAGAGGGATTTATAGTTACACAAGCCTACCTTAAGAAACAAGAAACATGTCAAATAAACAACCTAACCTTACACCTAAAGCAATTAGAGAAAGAAGAACCAAAAAAAACCCAAAGTTAGCAGAAGGAAAGAAATCATAAAGATCAGATCACAAATAAATGAAAAAGAAATGAAGGAAACGATAGCAAAGATCAATAAAACTAAAAGCTGGTTCTTTGAGAAGATAAACAAAATTGATCAACCATTAGCCAGATTCATCAAGAAAAAAAGGGAGCAGACTCAAATCAACAGAATTAGAAATGAAAAAGGAGAAGTAACAACTGACACTGCAGATATACAAAGGATCAGGAGAGATTACTACAAGCAACCTATGCCAATAAAATGGACAACCTGGAAGAAATGGACAGATTCTTAGAAAGGCACAACCTGCCAACACTGAATCAGGAAGAAATAGAAAATATGAACAGACCAATCACAAGCACTGAAATTGAAACTGTGAGTAAAAATCTTCCAAAAAACAAAAGTCCAGGACCAGATGGCTTCACAGGCAAATTCTGTCAAACATTTAGAGAAGAGCTAACACCTATCCTTCTCAAACTCTTCCAAAATATAGCAGAGGGAGGAACACTCCCAAACTCATTCTACGAGGCCACCATCACCTTGATACCAAAACCAGACAAAGATGTCACAAAGAAAGAAGACTATAGGCCAATATCACTGATGAACAAAGATGCAAAAATCCTCAACAAAATACTAGCAAACAGAATCCAACAGCACATTAAAAGGATCATACATTATGATCAAGTGGGGTTTATTCCAAGAATGCAAGGATTCTTCAATATATGCAAATCAGTCAATGTGATACACCATATTAACAAACTGAAGGAGAAAAACCATATGATCATCTCAATAGATGCAGAGAAAGCTTTCGACAAAATTCAACACCCATTTATGATAAAAACTCTCCAGAAAGTAGGCATAGAGGGAAATTTCCTCAACATAATAAAGGCCATATTTGACAAACCCACAGCCACCATCGTCCTCAATGGTGAAAAACAGAAACCATTTCCACTAAGATCAGGAACAAGACAAGGTTGCCCACTCTTATCACTATTATTCAACATAGTTTTGGAAGTTTTAGCCACAGCAATCAGAGGAGAAAAAGAAATAAAAGGAATCCAAATGGGAAAAGAAGAAGTAAAGCTGTCACTGTTTGCAGATGACATGATACTATACATAGAGAATCCTAAAGATGCTACCAGAAAACTACTACAGCTAATTAATGAATTTGGTAAAGTAGCAGGATACAAAATTAATGCACAGAAATCTCTTGCATTCTTATACACTAATGATGAAAAATCTGAAAGTGAAATTAAGAAAACACTCCCATTTACCATTGCAACAAAAAGAATAAAATATCTAGGAATAAACCTACCTAGGGAGACAAAAGACTTGTATGCAGAAAATTATAAGACACTGATGAAAGAAATTAAAGATGATACAAATAGATGGAGAGATATACCATGTTCTTGGATTGGAAGAATCAACATTGTGAAAATGACTCTACTACCCAAAGCAATCTACAAATTCAATGCAATCCCTATCAAACTACCCCTGGCATTTTTCACAAAACTAGAACAAAAAATTTCACAACTTGTATGGAAACACAAAAGACCCCGAATAGCCAAAGCAATCTTGAGAACGAAAAACGGAGCTGGAGGAATCAGAGCTCCCTGACTTCAGACTATACTACAAAGCTACAGTAATCAAGACAGTACGGTACTGGCACAAAAACAGAAATATAGATCAATGGAACAGGATAGAGAGCCCAGAGATAAACCCACACACATATTGTCACCTTATCTTTGATAAAGGAGGGAAGAATATACAGTGGAGAAAAGACAGCCTCTTCAATAAGTGGTGCTGGGAAAACTGGACAACTACATGTAAAAGAATGAAATTAGAACACTCCCTAACACCATACACAAAAATAAACTCAAAATGGATTAAAGACCTAAATGTAAGGGCAGACACCATCCAACTCTTAGAGGAAAACATAGGCAGAATACTCTATGACATACATCACAGCAAGATCCTTTTTGACCCACCTCCTAGAGAAATGGAAATAAAAACAAAAATAAACAAATGGGACCTAATGAAACTTCAAAGCTTTTGCACAGCAAAGGAAACTATAAACAAGACAAAAAGATAACCCTCAGAACGGGAGAAAATATCTGCAAACGAAGCAACTGACAAAGGATTAATCTCCAAAACATACAAGGAACTCATGCAGCTCAATATCAAAAAAACAAAGAACCCAATCCAAAAATGGGCAGAAGACCTAAATAGACACTTCTCCAAAGAAGATATACAGATTGCCAACAAACACACGAAAGAATCCTCAACATAATTAATCATTAGAGAAATGCAAATTAAAACTACAATGAGATATCATCTCACACTGATCAGAATGGCGATCATCCAAAAATCTACAAACAATAAATGCTGGAGAGGGTGGGAGAAAAGGGAACCCTCTTGCCCTGTTGGTGGGAATGTAAGTTGATACAGCCACTATGGAGAACAGTATGGAGTTTCCTTAAAAAACTAAAACTAGAACTACCATACGACCCTGCAATCCCACTACTGGGCATATACCCTGAGAAAACCATAATTCAAAAAGAGTCATGTACCAAAATATTCATTGCAGCTCTATTTACAATAGCCAGGACATGGAAGCAATCTAAGTGTCCATGAATGGATTAAGAAGATGTGGCACATATATACAATGCAATATTACTCAGCCATAAAAAGGAACAAAACTGAGTTATTTGTAGTGAGGTGGATGGACCTAGAGACTGTCATACAGAGTTAAGTAAGTCAGAAAGAGAAAAACAAATGCCGTATTCGAACACATATATATAGAATCTTAAAAAAAAAAAAATCGTTAGAAGAACCTAGGTGCAAGATGGGAATAAAGATGCAGACCTCCTAGAGAATGCACTTGATGATACGGGAGGGGGAAGGGTAAGCTGGGACAAAGTGAGAGAGTGGCATGGATATATATACACTACCAAACGTAAAATAGATAGCTAGTGGGAAGCAGCTGCATAGCACAGGGAGATCAGCTCGGTGCTTTGTGACCACCTAGAGGGGTGGGATAGGGTGGGTGGAGGGAGGGAGATGCAACAGGGTAGAGTTATGGGGACATATGTATATGTATAACTGATTCACTCTGTTATAAAGCAGAAACTGACACACCATTGTAAAGCAATTATACTCTAATGAAGATGTTAAAAAATTTTAAAAATGGAAAAAGAAAAAGACACCCAAATTCTATTTACTTCTCATTTTCAGAACTTAGTCATGTGGCCATAGGCTTCTTTAACTGGAGTCTTTAAGCATTTGTTAGAGCAAAAAAGAATGAATATTGGGTTGCTGGTGGGCGTAGGTGGGATGGTGAGTCTCTTCTAAGCTTGATTTCTATTTTCTTTCTCCTTCTCTAAGCAGAGAATTAAAACATGCCCCTAGAATACAGTGGGCAGAGAGAAAGGAGATCTGGGCTCCCATTCCAACTCTCTCACTAATTAGGTGTGGTTGCTGCCTCTCTCCACTTCCTTTTCTCAGCTGTTAAATGAGAGCTATCTCCTTTAACTCATCTAAAACTCTCTAATTCCATCATGGGTAACAGACTGATGGATCTAGACCCAGTAACTTTATAAGATGAAAAACGTTCAAGAGTTTAACACTTTTAACATTTTAAAAGATTAGATTAGGTCACTGATCTAGAGACAGGTTTACAGACCCAGAGTGATGATGAGAGGGGTCTCCTTCCTCAGGGATTTTGGTCCTGATACACATAGCCAGTGAAAATTGTCGTTTAGATGTTGATTTGACACTTCATGAGCCTCTGCAAGGAGAAAATTTCACCCAGCAAAGACTGCTGGAATCAATTCTTTTTGGCAGTCAGCCTAGGGAAAGCAGGCAAAGAAGTCATAGTACTTTGATTCCTCTCCTGGCTTGGCCACTCACTACCCTGGGACTTTCTCCCACTCATTTAATTCTTTGGGTCTCAGTTTTACCAAATGCATTTTTTTTTTTTTTTCCTGTAGGAATCCCAAGAAAATAATGTAGAGAACCAGAGATCTCTCTTCCTCCTACTCGGGATTTGACAAAGATTTTAATGTGTAGATGGACCAGACAGGCTGATCATGTGGGAAACAAAGTGACCACTGGATGATCTGGTGAGCCATGTGGCAGCTCCTCATGTGGAAGTTTCCATAATAGCAAGAGCAGCCGCAGCAACGGCAGGATGGCATCGGAGGCAGAGCAACGCTGGATGGCATTGAGAAGAGCCAGCACAGCTAACGTCCAGCTTTCTGACTTAGTGAGGGATCATTTCCAGCAGGTTGTGTGCCCAGTTTTTGGAAGCCGAGTCACAGAATCCAGGACTAACTGCTGAATGCTGGGGAGTGGCCAGGGGCCACAGTGGGGTAAAGAATGAGGATTCAGCTTCACCTTGCACAGGCTTGGCTCAATGCAGAAACACTCCTGGTGTAATGACAGTTGTTTTCTGGTGCTAAGAATGCTTTGTACTCCTCGGGCTGGTGGTGTTGGAAGATGCTTGATCGCACCACAGGGGAAGATGTGAGTGGTAGGAAAAGTTCAAGGTCAAAAAAAATTATAGCAGTGCCGTGGAGAGGGGTGTTCTATATTAAACAGGAATCTAACACTATAAACTGGGGATACATTTGAATGCCAGAATTATATGAGAGCTGCATCGGACCTTCATTTCGATTCCCTTTGTGTAATGAAGGATTAACTTTAACCCAGGAGAGGTCCTTCCGTTACCCTTGGCTACTGGGAATTGATCTCTGCCTGACAGGAGTATCTGTTTGCCTTGGGGCTTTAGTTACCAGCTAGTCTAACAACTTGTGATATATGATGGGGGCTTAGGAATCACAATTTTGATCTCTGAAGGAACTAGAGACTAAAAGTATTATCCAGAATCTCCAGGAGGGGTTAGAGATGAACAGTTAGCCATATGGCAGTATGTGATTGAACCCCAATAAAAACTCCAGGCACCAAAGGCTAAAGTCACTTTTCCTGATTGGCAATACTCTGAATTGTGGAGTCACGTTATTAAGTCTCACACAGTAGGTGGGAGGAGGGAATGCCATCCAGGACTCCAGGGGAGAAGATAAGTGGCAGCTCTGTGTTTAGACCCCTCCTGCACTTTGCCCTATGTGTCTCTTCCTTTGGTTGGTTCTATCTTATGTCGTTTTACTGTAATAAAACAGTAATTTTAACTATAGCACGTTTTTTGAGTTCTGTGAGTTATTCTAGTGAATTACTGAACCCAAGGGAATCCGTGGGGACCCTGAGTTTGTAGCCAGCTGGCATGAAGTGAGGGTGGTCCTACCAACCTCTAAACTTGTGGCCAGTTCTGAAGCGAGAGAGGTCCAGTGGAGGACTGTTCCCTCAGACTTGCTGTTTGGCAAACTCACTTCAGTTGGTATCAGATGTCTGTCGAATGGGAGTCTGGAGGCCTGTGCCCTTAACGTTGAGTGTGAATAACTCCAGGTACCTCTCATTTACAATCTCCAGACCAGGGTCTACTGGATTCTTGTGGTTGACACTGCTCATTGGCCATTTAAAATCCACTGTCCTTTTCTTGACATTTTTAAGGGCAGACAATGTACCCATCTGGCCAGGTGTTGGATCAAATCTGGTCAAGGTCAATCATGACAATTCTGTTTTCTGCTCTCCCTTTAATCTCTGAGTCTCCATGTGATCCAGTTCTGGTCACTGAGCCCTAAACAGATTTCTGCTGGGGGTGATGTATTCTGGGGAAGTCTCTGTCTTCCTGATAAGAGGATACATATAGCTTTCTCCTGTTGCTGGTTTGTCTGCCTTGAATGTGACATAACACCTGGATGGCAGACCATGAGCCAACAAACTAAAGACAGCTGGACTGCGCCTGGGACACTAATGACATTTTTGAGCCACTGCGTTATCCTTGGGGTATTTGAGGACTTTCTTGCTAGGTATGATGGCCAGTGTCTATCTGGTTCTCTATTGCTTGTAGCCACATACGCTTATAATAGGTACAGTTCCCAGAGAAAGAAGAAAGAGGTGAAGCACCATGTTCAAAGACACAGGTTGGTCCAAGATGGTGCTCTATTCTCCTGACTCCCACCTAGCACCTTTCCCAATACTCCCTTTTTTCCCTATTCTCTTATCTTATGAATGATAATGAGTTTAATGATAAAGCTCCCATTTTGCAGAGTAAGTGAAACAACCTTTCAGTTACAAGAACTTGTTTAAAGTTATATACAGCTCAATGTCCCATTACCAGACCCTCAAAACAACAGCTTAAATTGAAAGATCAATTTGCTTTATTCATAATTTTTATTTTCTTGCTTTTTTAAATGCATCTTTTTCTCCTGACTTTTATTAATTTCCATCCCGTTACACCCCATGTATTCACTTGTGGTACCTAATCATTCCATAACCACTCACACTACAACTACTTTATCCCGTCAACCAGAACATTAACACTTTTAAAGAACTTCAAAAAGTTTGTTAATCTGATCTCTTTGCTCAAAATGAATCTATGTAGGCCTTGATACAAATGTATCCATGTAGCCTTTGCTCAAAATTAATCTGTGTCTTATTTGATTTAAATATTCAATTCACTGCATTTCTAAGTAATTACTAACTAGATTTCCTTGACCATGTTCTATTTATTTACAAAAACAGGCACCCCTATTCTAGAGGATAAATCCCGTAAATTAAAATTTCTTTCTGTTATTGACTTGGCTGACAGCATAATTAGCATATAGTTTTCTTCCAAAATGTCTGAACTAAACAACAACTAATAAATCAATCACTTTTCAGTCTCTGCAATTTCCTAATAATAAGGTTTAATTAACAAAACCTCCTATATGACTATTTATAGCCATGTTTCCACACCAAGAACTTTAAGCTCACACTTTAAAATGTTCTACTCTGGAGTATTTTTTAAATGTATCGTGGAAAATTTAAGACAGTATGCATGTAAAGGATGTCACCATCAGTATTAGAATCTACCTGACTTTCTTTCATGTTAGAAAAAGCCTTAATACCAATTTATACACAGACCTCTAGAACATTACAGTACTGAAAAGATTCTGCCTACCCAAGGTAACTCGTGCCTTTCCAAAACAAGATAGAGGAAGCAGAATTCCACTTTGTGGACTTGATTTTCCATCAACATCATGGTCACATCTTTGAGAATAAAGTACATTTATACAAGTAGACCAGTGATTACTAGAGTCATTCCAAATACTCCTCTATTCTTTTGTAAAAACATTCTCCAGAATTTATAACTCATTTTATTGGCATAAAAACAAGTAAAACTTCTAAGTCACTATATATAGTTTTGTCCATAACAAGAAACTGTGCCAGTGCTTTTGCCTTCTTCCAAATACAGATATTTTCAGGTGGAAAAGATAGACCCTGACTTGCCCACATTTTAACAGAACAAGCATACAGCAAAACCACCATCTGGGCTCCCCATCACAGAGAGTTCTGTATGTTTTGTAGGGCACGGCTCAGCAGAATCCCTTCTTAAGCCTTGTTTTAAATCTTGAAACTTGTCTTAGAAAAGAAAATTGAACACCACTGTGTGAAATTGTTGAAAACACAAATAGAATATAGATAAATTATGAAAGGGCAGATCCTTCCTTTCTCTTTTATCAGAGCAGGTAGGAAAATCACTTTACATCATGTATACTGATAACAAGCGAAACATGTTTGTCTCACATTTCAAAAGGGTATAGAGAAAAATGGGAAGCAATAAAAGCAGTAGAAAACAAGCAGTTAATAGTTTGGATTAAACATTGGTTCAGAAGACCTTCTAAAACAGCATTTAATGTCTTTTCAAAATATCCCTCTAAGTTCAGTGTCAGTGTTAATATGACCATAAAAAACATGGAGCTCAAGTTGCTCCTTCTAGGACATCAGTCAGTGAACAGCAGATTCAGGACCAAAAGGCTCATGCTGTGACCTCTGAACCCAATTCTATTTCTACTAGATAATTTGTCTTTTAAGGGAATGGGTCATATTAAAGAGATTAACCACCATGGAAATTCAAAGCATAGGTTAATTAGAAATAATGAATTAAATAATTACAGCCTTATGTAGCCACAACTGGGAATCATTACTTGCAAAAATCTAATAGGCCCTTAATAAATGTTCTGCAGGACTATTGCAGTGACTATAGAATAATCTGTAGGGATAAAAAGGAAGCAGAGAATTTGAGGTGGTTTCTAAATCTTTCAAGCTTTTCTAGAAGTCAAAACTGAAATAGTCATATTACTCTAGAAAAATCTAAATTAGCTCAAATCTTCAGCTATTTCATTGTGTGTAGATAGTTTAAATCCTGTGTGAGACATCTTCAAACACCTACCAAAAAAAAGAGGTGGAACAGGGAAAAGGCCACCCACGCAACTTTTGCAACTTCCAGTTACCTAGAAAGAGCTTTAAATTTTCACCTGATATTGTTTATATATAAGTTGGTTGCTATAACATAAATGAATACTTGGAGATGAGGAGGAGGACAGAAGTGAAAGAAACATGGCTTGGGCAGGCAGCAGCATCCTTCGTCAAAATGAGTCAGAAAAACTAAAACCGACAGTCTATCCTTCTGATCACAGAATCAGAATAAAATCAGAAAGGGCAATAACATTTTTTCTACCTTAAAGGGAGGATGCAGGATAAGAAAGCAAAATGAGTAGCATATTTGAAAACTAAGGCCTCAGAACACACTCTTCAGTAAAAAAGCGTATTTATGAAGAGGCTATTAAAAAAATAAGAACAAACTATTAATTATAAAAATGCTAGTGCTCAGCAAGAACAAATAATCCTGTTCTAAAGAAATTTCAGAATTTTACCCAAACAAAACATGACTAATGCTTTTATTTGAGGTTGTTTTAATGATTGATTTATATGTGCCAAGGCTAAAGAGTGATCATTTCAATGATTTAATATTAATATCTATGGCTGCCATTTGGTTGGTAGCCTTGTTCGAATGAGGTCGCTTCATATTCGCAATATCCCTGTTTCCTCTTTCTCAAGGTTTAATAGAGAAAATAATTTAATTCTTCAGAATTAGATTTAATGGGAAATGATAAAACGTGAAACTAGATTTAATGTTACTTTAGAAATAATAGACACACGTGAGGTGAAACACACTTGCCCACTGAATACAGCCAATGACATAAGGACAAGAAAACAACCGCAAAAACCAGATAGCAATGCCAACTGGTGTTGAACTAACCTAAGACGTAACAGAAAGTGAGGATCTGGTTTTTAGCCTAATTGGGATCAAAAGAGCATGATCCATAATTTTAATACTTAAAAGAAAACCAATAAGCATGAGGGTTATTATAGGAAGACTACTAAGACACTAAAAAAATATCCTAGAGTAGCACCTCTCAAACATTAATGCACACATGAATCAGCTCAGGATTTTGTGAAAATGTCGATTCACCTTTCATAGGTCTGGGGTGGGGCCTGAGATTTCTGTGTTTCCATCAAGCTCCAGAAGAGAAGGATGGAAGCCACTTGGAGTGGCAGGGCACTAATTACATGGAAGAGGAATGTGTGCAGGTGCTTTTCTGGTCCATGGTTCAATGAGTTCATGGGACTGAGGCAATCTGGGCAACTTCTGGCCTAAGTGGTTCTCTTTATTACTGACATCACCCTAGGGTGATGGGGCTTCTAGGGAAGAGACAAGTATAGAGTCGGGAGGATTTTTTTGGAAATAGAAAAGATGAGTAGTGTTCCTTAAACACAAGCCTGGAGAAACGACTGTTCTGCAACTGCTTTAGATTAATGTGTTCTAATGGATTCTACTTGTTCCTAATAAATAAAATCTGAATCATATTCAATATGCCTTTCTCCTTTAAGAAATATGGTTGTTTTTTAACAGCTGGAGAAAGAGAAGCCAAGGTTCGGAAAACAGAAAATAATGAAAGACTTTCCCCAAAGCTATTTGACTTAAATTTAATTTGAAATTATATCAGATTATTTACCATTTTCATTAATATTTTGTGTAAACCAAATGATATTATCTATGCTTCATCTCACCTTCTGATTGTCTCAAAAATAAAGCTGTAAAAATAAAATGAAGGATATGTTTTGCTTAACTACGAACAGTTACGTGAGAAGAGAATGGGTATAGCTCTGCAAGTGATTTTACCGTCACTCAGTTTCTGCATGTTTATATGATTTACAGTTTATGCTGTAATGTCAAGGAATAATCAGCACTATTCTGTCCTCTCACAAAGTACATTAGTACCATAAATCATATCAGGTTGAGGTTCAAAACACATCACTTTTTTTAAAAGAGGGCAATCTGTTTTTGCAAAGTAATGCATTGTTCTGGTTTATTTGAGATAATGAATAAGTTTTGTTTAAACTTCACTTGAAGTGTATACCTGTACCACTCTGGGAAATTACACATATTTGCATATCTGAGGTTTTTGGGGTTTATTTTTTTATTTTTTTGCGATACACGGGCCTCTCACTGTTGTGGCCTCTCCCGTTGCGGAGCACAGGCTCCGGACGCACAGGATCAGCGGCCATGGCTCACGGGCCCAGCCGCTCCGCAGCATGTGGGATCTTCCCGGACCAGGGCACGAACCCGTGTCCCCTGCATCGGCAGGCGGACTCTCAACCACTGCACCACCAGGGAAGCCCGGGGTTTATTTTTTTTGTCCTTGGACGTCTCATTTGGCTGCTTTGTATTGAATTATAAAGACTTCTTTTCACTGATAAAGCTAACTCTGGTCTAGTCCAAATCTTTTTTTAAACAGAAAAAGAAATGACTATATTCTACTTAAGCTCTTTTTGAGAATTCTAATCATGTTGATACTACTGGGGAAAGAATAGAGGCTGAATAATTCGTATGAGCTTCAGGAGATTAACCTACTTTTGTTACTCTTATTGGACAGCTTTCATTTGTCATTAATTTTTAGCACAGTGTCTTTAACAATTAACAACCAAAAAAAAAAAAAAGCAGTAAACTCATCTTTCGCCATTTTTGTATTAACAATTTTCATAAAGTAAGTATCATCAGATCTGTCACCTTGGATTCCTTTTTGCCAGTAATAAGGTAATAGTTTGGAATACAAGAGATATTTGTCACATAGATTTTGAGGTAGTTAGGCCTGATGGATAAATTACACTGACTCACATTCTTTAGTCAAGCATCAATTATATTAGCTATCAGTGTTCTAGAAGCACGTGTAGAATTTTCGTGAAAGCGAAAAAGCCTGTTAAGTATTTTGAAGAAGTTCCTGCTAAAAATCTCTTCAGTTTCATGTTTAATTCAGCCATTCCTGTGATTTTCATAATGGTCTAAAATACTATTTGAGTTATACAAGAATGAACTGGAGTTATTTTCTTTTTAAATTTTTCACGTTGGTGAGCAAAGCAAACCCAGCTTGGAGAATAACCAAAGCTGCCTTCTGCGAACAGTGTGATAAGATCACGGCTCCACGGGGCGGGGGGGTGACTCAGGATGTGCTCACTAATGAGTTAAAGTCTTAAGCGGTCAACTCAATTACAGAGGAACAAAGAGTGAAAGAGTGCTTGCAAAGGCGGAAATGACATGCTTCATGTATTCTCACCAATATTGCAGGCTTTATAACCATCCTATTTGCAATACTTAAAAAAATATATATATATATAATATACACATACTTGTATATGGATACACACTTTAAAAACATACACAGACACACAGACACATATGTGTGTGTATATATATATATATACACACATGTGTATGTTTTCCTCAGCTACATCAAGTTCTTTTTATTTACAGTTTTTCAAATCTTCTGTTAGTTCTCCAGTATCCAGACATAGCATTAAGTCTTAGAATATCTGCATTAACATGATGTGAATCAGAGGATGCATTCACAAAAGCAAGAAGCTGGGAGCACAGGAGACTTCGGAACCAGCATCTAGGAATTGAAAGAAAAGTGTTTGGAAAGGGTTTCTGATTCCTAGCTATCACAGACTGTAGATTACTTTGGACCATCAGTAGGAGCAGAAGCAGGGAAACAATCTAGACAGGTGGCAAGAAGAGGTCAGACAGGTTCTGAGGTAGAGCTGAGAGAATCTGGGGATGCTTGGTAATGGGGTGGGGGAGGGGCTGGGAGACCGGGAAGGAGAGGAATTAGAATGGCTCCTCTGTTTTGGCTTGAGCCACTGGCTGGATCAGTGTTCCATTTATAGAAATAGGGGAAGGGAGAATTGAAGGAAGATGTAGAATTAACCACTGTCTCTTTTGATTTTAAGTTCTTTTCTTGACTGTACCCCTTTCTATTCCAACTTTGTTTGGTTCTCTCAGAGACACACCGCGTGTATAGATACTGTCCTTTTTTTCACCGTCTTCTGGATCGGATCAGCAATGTCAGCCTTCAGTTACTTCCTTCAGGGATCTGGGATTTTTAGCAGGCTTTCAGAAACTCAAGTTCATCAAGAAGTAGGCAGATCAGGGACTTCCCTGGTGGCACAGTGGTTGAGAGTCCGCCTGCCGATGCAGGGGACACGGGTTCGTGCCCCGGTCCGGGAGGATCCCACATGCCGCGGAGCGGCTGGGCCTGTGAGCCATGGCCACTGAGCCTGCGCGTCTGCAGCCCGAGCTCCGCAACGGGAGAGGCCACAACAGTGAGAGGCCCGCGTACCGCAAAAAAAAGAAGTAGGCAAATCAAGACTACCTTCCAAAATAGGGTGTTCACAGCATTGAGGTAAAAGGGCAGCTAAAACTCATTTTTTCTGCAGCTTTGCTGGGTGGACTCCCAATTCCTTAGTCTTTGCAGTTAGGGTAGCAGGGAGGAAGGGCCTGGGTGTGTTGGGTCTTACAGGACTCTCAACATTCCTGGAGTCCATCCTGTACAAAAGGGACCAGAAATGTTTTATTTTTCTTGCATATTCTCCTTTCTCTTCGCACTACTTTCAAAACACAAACACATCCTTGTCTCTAATTGTTTTCCTTGAGGGCTGCGAAGACAGGGAGGAAGGAAGGAAAGTTACCTGAATTGTTTTCCTTGAGGGAAATTGTTTTCCTTGAATTGTTTTCCTTGAGGGCTGCGAAGACAGGGAGGAAGGAAGGGAAGTTACCTGAAGGGTGGTCAAATACAGGTCAGAAGACTATGGAGCAACGACGAATTAGATCTTTATTTTTCTTTTTGCACACTTACCACTTTAGGACAAATACAATGTTTTGCAGCTTACTTTACAAAAAATAAATTACGTCTTTTTTAATGACAAACATCTCAGTTGATTCAATACCATTTAAGAATTCTTTGGTTATTATCATGTTACTCTTTTTCTCTTATTCCCTCTTTCCCTTCCTCTCTAATTTCCTTCTCTCCTGTTCTCTCTTTCTCCTTCCTTTTATCTTCCCTCCCCCCAGCCTTCCTCCTTTCTCTCTTCCTTCCTTCCTTCCTTTCTTGCATTTTTGAAATTGGATTGCATTTTTCATATCTGGCGTGAATTGCAGTATCTAATTGTAGTGCTGCTACACTGAACAAATTTTGTTGAGCAAGACATTTTTGAAATTGGACTTTTTGACCTTGCACCGTACTTAAATGCAAAATACACTTTCACTCATGATGGCTCCTATTATTGTATTCTATAATAATAAGGGTTGTCTAACAGAAATGATGCCAATATTATCCTTTTTTTTTAAATATAGACAAAAAAATTCCCTAATCTAATTGTTTTGAAAACACAATTTATGCCAGCCACTTATTCCTGAGACGTGGCACAGCACTGGCTAAATTTGGGGGGATGAAAAGGTATGCCTCTCCTTCATACCTCTATGTTTTGTGGGGTTTTATTTTTTTGTTTGTTTTTTTTGTCTTCTTTCCAGACTGAACAATTTCAAAGGATTGAGCTGCTTCTTTGGCAAGACCTGGCCAGTACCATGATGAAGCACCAAATTAACTCTGTGAGCTGACCAAACTTGATCTTCCCTGAGATTCAGTCTCCCACCTCTAATGCATTTCTGAAATTACATTGCAGGTTGCGCCTCAGAGCTAAGAAGATGAGATGGCCATGGTTTTCCCGTAATGGGCTGCTGCACTGTGGAGGTTATAGACTGGAGAACTCAAAGGACACCATTTACATCAAATCACTATGGATGTACACAGTTCAACACATTCTGTGGCCTTATTGCCAATTCATTCCGACCCTAAGTGGAAGTCTCCTCCAATACACAAAGAAAAAACAAAAAACCCTATAATTCTAAGATTTACTGTTTTGATTCTTTACACTCTTCAGCTGCTTACTTTAGGATAACAGGATAATCTTTTTTTTTTTTTTTTTTTTTTCCCCTTGATGAACTGTGGAATAGGATTTATGATAAAAACACTTTGGGTTTGTAACCAAGTCTGGTCCTTGGAGTCAGACTTGGGTTTGAATCCGGATCTGCCCATTGCTAGCTTTGTAATCATGAGTGTCTATACTCCTCTAAACTGGGTTTCTTCTTTTGCAAAATGAACATAACAAAATCTTCTCCTCAGGACCACTGTTAGGGTTAAGTACATACTGTGCTTAATCCAGAATATCATAACTGATTCATAAATATTGATTTCCTTCTTTCTTATATTGACCAGTCTAGATTTGATTACTAAAACTGTAGGAAAAGGAATACTAATATAAATATAAAATATAAATGTCTACACACACATGTATTTTCTCTGTGTGTTTGTGTTCATAGTTACTTGAAAGTGAGACTGAGGGTCCCTCAGGTAGGTCATGAGTTGCTCAGTTACTCTCTAGGGGTCTCTCTTTGATACATTCCCTAATGGTACTCATTGTATCCATACATTCTCAACTTAGAACAAGATTTTTAATTTTACCATAGCTCACAAAGGATTTTCTATTAAAAATGCTCACCCACAAAAGTATTTCCGACTAATATATTTAACATACAGAAACAAGGTAAAACCTTTCTATTCTCTAATCCTCCAAAATTTCAACATCCTCACCCTTTCTCTTTCCTTTCAAAACATCACATCTCTTTATTTAAAAGAGAGTACTAACATATATATTTTATATATAAGCATAACATATATATAAGTATGAATATTATTTTAAGTTTTCCCCTTTTCCAAAAAGATAAGTAAATGAGAAATGAGAAATTTGTGTGTGTGTGTGCGTATGTGTGAAAACAGTGTGAATTAAGAAAATATATAAAAGTGTAGACAGAGAACCATGTTTTACTTGATTTCGAACAACAAACAAAAAAAGATTTATCCTATAAAACAAATCTAGGTAAAACAGTATTGTCTATAAATAAAATGATGCTTGATATTTTATTTAGAAAATGTTTGAATAGGGCCTAAACAAAGACTATTTTCTAAGCCATTGTATGCTACATGGCCTTGAACATTTCTTTACCATTCTATAGTACTAAGGTAAACCGATAAGCAAAACAATGAAATGGATGGTGGACTAGATAGTCTTGTCCTGACTGCAGAAACTATTTATGGAGGAATGGAAATACTAAGACCCAAATAAATAAACTGACGTATTATATGAAAACATCCCCAAAGAAGTTACACAAACGGCTAATAAACATGAGCAAATGTTCAACACTGGTAGTAAGCAAAGCTAAACAAATTAAAATAACAATGAGATTCAATTAGCAATTTATATATTCAAATTAGCAATCTAAAATAAAATTATAAGGACTGCATGAGACCAAAATATTCACTACTGGTAAGAAGACAAGTTTTCAGAACATTTGCCTTACATCCTTCTTTCTAAAAAGAAACTTCTCCTCCCAAATAATTTAAAGGTTTTGTGCAAAAAAGTGTAACACTGAATGCTAAAAGTAACCAAAATATTCACAATAAGTAAATGGCTAGGCAAATTAACATACCTTGATAAATTATGAGATATTATTGTGTGATTATTAAAATTAGGCATTTTTAAGGAATGGGCATATATTGTAATACTGATTAAAAGTCCTGATCCATAATTATAGAGTATAATCAATACTACTCTCATTAACATGTTAAAATATGCATAGAAGAAAGACAGGAAAGAAGTACAAAGATAGTAATGATTCTATCTAGATGGTGTCATCATGGTGTTTTAGTTTCTTTTTACAAACCTATGTTTTTACTTTTTTACAACATGTATTATTTTTATTTTAGTGCATTTATTATTTATCAAAAGTAAGCCATGCACTAGTCAAAGAAAAAAATTTTATTAGACTTTCCTATCCTGGAAGTAGGCCTTTGTGACAGGCTTTGACAATGCAGTCCCCAAAGGGTAGCCCGACTCTCACTGTTATGGCTGATCATTTATTTGGGTTAGTCTTACCACATTATGAAAAAAAACCTGAATTATAAAGAGGTCCCATCCTCCCCTTAATCTTTTTCAAGGTAACAAACATACATAGAATGTGACCATCAATTTCCAGACATGATCTTTCTCCTCTGTCCCCCTTCCATTTCCCCTGCCATCTCCACCCTAACCCATCCCAAATAGATTTATGTTGAATGCCTCCATGAGCCAAACAGAAAAGCTATTATCTAAAACTATAACATGACATTGAGATGAACTATTACTTTGACGTGCGAGACCTTGCATTATTGTTTTAAAGTCAGTGTTCATTTGCTGTGTGAATATTTGGTGTCTGTATTTGATAGGAAAATGAGTATGTAAAGCAAGAATAAATGAGTAGAAACAGGTCTTATGATAAAAACTCTAAAATACTTGAAATGGCTAAAAAATTCTTTCTTGTTTACATATGATTCAATCAACAACATTCAACAAGCATTAGTGTTCCTACTATGTACCCGTGTATTGAATATTCAGGCCAACCTACCTGAGCATTTCATACACAAAATTAATTTTCTACTTCCTCAGAAGATCTCCAAAAGAAATGAGCTTAAACTGCTGTGATCAAATCTGATTTGCCTTAAAAAAAAATAGGTGCTCAATTGAAAGAATAGTTAAATATTGGAAAAGATGTCCTATGAAGGTTGTGAAAAGCTGGAAGAGCTGTAAAAATAAGACAAACATTCAGTGAAGATGGATGTTACCTGAGTGCAGCACAGGCTAGAAGGTGTTGACTGATGCAGATGAACTTTTGGTTTCTCTTACACCCTTGATTCCCACTGTTTAGTAGCTGTTTCATAGCCTCACTGAAACCTAACATTAAATGTCAAAGAAAATGGATCATTCCGTCCAATCCAAAAAGAGTCTTAAAATTTTATTTAAGGAATGATTATAGCTGCATGTATACAATATATTTGTACAGAGGCCATTCATTCTTTCTTTCCTTTAGATGTTTAGTGAGCATCTTTTGGATTCCAAGCACTGATCTAGGATTCAGGAATATAGAAAGCCTATGCCCTCATGACATGTATATTCTAGTTGGGAAACGACAAAAAAAAAGAGATTTTAAAAAGTCATAATAATCAGGTACTGTAAGTATAATAAACAAAAATAAAGCCAGGTAAGAGACAGAGGGAGACAGGGGTACTACTGTAGTTAGCACTGGGCAGTCAAGAGGTAGTATCTATTTGAGAAGGTGACATTTGAGCAGAGACCTAAATAAAACGAGTGAGCAAGCTATGCAAATATCTGAAAGAAGACAGTTCCAAGCAGAGAGAACAGCAAGATCAACTTCACAGAGATCAAATGGGCTTTCAGGTTCAAGGAAGGAATGGACAAGGGGAGGCTGGTAGGAAATGAGCTCACAGAAGGGAACAGGGGCTAGATCAAGGAAAGTCTCATGGGCCATAGTAAAGATTCTGGATATTATTTTATAAGGTAATGGGACTCTGCTACAGAGGTGACAGGAGAGTGACATGACCTGATTGATAATTTAAACAAGTTGCTTTAGCTGCTATCTAAACCTGAGGGTAAGCATGGAAACAGGGAGACCACATGAGAGGCTAATGAAATGATGCAGGCGAGGAATGGTGGTGGTTTATCTCAGTGGTAGCAACAAAATGTTGAGAGTAGTAGCAACAAAGTGGATGAGAAGTGCTTCGATTCCAGGTCTATTTTAAGATATAACCAACAGAATTTATTTAAAGGTTGGATGAGAAAAAGAGGGGAGCCAAGGGTTATTCCAAATATTTTGGCTTGAGCTGCCAGAAAGATGGAGTTGCTATCAACTGAGAGGGGGGTGACTATTGGTGATGCTCATTTGGGAGGACATGGAACCAAGCTTTAGATATGCTGACTTTGAGACACCTATTAGATGTCCTACTGGTGATGTCAAGGAGGTAAATGTCAAGAATGTGGCATCGGTGTAGAAGTCTGGGCCTTAAGTATTAATTTGGAGGTTGCTACTGTACAGACAGTGTTTTAAGACATGTGACAAGGAAATCACCTAGCAAATGAGTGCAGATGTAAATGGAATCAGAGGTTTACTCTTGAGATATGCCAGCATTTAGAGTTAGGGCGATCAGGAGAAACTAGCAATAAAAACTGAAAAGGAACAGCCAGTGAAATAGGAGGAAAACCAAGAAGGTACACTTTCTGGGGGCTAGGTGAAGATCTGTTCAATAAGGATCAAGTAATCTATGTGCCAAATCCTGTTGACAGGTCTAGTACATTGAAAACTGAGAAGTGACATGGGTTTCAATGAGGTGGAGACCACTGGAGACGTTGACTAGAGTAGTTTCAGTGGAGTGGTAGCAAAGAGAAACCAATTGAAATGGGATCAAGACACAAAAGCAGATGAACAGGGAGTGTAGACAACCCTTTGGAAGAGTCTCACTGTAAAAGGAGTCAGTGAAGAGAGAAGCAGATTGAAAGTCAAGAGCACAAAGCTGAAAACAGGAGACCTCCTAGGAATCCTAGGACTTTTATATGTTTAGAAAACAAAACAAAGCTATAGCAACAGTTACTGGCTTATTTGATATAAAAAGCAGTAAGGTTTCCCATCTGTACTTTCCCATTATTCCACAGACCTGCATTGACTATAGAAGAATTAAGCAAAAAAATCTGTATAAAGTATGTAGTTCTATTTCATATAAGAGTATTTAGTTTCTCATATTTTGTATGTGAGAAAACTCAGGTACAGAGACAGTAAGTGACTTGCCTCACGTCATACAAAAACAAGCAGGAAAGCAGAATTCAATCTGGGTTGCCTGGCTACAGAGTATACACTCTTGACATTAATCAATATTGCCTCCCTGAAGGAGTGAACATGGTTCCTCCCCAGGTGATCATGGGAAAGAAATAAGCAAGGCAATGTGACAGTGAATTAATGGAGGAAGGGCTCCCTTGAATAGGGTGGCCAGTGGCTTCAGAGGCACAAGATAGACCTAAAGACAAAGAGGAGCCAGATTTACAGGGACCCAAGGATAGAGTTCTCCACATAAAGGAAATGCGAAGTCCCACAGGTAGGAGAAAAGCTGAGGTTTGCTTAAATAGAGCAGAGGCCGGTTTAGGGAGCCTAGAGAACAATGAAAGTTCAGGGAGAGACTAGAACAAATGGGTTTGAGAGACAGGCAGGGGCTAGATCCTGTGGCCTTAAGGATCACAGAAAGCCGTGTGGCTTATATTCTCAGTACAGGTGAAAGATCATGTTTACTTCTTCTCGTGCTGCTGCTTCGAAGCTGAAAACAAAATGTATGGCCCATCTCTCTACAGTATATAGTCTTCTGCAACATCTTTTTTCTTCTCTAACCTTACATCTTAATCTTATCTTACCTTATTAAAGACTTAATCTTATCTTTCTTGCTCATTCAAATTCTTCCTTAACCTAAAATCAAAAAAGAACACCAATTTTTTGAATTGCTTTCTTTTTTAAAAACAATTCTGGGAATAACACAAATATCTTTAAAAAAAATTGTTTTTCTGGTTAGGGTGGGCAGACTCTAGGTTCTACTTTGCTACTGCCAGTACATAGCAGCTAATCCCAAAAGCCACTTGACCACTGACTGCCTCAATTTCTTCAATTCTTAGAAATGAAAAGCACAAGGTTGTAGGGGGCTAGAATAGGATTACGAGTGAAAAATATTTTTTAAATTATATACAAATGTACACTATTAGAATTATTATTGTGCTATACAGTATCATGTAATATGGGGTCAAATCAATTATTTTGGATGAACACACTGTGTTTGGAAATAAAGTTCTATTATTTGTGGTTCTGTGCAAAGGAAGTCAATTTACTAGTCAAAGTCATTTGAATAAATGAATCTTTTATAACTAAACAACAAAATATGACCTTCACTTTTAGTGGAAAAGGAATCATAAATTTATTAGCCTTTTTCCATTCCTATAAAATGAAGGTATAAATCATGAAATAAGGAAATTTATTTATATCAAATGGAGTGGATGAAGATTTAATATCCTTAATATAAAAAAAAGGATTAAAAAGCAAACAAACACTGAAGCCCAAGTAGAAAAAAAATGGGCAAAAGATATAATAGATTCTTTCAAGTTCATCATATTGGCAGAGTGGTGTGAGATGAGCAATCTTAAAGACCATTTGTATGGTTGCAAACTGAAACATTCTTTTTGGAATAAAGTCTTATATTCTATATTAAAGGACACAAATCTTTCATACAATTTACCATAATAATTTCATACTTAGGAATTTCCCCCAAAGAAATCAAAAATGGAAAAAAAAGTGGAAGGAATATAAACATCACATCATAAGATATGATTAAATATTTTGTATAAACTAAGTTTAAAAATCCATTGTAGTTATGGGAGTCCTAAACACAGAAGATATATCCATAATCTTAAGATACTGTCAAACAGGAACTCTCCTGATGGTTCACCACAGCTTAGTCCCATTGTAATAAAAATTCAGTGCCATAGCGGGTGTAGAACCTGTGCTGTAAAGTACAGTAACTGCAGTACGTGATTGAGGAGCAACCGTTTTACAGAAGACGCTGTGGTTGGCCCTGAGAATTGAGTAATTATGTGTAGAAGAAAACTTTGCAAATGAAGACTGTCAGATGTTTTCTCCCTAGAAATGAAACTATCTCATTATATGCCTTAAGTCAGTTATAACATTGGTTGAACATTTCTTTAAAAGAATTTTGCAGTAATTTATACTATTACTAGGATATATTATGCTAGGAACAGAGTCAAAAAAACCCAAAATACAAGTCAGGTGAACATAGGTTCTCATTTACATAAGTGGGATTTTTGGACACACACACATGAAAATATAAGATTTGGGTATCTACAAGAGGTAAAATCATCCACTTATATTATTTAGTTTTGAAAACAAATTATTACAAATTATTACAAATTACAAATTATTGTTTCATTCAACCATTCAGAGGACTGTTTATATACATATCCTCCAATTGGAAAAAGAAATGTGTGTCAAGTTAAAAAGAAGTATCTACATCTGTCTACATAAATTATATACGTGTATATGTACATAAACTACATATATGTATATATAAACTGTATATATACATATATACAGTCATATGACAAACTGAAAAAACATCTGCAACTCACATTATGGATCAAGGGCTAATTTCCTTAATGTACAAGGTACTTACAAATGAATGAGAATAGGCTAATAACTCAATCTTCAATGCCTCAAGAATATAACAAACACTTAGGAAAAAAATTCAAATAGCTCTTAAACATATGAAAAGATATTCAATCTCATGGATAATATAAAAATGCAAATTAGAACTACAACCAAAATTTTAGTTGGCAAATTCGTTTCTCATATGAATATAGGTTAATATTTTGAAACTGCTTTGTATGTACTCTGGGGTTTGAACAAATAAGTAGATAGATGGTGGATAGTGGCAGCCTGGTTACTGGTGAGGGAAGTTACAGATAAACAAGAAAGGATAAACCCTTCACTACTGCATTAGAGTCAGAGACATAAACACAAACACATATTTACCTTCATATATGTACAGAGGGAGAGAGAAAGAAATAAATATAGATACATATATATGCATATATTACTCAATTCTGTCCACTGAGAGGGCCTTAAAGCATTAACGCTAGAGTAGCAACAAACACACTTGTGCCCTGATCTTCACTTCTAAATCCTATTCTCCATTGAAGGAACCGAGAGTCCATGGAGAAATGGCTGACTCTAGGCCTGGGCAAGGAAAATACAAGATGATCCTGGAGCATCTTGTACCAGAAAATAAGGATATGCTCAACTAACAAAAGGTTTGGGGCTATGTCGGAGGGACACAGAAATCAACCTGAAAGAGCTCCCAATGACTAAATCTGGAAGAATTTGAGTAAGAAAATAAATAAATAACATAGTGTTAAGATTATATCCCAAAGTGTAAAATACACATGAATCCATACTGATATAAATAAATGACTGAATAAGTAAATGAGGAACAAAAGACAAATGTACTATCTTTGCAATGTTTCTATGAATTTAAAATTATTTGAAAATCATAAGTTTATTAAAAACAATGTTTATAAAGATATTTAATAAATGGAAAATGTTCTCAATATTTCGCTAAGTGACTGAAAAACTGAATAAACACTATGATTCCAATTTAGAAAATGAGAAGGAAAATAGAGCAAAATAAACCCCCCAAAGCTACAGCAAAGCATAATTTCTGTTCTCTAAGACTGACAAATATCAAAATGCTGATAATCCTGAGTTGTGCAGGGTATGGAAAAACAGGCAGTCTCGTAGAGACACAAGGAGGCAGAAGTATAATTGGCATAAAGTATCATGGAGGGCAACTTGGCAACATATAACAACAAATGCACTTATTATTTTACCTAGGAATTCTAATAATTTTTCCTACAGAGATCCTCGTACATGTGGGAAATGGCATATGCACATGAAAATTCACTGCAGCAACTTTGGTAATACCCAATGTTTGCAAATAACCTAAACGTCCATCATTATGGACTAGAGTATGTCCACCCAACAGAATACTACATAGCTGTTAAAAAGAATGATATGACTTTATATATACTGATACGAAAATGCCTCCAAAACACATTGTAAGGTGAACAAAAGCAAGTTGCTGATAGTCTATTTGGCTTGATATCAGTATATACGCTCTCTCTCCCTCCCTCCCTCCCTCCCTCTCTCTCTCTCTCTCTCTCTCTCTCACACACACACACACTCACACACACACACACACACACACACATACACACACTTCTATAAGAAATTGGCTAACAGTGTCTTCTGGAAGAAAAACTGTCTGATGGGGGATTGAGAAATATAGACGAGTTATTTTCACTCTACATTATTTTGTACTTGAATTTTGAAAAATGTGCATGTATTATCTACACTAAAAACTGAAAAACTCAGCACAATCTCTCCAAAATGTGCAATAAACTTATTTCATCAAGTAAATAAAGTTTTGATTAGTACTCTGCTAACAAGTTAACCAATTGAGTAGACCTTTTTATATATCAGTCAGAGGTTTTAACAGCCTTAGCTAATTAATTAGCTATGAACTGAATTAAATTAGCAATTTATAGTCATTGGGAAAGGAATTATCTACCCTGAAGAAGACAATGTTGACACAGTATTTTCATGTTATACAGAAGCCACTAAGCAGTGGTTACCCTGATTTGCACAATAGATATGCGTTCTCTCTATGGTGGTTAATGGGTGCCTGGATTCCAAAAAGGTCATGGAATTTTCTCCTTAGGGGTGAATAGATAAGATCAGTTTTAAAATAGGTGTGGTTTGAAGGTGAATTTGTCCAACCTCTCATAAAAAGAAATTCATATAAATATAAGATATAATTTTAGCCTGTCATTGACAAAAATCAGTGTTTGATGTGCTGAGTGGTGAGGGTAAAGACAAACTTTGGTGATCTACTGGTATGATCTCTATGGAGGGCAATTTGGCATTACATAGTAAAGGTTTAAAAAATGTTCACAACCTATGATCAAGAAAATCCTACATATATTGATATATAAGAGCAGTCACTGCAGTATTATTTATAAAAGTTTGAAAATACCTTAAAATTCTCAATAATAGTGACTGATTAAATAAATGATGCTGCGTCCATCCAATGGACCATTACAAAGAATGAGGCCGCTCTATAAGTAATAAAATATCTTTGTGATGTTACATTTTTAAATAGAAAAGTATAGGTCACTTTGTATATTCTGGTCTCATTTATGTAAAAATTATAAGGAATTCACATAAATGCTTACAGATGAGTGGGATATTTCTGTAAGTATACACACAAAACTTCTAACAGTGGTTGTTCTTGGGCAGGGGCACTGAGTGACCAAGGGACAAGAGTGGGAGAGAGAGTTACTTCTCACTTATATATATGCTTTTGTAACAGGTGTGATTGAGTTTTGGTCCAATATTTCTTCAAGTACAAGATTATAACTCCCATCATAGAAGTCATTCTTCTGGGGTTATGATGTTCTTTCTAAAAATCTAAGACAGTCTTAGTTTTAATGGCAGAAAAATACAAATGAGATTAAATTGGGACTAGGTTTAAGCCTAAAGACAAAGAGAAGAAATTTGGGGTATGGATGCTCATGGGACAGTAGGTGCTTTTTGCGGGGAATTATGGGGATTCAATGGCATCTAAAAGGAGGAAGGGCCAAGGGATCACTACATCCCTGGTTTACTATTATGCTCTGGGCTAATCTTACACTGAATATCTCTCTAAAGCGCTTATAGAGATTTTCCTACAGGAAAGTACTTTCTTGATTTATAGTATGTTTATCATACATCCTGTAGGAATACCTGAAGGACTCGAGTGAACTCTACTCTTGATAAAGGAAACTCATTCTTTAATTTGAAAAACATTGAAAACCATTTAAAATATCACATCATTAACAACTGATAGACATATTTCATTTTGAACTCAGGTAGATCAGGTAAGGACTTAATCTGTTCTTTTCAATGTGCACAATGTTTTTCTATTTCAAATTCTAAAAAAAAACTGTTCAGGTTTCATTTGAAAGAAACTTTAAAAATTTGCTAATTAGCAATATATTTTAATTTGTGAATTTAGTACATAAGAAACACTGGAAAACATATTACTGGGTGATCTTTCTTCCTTCTGATCAAATATGTCTTTGGAAGGCAAAAAGTTAGCTCAACATTGAAACTTTCATGAAAATCTTGGGGCACGGCTATGAAAAATTATAGAGAAATCTGGAAAATTTGCCAATCTGCTACTAATTAAACATTTTTTAATCAAGTATGCTTTTAATTGCAAATGAACACAACTGGGAGAAGAGGCAAACCTGAGGGACATGTGACTGACCAACTCTGGAGAAGAATTTATATATTTAGTTTTCCCCCTCAATGAATCCTAACAGATTTCTCAGACCTGTCCTCCAAGAGGCTAGGTATTCAACTACTCTTTAGTAAAAATACCAAAAGTTTATCTCATAAAAGTTAACTGCCATTTCTTTTCTAGAAATCTCATGGCAGAAGTCACATTATAATCTTTCATTATGGTGGTACAATGGTCATGTGAATAATACTTAGTTAATCTTGCTCAACATTTAAATAACTTTACCCTTCAAAACTCATATATATGTTAAAAAACAAACCAAAAAAAAAAAGAACACTGATAATTTGTCTGTATTCATCAATTTACAAAAAACTAATATTGCTTTGTGGCTAGAATAGATCTTTCTAAATAATACCTATATGATTTTGTCATAATAAAATAAATATACATGAACTGTATGTCTTTTAAAACATAAATCGGTCTAAAAATAAAGGGAATTATGGGAAGCAACTTCTAGGAATTACATAAAATTGTAGCATTTATGATTTCAATATGATAATAGCAGATGTAGGGAAACTGTGAAGAATTGAGTGCCCTTGTAACCTGAAGGTGGCAGGATAAATTGGGGCAGCGTGGTGGGAGAAGAGAAGAAATGTGGCAGTTTGTCATAAAAATTATTCAAATCTTTTTACCTCAGTTCTAAGACTATTTAAAGAACCAAAACAGACTGTCCTGTCTACAAATTGGCCAGATGTGTAGACAAAGATGTTCACTGTGGCATTATTTCTAATAATGAACAAAGATAAATAACCATAAATTCTATGAGTTGGATAATAGTTAAACAAATTATTTATGTATATACCTAAGAGGGAATCTATATAGTCATTAGAGTAGTGTTTTTAAAAAACAACTGATAGAAAAGTTGGAAAACAACAGGCTACAATTTTGCATGTATATTTGATTCCATTATTTATATTAATACATTTTTCTTATGAAAAGAAAAGAAACATAAAGGGAAATACAACGACATGACTATGTTTATTGGCTGGAATTATGAACACTTCATGTATTCATTTTATTTGAACTTCTATATATTTTCCAAATTCCCTGCAATGACCACATATTTCTTTTAAAATAAAAGTACTGTTTTCAACATAAAAAATCAAAGAACTGAAAAGTAATTTCATATATTCAACAAGCCTAAAATGAGGTTGGGTTTTTAAATTTTACTTTTAATATCCCAACAGCTGGCTAGTATGCAGAAAACACATGGTACATATAAAAGATACTCACAATATCTATGTTGATTAGCTAAGACTTGCCATATCAGAAACAAAAGGGTAAAACGACATTTAATATAATCGCTTATCTTAGTATATGTATCTAATGAAAATATAAATATTTGTCACGTTGGTATTATTCAGCTTGACAGAACATTTATAGCAATTAGAGAATAATTCTTAATAATTGTTCTAGTAGGGGGCCATGTCTCAATTATTCTTAGCATTCTGCAGCTGTGATTTGTGCTTGGTCCCACTGATTCTAAGTGATTTCCAAGGGTGTGGAGCTAAAATAGAAATGAGTTGAGTCCATAATCTGTTCAGGGTGGTGGAGTAGATGGACGTGCATTCACTCCCACTTGTAACAGCAACGGAATCACAACTAACTGCTGAACAATCATCGACAGGAAGACACTGGAACTCACCAAACAAGATACCCCACATCCAAAGACAAAGGAGAAGCTGCAATGAGATGGTAGGAGGGGCGCAATCACAATAAAATCAATTCCCGTAACTGCTAGGTGGGTGACTCACAAATTGGAGAACACTTATACCACAGAAGTCCACCCACTGGAGTGAAGGTTCTGAGCCTGACATCAGGCTTCCCAACCTGGGGGTCTGGCAATGGGAGGAGGAATTCCTAGAGAAACAGACTTTGAAGGGTAGCAGGATTTCACAGGACTGGGGGAAACAGAGACTCCATTCTTAGAGGTAACACACAAAGTAGTGTGCACATCAGGACCCAGGGGAAGGAGCAGTGACCCCATAGGAGACAGAACCAGACCTCCCTGCTAGTGTTGGAGGGTCTCCTGCAGAGGAGGGGGGTGGCTGTGGCTCACCTTGAGGACAAGGACACTGGCAACAGAAGTTCTGGGAAGTACTCCTTGGCGTGAGCCCTCCCAGAGTCAGCCATTAACCCCATCGAAGAGCCGGGTAGGCTCCAGTGTTGGGTTGTCTCAGGTCAAACAACCAACAGGGAAGGAACCCAGCCCCACCCATCAGCAGACAAGTGGATTAAAGTTTTACTGAGCGCTGCCCAGCAGAGCAACACTCAGCTCTACCCAACACCTGTCACTCTCATCAGGAAACTTCTACAAGCCTCTTAGACAGCCTCACCCACCAGAGGGCACAGAGCAGAAGCAAGAAGAACTACAACCCTGAAGCCTGTGGAACAAAAACCACGTTCACAGAAAGACAGACAAGATGAAAAGGTAGAGGGCTATGGACCAGATGAAGGAACAAGATAAAACCCCAGAAAAACAACTAAATGAAGTGGAGATAGGCAACCTTCCAGAAAAAGCACTCAGAATAATGATAGTGAAGATGATCCAGGAATTCGGAAAAAGAATGGAGGCAAAGATCAAGAAGATGCAAGAAATGCTTAACAAAAACCTAGAAGAATTAAAGAACAAACAAACAGAGATGAAAAATACAATAACTGAAATGAAAACTACACTAGAAGGAATCAATAGCAGAATAACTGAGGCAGAAGAACGGATAAGTGAACTGGAAGACAAAATGGTGGAATTCACTTCTGTGGAACAGAATAAAGAAAAAAGAATGAAAAGAAATAAAGACAACCTAAGAGCTCCCTCGGACAATATTAAACGCACCAACATTCGCGTTATAGGGGACCCAGCAGGAGAAGAGAAACACAAAGGACCCGAGAATACATTTGAAGAGATTATAGTCAAAAACTTCCCTAACATGGGAAAGGAAATAGCCACCCAAATCCAGGAGGCGCAAGGAGTCCCAGGCAGGATAAACCCAAGGAGAAACATGCCGAGACACACAGTAATCAAATGGACAAAAATTAAAGACAAAGAAAAATTACTGAAAGCAACAAGGGAAAAATGACAAATAACATACAAGGGAACTCCCATAAGGTTAAGAGCTGATTTCTCAGCAGAAACTCTACAAGTCAGAAGGGAGTGGCATGATATACTTAAAGTGATGAAAGGGAACAACCTACAACCAAGATTACTCTACCTGGCAAGGATCTCATTCAGATTCGACGGAGAAATCAAAAGCTTTACAGACAAGCAAAAGCTAAGAGAATTCAGCACCACCAAACCAGCTCTAAAACAAATGTTAAAGGAACTTCTCTAACTGGGAAACACAAGAGAAGAAAAGCACCTCAAAAACAAACTCATAACAATTAAGAAAATGGTAATAGGAACATACATATTGATAATTACCTTAAACGTGAATGGATTAAATGCTCCAAACAAAAGACACAGGCTTGCTGAATGGATACAAAAACAAGAACCATATATGTGCTGTCTACAAGAGACCCACTTCAGACCTAGGGACACATACAAACTGAAAGTGAGGGGATGGAAAAAGATATTCCATGCAAATGGAAATCAAAAGAAAGCTTCAGTAGCAATATTCATGCCAGATAAAATAGACTTTAAAATAAAGAATGTTACAAGAGACAAGCAAGGACACTACATAATGATCAAGGGAACAATCCAAGAAGAAGATATAACAATTATAAATTTATATGCACCCAACATAGGAACACCTCAATACATAAGGCAAACGTTAACAGCTCTAAAAGAGGAAACTGACATTAACACAATAATAGGGGGACTTTAACACCCCACTTATACCAGTGGACAGATCATCCAAACAGAAAATTAATAAGGAAACACAAGTTTTCAATGACACAATAGACCAGACAGATTTAATTGATATTTATAGGACATTCCATCCAAAAACAGCAGATTACACTTTCTTCTCAAATGCACACAGAACATTCTCCAGGATAGATCACCTCTTGGGTCACAAATCAAGCCTCAGTAAATTTAAGAAAATTGAAACCATATCAAGCATCTTTTCTGAGCACAACGCTATGAGATTAGAAATCAATCACAGGGAAAAAAAGATAAAAAACACAAACACATGGAGGCTAAACAATATATTACTAAATAACCAAGAGATCACTGAAGAAATCAAAGAGGAAATCAAAAAATACCTAGAGACAAATTACAACGAAAACATGACGATCCAAACCTATGGGATGCAGCAAAAGCAGTTCTAAGAGGGAAGTTTATAGCAATACAAGCCTACCTCAAGAAACAAGAAAAATCTCAAATAAACAATCTAACCTTACACCTAAAGGAACTAGAGAAAGAAGAACAAACAAAACTGAAAATTAGAAGAAGGAAAGAAATCATAAAGATCAGAGCAGAAATAAATGAAATAGAAACAAAGAAAACAACAGCAGAAATAAATAAAACTAAAAGCTGGTTCTTTGAGAAGGTAAACAAAATTGATAAACCATTAGCCAGACCCATCAAGAAAAAGAGGGAGAGGACTCAAATCAATAAAATTAGAAATGAAAACGGAGAAGTTACAACAGACACCACAGAAAATACAACGCATCTTAAGAGACTACTACAAGTGACTCTCTGCCAATAAAATGGACAACCTGGAAGAAATGGACAAATTCTTAGAAAGGTGTAATCTTCCAAGACTGAACCAGGAAGAAATAGAAAATATAACAGACCAATCACAAGTAATGAAATTGAAACTGTGATTAAAAATCTTCCAACAAACAGAGGTCCAGGACCAGATGGCTTCACAGGTGAATTCTATCAAACGTTTAGAGAAGAGTTAACACCCATCCTTGTCAAACTCTTCCAAAAGACTGCAAAGGAAGGAACACTTCCATACTCATTCTATGAGGCCACCATCACCCTGATACCAAAACCAGAGAAGGATACTACAAAAAAAGAAAATTACAGACCAATATCACTGATGAACATAGATGCAAAAAGCCTCAACAAAATACTAGCAAACAGAATCCAACAACACATTAAAAGGATCATACACCATGATCAAGTGGGATTTATCCCAGGGATGCAAGGATTCTTCAATATATGCAAATCAATCAATGTGATACACCATATTAACAAATTGAAGACGAAAAACCATATGATCATCTCAATAGATGGAGAAAAAGCTTTTGACAAAATTCAACACCCGTTTATGATAAAAACTCTCCAGAAAGTGGGCATAGAGGGAACCTACCTCAACATAATAAGGGGCATATATGACAATCCCACAGCAAACATCATTCTCAATGGTGAAAAACTGAAAGCATTTCCTCTAAGATCAGGAACAAGACAACGATGTTCATTCTCACCACTATTAGTCAACATAGCTTTGGAAGTTGCAGCCACAGCAATCAGAGAAGGAAAAGAAATAAAAGGAATAGAAACTGGAAAAGAAGAAGTAAAACTGTCACTGTTTGCAGATGACATGATACTATAACTGATACCATCTTTAGGTGGAATCCTAAAGATGCCACCAGAAAACTTCTAGAGCTAATCAATGAATTTGGTAATGTTGCAGGATACAACATTAATGCACAGAAATCTCTTGCATTCCTATACACTAATGATGAAAAATCTGAAAGAGAAATTAAGGAAACACTCCCATTTACCATGGCAAGAAAAAGAATAAAATACCTAGGAATAAACCTACCTAGGGAGACAAAAGACCTGTATGCAGAAAACTACAAGACACTGATGAAAGAAATTAAAGATGATACCAACAGATGGAGAGATAGACCATGTTCTTAGACTGGAAGAATCAATATTGTGAAAATGACTCTACTACCCAAAGCAATCTACAGATTCAATTCAATCCCTATCAAATTACCAATGGCATTTTTCACAGAAGTAGAACAAAAAAATCTTAAAATTTGTATGGAGACACAAAAGACCCTGAATAGCCAAAGCAGTCTTGAGGGAAATAAACGGAGCTGGAGGAATCAGAGTCCCTGACTTCAGACTATACTACAAAGCTACAGTCATCAAGACAATATGGTACTGGCACACAAACAGGAATATAGATCAATGGAACAGGATAGAAAGCCCAGAGATAAACCCATGCACCTATGGTCACCTTATTTTTGACAAAGAAGGCAAGAATATACAATGGAAAAAAGACAGCCTCTTCAATAAGCGGTGCTGGTAAAACTGGACAGCTACATGTAAAAGAATGAAATTAGAACACTCCCTAACACCATACACAAAAAGAAACTCAAAATAGATTAGAGAGCTAAATGTACGACTGGACCCTATAAAACTCTTAGAGGAAAACATAGGAAGAAGACTGTTTGACATACATCACAGAAAAATCGTTTTTGATCCATCTCCTAGAGTAATGGAAATAAAACCAAAAATAAACAAATGGGACCTAATGAAACTTAAAAGCTTTTGCAAAGCAAAGGAAACTACAAACAAGACAAAAAGGCAACCCTCAGAATGGGAGAAAATATTTGCAAATGAATCAATGGACAAAGTATTAATCTCCAAAATATATAAACAGCTTATGCAGCTTAATATTAAACCCAATCAAAAAATGGGCTGAAGACCTAAACAGACATTTCTCCAAAGAAGACATACAGATGGCCAGGAAGCACATGAAAAACTGCTCAACATCACTAATTATTAGAGAAATGCAAATCAAAACTACAATGAGGCATCACCTCACATCTATTAGAATGGGCATCATCAGAAAATGTAGAAACAACAAATGGAGAGGGCGTGGAGAAAAGAGAACCTTCTTGCACTGTTGGTAGGGATGTAAATTATTGATACAGCCACTATGCAGAACAGTACAAAGGTTCCATAAAAAAATAAAAATAGAATTACCATATGACCCAGCAATCCTACTACTGGGCATATACCCTGAGAAAAACCATAATTCCAAAAGACACATGCACCCCAATGTTCATTGCAGCACTATTTACAATAGCCAGGACATGGAAGCAACCTAAATGCCCATCGAGAGACGAATGGATAGAGAAGATGTGGTTCATATATACAATGGAATATTACTCAGCCATGAAAAGGAACGAAATTGGTTCATGTGTAGAGATGTGTATGGATCTAGAGACTGTCATACAGAGTGAAGTAAGTCAGAAAGAGAAAAACAATGAACCGGTTTGCAGGGCAGAAATGAAGACACAGATGTAGAGAACAAATGTATGGACACCAAAGGGGGGGAAAGTGGCGGGGGGCCGGGGGGTGGTGTGATGAATTGGGAGATTGGGATTGACATGTATACATTAATATGTATAAAATGGATGACTAGTAAGAACCTGCTGTATAAAAAAATAAATAAAATTCTAAAATTAAAAAAGAAAGTGCCCATTTACATGATAATATATAGCTTCATGTAAAATGATGATGCTCTTGGCCAGCTGACATTCTACATGCTCTAAATTATATTAAATTTTTGTATCTGTCATTTTTCACCCAAAGAGGAAATCTTGCTTTGCAACAAGCCCTTTACAACTCTTTCCCTGGTCCTCCTTTCATAAAATGCCATTGGGGAGCAAAATTATGGCCTTTGAATAGCTTTCTTCCACATAAGACTAATTACCTTACACAGGAATCAAACCTGCAACTTTAATCTCATTAGCACCATATTCTAGCCAATTTAGCTGACTCCTATTACTTATTAAAAAGCCAGCATATGGAAAATTATTTTCTTAAGCTTAATGTAAATTCACACCATTCATTTTATTCTTTCCAGGAAAAGGCTTACAATAATGAAAGTTATTGAAGTTACTAGACCCTTTCCCATGCAGTTTGGTGTCTTACAAGACATAAATGTAAAAATCGATTTAGAGAATAACTGAATAAGAAAGAAAAATCTTTGGGATGTTAGGGTAAAATGTGACAGAGGTAAACCAAATAAGTACTGAATACTGAATTCGCTCTAGGTAACAGAAAGCAAATGACTGGTAAGAATTCAGCATTCAGTAGCTGATATCAACATCAAGTTGGGAATTGTTTTCACAATGTTTTATCTCTGTCTGAAAAGTGGGTGTCTGTTATACTCAGATGAAAATCTAGAACAAAATCTCATGATTTGTAGTCAGTCAGTCAACTTCTCATTTTTCATTTGTTAGGATTTCCCCGGTATACTAACTTGTTAAAATATACTTGAAGGGAAAGAGTTAATGCCTGATCTTTTCTTTTCTTACAGCCTTAAGCTTTCTCCTTGCCCCAGGAACTTATCTTTTCCCAGAAAGCCAAATACGATCAAAAGTCCTATTGATGGAAAAACGCTGCATCCTCTGACCAGGAAACCCCACAGCAAGGAGAGTTCACAGATTACTCGGATCAAATGGGATTATACTGGTAAAATAAAATAGTTTTTATAGACTTGAGTGCCACACAATCAGAGGTATGGTTCATAAAATTAGAGACAATGATTTTCTCCTAGGATTGTTTGGGAGTAAGCAATAGACTAACATTTGGAAACACCTGCTTTGCTTATGTAAATCGAGCATTGTGGGGTCTGTGGAATTATTCATAAAGTCCTGTCAAGGAATGTAAGAGTGCATAATGATGGTAAATGACAGAAGCTTTTGTCCACTACAAAGCTAGTTTAAAGTTTCATTTTTAGTTGTCTGGTGAATCTTTAGAGGAATTTCCAGTTCATCTTAATTAAATTAGATAATGTAATTCATGGGTTGTTTCTAGACCACTGCTCTTCTCACTACAATGGAAATCAATGAAAAAGCAAAAGGCTTACTTATAAAATAGGAAATAAAAAGTGCACAAAAAAATTTCAGAAAAGCAGTTCTTGATTATATGGGCAGTATACTAAATGGCTAGAAGTGATTAACAGTAGAATTTACTTCAATAATATTTGCAATATTTTTAAACTCTTTCCAGACTGAAAACCACTTTGCTTTGAGAAGATTTTCTTATAACTCCTATAATCAAAGAGTGTCTCTATTAGAAAAGACAAAAGCTTGCTTTTTAGATGACCTAGGGTTGCTGCTAATCTGTTAGCCCTAAAGGAAAAGGCAGCTTCTGCATATGGGGTTGTTTCATTTCTCTTTAAATGCACAGAACAAAAAACATCAATAATAACATCTCAGTGTAGAAAGGGATAACTTCCTTCATGTTTTAACAAAGAGAAGAAAATCTATTTGAGGAGAACTTTCCTCTTTGCGTGCATTTCACAAAAACAATTATTCAATTATATATCAAGCACCTATTATATGCTGGCCTCTGTTTTGTTAGAGGTATACAGATTAAAAAAAAATCAAAACAACCAATTCCTGCCTTTAAAGTATTTACAGTCTTGTAGAATAGTTAGTCAAGAAAGCTAAAGTTCACATGTATAAAGAAATATTTAGATGACATCTAGGACAAGAAGGTAACCTACATGGAGTGAGTGGTCACAGGATTGAAAAATGAAGTAACTTGTGAAGAGCAAGTAGGAGCTATAGAGACAGACAAAGGAATTCTCAGTGTGTATCATCGTGGACAAAGAATGTCACCTGCCATATCAGTGAACAAAGGATATTGCAGTCATCAAGCTATCAGCCACTGTGTGTGTATGTGAGGGGCGGGGAGGTGTCCCTGACTGTGTACCCTGAGGGAATTTAGGGTGGAGAAAAACAGGATACTGACCCTAGATAGTTAAGTTGCATATTAAAGGAATGATTTCAGTGAGCCAAGACCCTTGCATCTTCCCATACATAGAAAAGTACTAAATACATTAACTTGAGATGTCTTGTTTTCTTTGACTAACATTAATCTTTTGATGTTCTGACTCCCTGGGTTTTTTGGGGGTTTTTGTTTTGTTTTGTTTTGCAAAAACTCCTATATACCCTGGCTCATCCCTTACATCTCTGGAACAGTCCCTCGGAGCTATCTGAGAATCTGTCTCCTAGGCTTAAGTCCTCAGTAAGTCCACCAAATAAAACATAATTTGCAACTTTTAGGTTGTGCATTTTTTTTTTAGTCTACAGTATGATTAGATCCTTATGGCTGCAGCATAACAGGTGTTTGCACATGGGTTTGACAGGGCTGTGGTATGGGGAAAAAAACAAACCAGCAACAGTAGGATAATAATAATAGCTGAAGTGATATAGTTTCTAATTTGTGCCAGGCACTGTCCTTAGCATTTTACATAGATTCACTCATTTAATCTTTGCAACAATAATACCTTCTCAATAGTAGTACTATTATTTCCTACATTTTGCAAATGAGAAAATAGAGGCCCATAGAGATTAAATGACTTGCCAAAAGGGACCCAGCTAACTAATTAGTGAACTGGAATTTAAGCTCACTCTGATGCTTTATTCAGAGTTCAAGATCTGAGTGGTAAACATGGCCTTGTCTATCACAGTAAAGTTTGGAATTAATTCTGAGGGTGATACGGAATCACTGAAAACATTTAAGCAAAACAAAAAAACAAAAAAAACTCATATTCAAATTTGCATTTTAGAGCACTTTCTCAAGCAGAAGTATTGAGGACAGTTTGGAAGGAAGCAAGGCACTGGCAGGGCAGTCATTAAAGAAGTTCGTACATCAGTCCAAACAAGAAGTAATAAGGGGGCTTCCCTGGTGGTGCAATGGTTGAGAATCTGCCTGCTAATGCTGGGGACACGGGTTCGAGCCCTGGTCTGGGAGGATCCCACATGCTGCGGAGCAACTAGGCCCGTGAGCCACAACTACTGAGCCTGCACGTCTGGAGCCTGTGCTCTGCAACAAGAGAGGCCGCGACAGTGAGCGGCCCATGCACCGAGATGAAGAGTGGCCCCCACTTGCCACAACTAGAGAAAGCCCTCGCACAGAAACAAAGACCCAACACTGCAAAAATAAATAAAATAAATTAATAAACTCCTAACCCCAACATCCTCTAAAAAAAAAGAAGTAATAAGGGCCTGATAGAAGGCAGAAGGCAGATGACAAATGTCCCTTGGCAGAAAAAAATTCTGTTGAATTTTTCAGCATATCGAACAGAACCTTCTCGCTACGTGTAGTATCGCAAGCTGTTAAATAGGGGGGCCTAGAAAGGACATAAACTTGGCAAAAGGGAAAAACCACAAATGGGCAAATGTGATTAAAATTAATTGTAAATAGAAGGTAAAGTCCATTCGGCCTAATCTTTGCTTCAGAATAGGTATTGCTACAACACGTTGAATATATAGGCATGCCTGGAAAATTTATGCAGTTTGTTTTGTGACTTAAAAAAGCTGGTTTTTAAAAGTCAGTTGTTTGATTAGAATATTCTTTAACCATATAATATAAAGGTCACTTAATATTAAAAGTATCTTGATTGTTGAGTAACGTTGAAGAGATTCACTTGATAAATACAGCCTGAAGAAGGTTTTAGAACAAAATTTTTAGATGAACTTGCTTTATGAAATCTTTATCTTTAATCTATCTTTATGATAGATTTTTCTAGGGGAATAAAATAACTGAAAGTAGTAAGACCAAAACCAAAACCAACATAAATATTCCATCCTAATAAACAATAACGGGGGTGGCTTTATACTCAGTGTAAACACAAAACAATGAATACACATCATCCTTGAAAAAATAATCTATTCATAGAGGCACTTCTCAGCACTTTGACTTATGCCATTCTAATTGTACGGTGGCTCAGCTGATGCTTAATCTCTATGACTACGTTAACTATCACTATTCAGTGGCACATCATAAGAATTCTTTAGTAAACTCCAACATAAGGTGAAGTGAGCACCTTCTCCATCTCAAGTGTCTTTCTTCAAGGATGACTGATTAGCCTTAAACATACTGAATGAAATAACATTTGCAGTAGATAGGTACATCAAATCTAGAGCCATCTAGCTGAGTCAATGGATCTCCTTACCTCCAAAGGAAAATCTCTTAGGCATTTCTGGATTTTCCAAGCTATATTAGGTTAGCTCAGGCTGAAGACATTAATTATTTCTGCTCCTCAGTATTATTTTGAATATTAAATGTAATACCCTTAAAGGTAATAACTTGTAAAATGAAGGTATGAATGACAATATTAAAAATATTCAGAGTGGTTATTAAACTATCAAAAAATTCATGTTATTTTTTTTCACTAAATTTTTGATGTATTTTTAAGTTAAAAGTAGAAATCCCTATGATGATAATGATTATGAAAGAATTACAGCAGTTTATATTAACCACATACGATGTGCCAGGCTGCTCATTTTATCTTTTCTTCACAACAATTTTATGAAGTAGATATGATTATGAGCCCCACGTTATGGGTGAAAAGACTATGGCTTGGAGAATTTCAGAACTTTACCCATATTTCCACAAGTAGGAGCCAGGATTTAGCTACTTAAAAAAGAAAAAGTCTACTTTATTAGCCATTATTCTATACAGTTTACATTATCTGACTATAAACAAAAAACCAAAATACTAGACTTTAGCACTTAAAGTAACAGATATTCTGCTTGTCAGTTATTGTTATTATGTCTCAGCCCCAAATTTACTTATTTGTACTCAGCTCTGTGAAGCTGGGGCCAGGACTCTGTGAACTTTATTTCTCCTTCGCCACATGACTCCCAATTAGATTCTTTCAATAGGGGACATTAAAGAGAGATTGGAAGGCAAGAAGACGAGAGAAAAGACAATCCTTGTTCCTGTTTCCTGCAGGGAATTGTCGCTGACTATCATTGAATGTTCAAAAATAAATATGTTTAAAACTGCCATGATTTTCCTCGTTAAATTCCAAACATTTATTTTTTTCTTTTACAAAACTGGAATAATTGATATCCTGTTTAAAATATGATTAAGATGTCTGTAAAAGGTAGCCAGTAAAATATGTATCGATTTTGAAAATTTTCTCAACATTTAAAATAAACTCTGTACAACAGGGAAGAACAAGGTATATTAGTTTACAGCAGCAGTAGAAATTAGATTGAAGCAAGGACTGTACGTTTATAAGCTAACAATACCTTTTTGTTCTTTTTTTAAAAACAATTAACTCTTTATGATAGAGTTTTGTGCACATTTTCAATATGCACAAAAGGAAAACAGAATAGTATAATTACCCTACACATTACACATAATCTAGTTTCAACAACTTTACTAATTTTGATTCATCTATTCCACTTCTACTTTTTATTTTACTTTATTTACTTTTTTCTGAAGTTTTTTTTATTGCAGAAGTCATACAAGTTCACTTGCAATTGTTCAGTATGTGTCTCTAAAAGACAATCTTTTTTTAAAACTACAGTACCGGGCTTCCCTGGTGGTGCAGTGGTTAAGAATCCGCCTGCCAATGCAGGGGACACAGGTACAAGGCCTGGTCCAGGAAGATCCCACATGCCGCAGAGCAACTAAGCCCATGCGCCACAACTACTGAGCCTGCGCTCTAGAGTCTGTAAGCCACAACTACTGAAGTCCGCTTGCCTAGAGCACGTGCTCCGCAACAAGAGAAGCCACTGCAATGAGAAGCCTATACACCCCAATGAAGAGTAGCCCCGCTCACCGCAACTAGAGAAAGCCTGGGTGCAGCAACGAAGACCCAATGCAGCCAAAAATAAATAAATAAAATAAATTAAAAAAAAAAAACAGAAAACTATAGTACCTTTAAAAATACCTAATAAAGTTAATCATAATTTCTTAATGTCTTTTAATATCCAGTTGATGTTCAAGCTTCTATATTGTCTCGAAATGGCTTCTGCTGTTGATTTGTTCAAATTAAAACCCACATAAGGTCTACACTTGCATTTGTAACTAACTATTCCTCCTTTCATTTTCCCTTTTTGTACCAAGGGGTAGAAAGTAACAATTTGAAAAAGAAGCTGTGATACCAAGATTTCAATTTTGCACCATTAAATATGATGAAAAAAACAGGTCATTTATCCTGTAAAATTTCTGTTATTTTATACATGGCTAATTGCTTCTTCATGTGCCATTTAACCTGTCCCGGACTCCCTTAAATTTTCAGTGAACTGTGTGAACTGGTTGTTAGATTTAGAGATTTGAATAGATTCCATTTTAATTTTTTCTTTTCTTTTTCTTTTCTTCGTTTTTTTTTTTGCAAGACACTCCATACGTGGCACTGTGAATTCTTCCAAACGTTTAAGGAAGAAATAATAGCAATTGTACTCAATTTTTTCACACTGAATATAAATATATTAAAAGTTAAAATATAAGTATATTTGTATAATTATATATATTTGATATAAATATACATAAAATATTATATAAATTTATATAATAAATATAAACTAAAGCAAATTTATTCCATGAATGCCTTGTTGCTTTAACATTTAAAAATCATTTAATGAGGGCTTCCCTGGTGGCGCAGTGGTTGAGAGTCCGCCTGCCGATGCAGGGGACGTGGGTTCGTGCCCGGTCCGGGAAGATCCCACATGCTGCAGAGCGGCTGGGCCCGTGAGCCATGGCTGCTGAGCCTGCGCATCCGGAGCCTGTGCTCCACAACGGGAGAGGCCACAACAGTGAGAGGCCCGCATACCAAAAAAAAAAAAAAATTATTTAATGCATTTTACCACATTGACAGACTAAAGATGAAAAATATGATTATCTCGAGAAATACATAAAAAGAATTTGATAAAATTCCCAATTTATTCATGATAACAATTCATAGAACACTAAGAATATCAAGGATACTCTATAACCAGTAAAAAGTTTCTACAAAAATATCTGTATCAAGCATCATACTTAATGACAGAATACTGAAATCTTTTCACCTAATATGGGGAAAGAAAAAAATGCTTGCTGTCACAGCTTCTATTTCAAATTGTACTTTTAGTTCAAAGTGAAACAGGAGGGAAGGAGGCAGGGCACAACCTCTGAAGGAATGACATAGCCTGAGGACATGACGTAAACTGATTAGAACCAAATGGGTCCAAGATGGCGGACAAGTGGACTTCCACTAGACCTTGAGCCTCAGTAGATGTTCACATCAGCAAGCTAAGTGACACACCCACAGGCCCCATGACAGTTCCAAGACCCGACCCCAAGGATCAAAAAAGTGGGCGGTGGCCCAATTCCTGGAAATCCCTGCCCCTTCCTAAAACAGCTGGAATACTCCTCCCACTCATTAGCCTATGAAATTACCCACTCCTATAAAAACTAACAACCCCATACCCTGGTGCCTTTCTCACCTTCTGAGATGGCCCACACTCTGTCTGTGGACTGCGTTTCTCTCTAAATAAATCTACTTCTTAACCATCACTTTGTCTCTCACTGAATTCTTTCTGTGATGAGACATCAAGAACCTGAGCTTCATTAAGTCCTGAAACCAGGACTTAATGTGATCTCAGTAGGAAGGTGTGTGATCTCAGTAGGAGATGTGTGTGTGATCTCAGTAGGAAGACTGTGGGTTTTGGCCAGGTTCGAGTCCCAGCCACATGGATTTGAGTCCCAGTCAGGCTTTTGGCTGGGTCTGAGTCCCGGCCACGTGGGTTCAAGTCCCCATCTGAGGTGCAGGGTTTCAAAAGCGTGTCATCAGTTTGACAACTTGCCCTGTATTCTGCTTCATTTGTCTCCATAGTGCCAACAGATCCTATAGTTATTTTTATGTCTTTTTATTGTCAATTCCAACAGATCCTATAGTTATTTTTATGTCTTTTTATTGTCAGAATGTGAGCTCCACGAGGAAAGGGACTCTGTCTTCTGTATTCATAACCCTGTCCCTGCGCTGGCCCATGGTGGGTATGAAACCAAGTGGGACCCTAGGGTCCGTGGGCTCCCAGGCACACAGGCTTTTCTGTTGCCCGTTTCTTGTAGGCAAGACTCCAGCCTCCGTGACCTTCCCTGAGTTCCAAAAGGCAGATTCGAACAGTTGCTAATCAAGGGAGGAACAACCAAGAAACCACCTGAGGCAGGATTAAAGGGACCAGAGAAGCCCATCACGATTAGGAGACTGCCCACCTGAGACCCTGCACACACCCTAATCTTGTCAGCAACCCTGCCCTTGAACCGTTGCCATAAAACTCCTCACCAAACTCCCCTGGGATGGGACACATAGTTTTCAAGGGCAGCAGTCTGCTGTGTCCCCCCCGGTGCCTGGCAAAGCAATAAAGCTATACTTTTCTACTTCACCCAAAACCCTGTCTCTGAGATTCGATTTGGCACCAGTGCATAGAGAAGCTGAGCTTTTGGTATCAGGTACCCAATAATAAATGCATTTTGAGAAAGTGAAAGTAATAAGTTCAAATATGTTCTTTATGTTAAAATTCAAGTCCGTCTTACTAGGTGTCTTTATGTTTTTCATGTAATTTATTATTCCCTTCCTCACAGATGACTTATGTTTTCTGAATATATAAATTTATGTAGAAAATTTGGAAAATATGGAGAGGTAGAAAAAGGAAACCTACCATTCAGCAATAATTACTTCCTAACATTTGGAAGACTTTCCTGATTAAAAAAGTATATATATGAAAATACATATTTCTGATCTATCTAAAATCAAGTATATTATTAATCTATTTTACTTGTTTTTATTTTCCATATTTTTGTCCGTTATTTTTAATAAATGAATGAAGGCAATTAATGTAACTATTTTCTATCATTTGTTTTCAATGTCTCCTCATTAAAATAATACAACAAACATTCTTCACCATCTTTATGATTATCCCACAGGGTGAATAACTTAAACTGAAATGTCTGAATAAAATGGTATATATATATTTTAAGGCTCTTGATTAATATTTCGTCCCTCTCTTTTTTACTGATTCTAATGTTGCTACTTTAAGTTTTACTTTTCTAACCATTCTCATTCTTCAGATGATCACATCTTATTATCTCATGGCTTTAAACACTGTCTATATGCCAATGATTACCAAATTTGTATGTACATTACAGACTTCGCCCTGAATTCCAGATGCATATAGCTAATTGACTAACTGACATTTCTACATAAATGCCTAATTCACATCTTGAACTTAGAATGTGCAAAACCGAGCTACTATAGTTTTACTCCACAGTGACTGCTTTTCTCACTGTCTTCCTCATTACAGTTAACAACAACGCTGTCTGTTGTTCAGGAGAAACTCCTGAACACCATCTCTGTCTCTCTAGGAAAGCAAGGGTTAGTAGCAGGCTTGCAATCTGTATGTCACCTTAATCAACCTAAGAAAGAAAGATATGACCCAGATGACCTTTGTAAACACATCGATGACAATGCCGGCAATTTACTCGTGGGAGAGTCCTTATCAATAGAATGGTTTTAGTCAATGAACTGAAGATATCTGGCATATCTAGGATTGTTTACGTTGAAAATGTCACTACCACAACAGAACAAAAACAAACTTGGAATTTATAAATTTCTAAGGCACGACTCCATGAAAAAATCACATTACGCAATTAAAGAGATATAAAAAGAAGATGCTTCATAACTGAAATAACTCCTTGTGCAAGCACTGTATCACATACATTATTTAAACCTCTCATGTTAAATCTGAACCAGAGCAGGTCCTCAGGCATGAAAAGATCATTTTATGGAGAGCTGCACTGATGGCTTCACATCTTTCCAAGGGAAGGATGCTTGGCTTCTGCTTAGCTACTAGCTGTGTCCGTAGTAAACTTGATACTGGGTAAGATCTGTAATTCATCTTGAGTCTGCTTTGACAATCTGCCCTTAATTTTATCTCATTCTCCATATCTGACAGTCAACACATTCTACTGGATCTGCCTTCAAAATGTATCTGCTGGGCTTCCCTGGTGGCACGGTGGTTAAGAATCTGCCTGCCAATGCAGGGGACACGGGTTCAAGCCCTGGTCTGGGAAGATCCCACATGCTGCGGAGCAAATAGGCCCGTGAGCCACAACTGCTGAGCCTGCGTGCCTGGAGCCTGTGCTCCGCAACAAGAGAGGCCGCGACAGTGAGAGGCCCGCCTACCGCGATGAAGAGTGGCCCCCGCTTGCCACAACTAGAGAAAGCCCTCGCACAGATATGAAGACCCAACACAGCAAAAAATAAAAAGTAAAAAATTAAAAAAATCCAAGCATTTGAAGCCCTGAAAAAAAAAAAATGTATCTGCTATTCTCCTGCTTCTCTCCACTTCCCAGTATATGTCCATCATCTGTCTCCTGGACTATTTCATTAATTTTCCCAGTGGCATTCTTACCTCTGCTCTCAACCTCTTTCATTCTGTTCTATACATAGTGGTCAGAGTCATAATCCTTAAAAAATGTAAACGGATCACGTCAATACTTTGCTCTAAACCTTCCAGATGCTGCTCATCTGTCTCAGAGTAAAAGCCAAGTTCCTTCCAAACAACTATAAAGCCCTCTGTGATTTGCACCTTTCCTCCCCATCACTTTTCAGACCTCATTTTCTGTTGCTCTTTCCCAGACTCACTCTGCTCCAGCCATGTTGGTTCATTGACCAAACCAGGTATGCTCTCATATCAAGGTCTTTCCAACTGCTAATGCTTTTAGCTGGATTTCTGCATGGCTTGCTTACTGTCTCATTTCCTTAAGGATTTAAAATAAATGTCTCCTTCTCAAAAAGGCCTTCTCTGGCCATCTTAATAAAATTGCAATTGCACCTTCAGTATTTCCTATCCAACATTCCTTCTTTTTTTTTTTCATCCTTAGCAATCATCACTCTTTAATATATCATATACTTTCCTTATATATCATATTTATTATCTGTCTCTCCCACAACACTGTAAGCTTCCTGAAAGCAGGGATTTTTGTTATTTGCTGTATTATTTGTTATTATTTTCAGAGTCCAGAAAAGTACCTGATACACAGAAGTGGTTCAACATACTTGGATCTAAAGTGCATTCTTGAGAGAGGGGGAAGACGGCGGAAGACTAAGAGGCGGAGATCACCTTCCTCCCCAAAGATACATCAGAAATACATCTACACGTGGAACAACTCCTACAGAACACCTACTGAACGCTGGCAGAAGACCTCAGACCTCCCAAAAGGCAAGAAACTCCCCACGTACTTGGGTAGGGCAAAAGAAAAAAAAGAATAAACAGAGACAAAAGAATAAGGACGGGACCTGCACCAGTGGGAGGGAGCCGTGAAGGAGGAAAGGTTTCCACACACTAGAAGCCCTTTAGTGGGTGGAGACTGCGGGTGGCAGAGCGGGGGAGCTTCGGAGCCGCGGAGGAGAGTGCAGCCACAGGGGTGCTGAAGGCAAAGTGGAGAGATTCCCGCACAGAGAATCAGGGCCAACCAGCACTCACCAGCCCGAGAGGCTTGTCTGCTCACCTGCCAGGGCAGGCGGGGCTGGGAGCTGAGGCTCCGGCTTCGGAGGTTGGAACGCAGGGAGAGGACTGAGGTTGGCGGCATGTACACAGCCTGAACAGGGCTAGTGCACCACGGCTAGCCGGGAGGGAGTCCGGGAAAAGTCTGGACCTGCCGAACAGGCAAGAGACTTCTTTCTTGCTTCCAGGTGCACGAGGAGAGGGGATTAAAAGCGCTGCTTAAAGGAGCTCCAGAGACGGGCGTGAGCCGTGGCTAACAGCGTGGACCCCAGAGACGGGTGTGAGACGCTAAGGCTGCTGCTGCCGCCACCAAGAAGCCTGTGTGCGAGCACAGGTCGCTATCCACACCTCCCTTCCGGGGAGTCTGTGCAGCCCGCCACTGCCAGGGTCCCGGGATCCAGGAACAACTTCCCTGGGAGAACGCATGGCACACCTCAGGCTGCTGCAACGTCACGCTGGCCTCTGCCGCCGCAGGCTCGCCCCACACTCCGTACCCCTCCCTCTCCCCGGCCTGAGTGAGTCAGAGCCCCCGAATCAGCTGCTCCTTTAACCCCGTCCTCTCTGAGCGAAGAACAGACGCCCTCAGCCGACCTACACGAAGAGGCGGGGCAAAATCCAAAGCTGAGCCCCGGGAGCTGTGAGAACAAAGAAGAGAAAGGGAAATCTCTCCCAGCAGCCTCAGGGGCAGCGGATTAAAGCTCCACAATCAACTTGATGTACCCTGCATCCGTGGAATACCTGAATAGACAAGGAATCATCCCAAATTGAGGAGGTGGACTTTGAGAGCAAAATTTATTCCCCTTTTCCTCTTTTTGTGAGCGTGTATGTGTATGCTTCTGTGTGAGATTTTGTCTTTATAGCTTTGCTTTCACCATTTGTCCTAAGGTTCTATGCGTCTGTTTTTTTTTTTTATTAAAAAAAATTTTTTTTCTTAATAATTATTTTTTTATTTTAATAAGTTTATTTTATTTTACATTACTTTATTTTATTTTATTCTCTTTCTTTCTTTCTTTCTTTCTACATTTTCTCCATTTTATTCTGAGCCATGTGGATGAAAGGCTCTTGGTGCTGCAGCCAGGAGTCAGTGCTGTGCCTCTGAGGTGGGAGAGCCAACTTCAGGACACTGGTCCACAAGAGACCTCCCAGCTCCATGTAATATCAAACGGCAAAAATCTCCCAGAGGTCCCCATCTTAACACCAACACCCAGCTTCACTCAACGACCAGCAAGCTACAGTGCTGGACACCCTATGCCAAACAACTAGCAAGACAGGAACACAACCCACCCATTAGCACAGAGGCTGCCTAAAATCATAATAAGTCCACAGACACCCCAAAACACACCACCAGATGTGGATTCGGCCACCAGAAAGACAAGATCCAGCCTCATCCACCAGAACACAGGCACTAGTCCCCTCCACCAGGAAGCCTACACAACCAACTGAACCAACCTTAGCTACTCGGGACAGACACCAAAAACAACGGGAACTACAAACCTGCAACTTGCAAAAAGGAGACCCCAAACACAGTTAGATAAGCAAAATGAGGAGACAGAAAAACACACAACAGATGAAGGAGCAAGATAAAAACCCACCAGACCTAACAAATGAAGAGGAAATAGGCAGTCTACCTGAAAAAGAATTCATAATAATGATAGTAAAGATATCCAAAATCTTGGAAATAGAAGAGACAAAATGCAAGAAACATTAAACAAGGACCTAGAAGAACTAAAGAGGAAACAGGCAACGATGAACAACACAATAAATGAAATTAAAAATACTCTAGAAGGGATCAATAGCAGAATAACTGAGGCAGAGGAACGGATAAGTGACCTGGAAGATAGAATAGTGGAAATAACTACTGCAGAGCAAATAAAGAAAAAAGAATGAAAAGAACTGAGGACAGTGTCAGAGACCTCTGCGACAACATTAAACGCACCAACAATCGAATAATAGGGGTTCCAGAAAAAGAACAGAAAAAGAAAGGGACTGAGAATATATTTGAAGAGATTAGAATTGAAAACTTCCCTAATACGGGAAAGGAAATAGTTAATCAAGTCCAGGAAGCACAGAGAGTCCCATACAGGATAAATCCAAGTAGAAACATGCCAAGACACATATTAATCAAACTGTCAAAAATTAAATACAAAGAAAACATATTAAAAGCAGCAAGGAACAAACAACAAATAACACACAAGGGAATCCTCCATAAGGTTAACAGCTGATTTTTCAGCAGAAACTCTGCAAGGCAGAAAGGACTGGGAGGACATATTTAAAGTGATGAAGGAGAAAAACCTACAACCAAGATTACTCTATCCAGCAAGGAATTCATTCAGATTTGATGGAGAAATTAAAACCTTTACAGACAAGCAAAAGCTGAGAAAGTTCAGCACCACCAAACCAGCTTTACAACAAATGCTACAGGATCTTCTCTAGGCAAGAAACACAAGAGAAGGAAGAGACCTATAATAACAAACACCAAACAATTAAGAAAATGGGAATAGGAACATACATATCGATAATTACCTTAAATGTAAATGGATTAAATGCTCCCACCAAAACACACAGACTGGCTGAATGGATACAAAAACAAGACCCGTATATATGCTGTCTACAAGAGACCCACTTCACACCTTGAGACACATATAGACTGAAAGTGAGGGGATGGAAAAAGATATTCCATGCAACTGGAAACCAAAAGAAAGCTGGAGTAGCAAGTCTCATATCAGACAAAATAGACTTTAAAGACTATTAGAAGAGACAAAGAAGGACACTACATAATGATCAAGGGATCGATCCAAGAGGAAGATATAACAATGGTAAATATTTATGCACCTAACACAGGAGCACCTCAATACATAAGGCAAATACTAACAGCCATAAAAGGGGAAATCAAAGTAACATATTCATAGTACGGGACTTTAACACCCCACTTTCACTAATGGACAGATCACCCAAAATGAAAATAAATAAGGAAACACAAGCTTTAAATGATACATTAAACAAGATGAACTTAATTGATATTTATAGGACATTCCATCCAAAAACAACAGAATACACATTTTACTCAAGTGCTTATGGAACATTCTCCAGGACAGATCATATCTTGGGTCACAAATAAAGCCCTGGTAAATTTAAGAAAACTGAAATTGTATCAAGTATCTTTTCCAACCACAACGCTATTAGACTAGATATCAATTACAGGAAAAGATCTGTAAAACATACAAACACATGGAGGCTAAACAATGCAGTACTTAATAACGAAGTGATCACTGAAGAAATCAAAGGGGAAATCAAAAAATACCTAGAAACAAATCACAATGGAGACACAACGACCTATGGGATGCAGCAAAAGCAGTTCTAAGAGGGAAGTTTCTACCAATACAATCCTACCTTAAGAAACAGGAAACATCTCGAAAAAACAACCTAACCTTGCACCTAAAGCAATTAGAGAAAGAAGAACAAAAAAACCCCAAAGTTAGCAGAAGGAAAGAGATCATGAAAATCAGATCAGAAATAAATGAAAAAGAAATGAAGGAAATGATAGCAAAGATAAATAAAACTAAAAGCTGGTTCTTTGACAAGATAAACAAAATTGATAAACCATTAGCCAGACCCATCAAGAAAAAAAGGGAGAAGACTGAAAACAATAGAATTAGAAATTAAAAAGGAGAAGTAACAAGTGACATTGCAGAAATACAAAAGATCATGAGCGATTACGACAAGCAACTCTATGCCAATAAAATGGACAACTAGGAAGAAATGGACAGATTCTTAGAAAGGCACAACCTGTCAATACTGAATCAGGAAGAAATAGAAAATATGAACAGACCAATCACAAGCACTGAAACTGAAACTGTGATTAAAAATCTTCCAACAAACAAAAGCCCAGGACCAGATGGCTTCACAGGCAAATTCTGTCAAACATTTAGAGAAGAGCTAACACCTATCCTTCTCAAACTCTTCCAAAATATAGCAGAGGGAGGAACACTCCCAAACTCATTCTACGAGGCCACCATCACCCTGATTCCAAAACTGACAGGATGTCACAACAAAAGAAAACTACAGGCCAATAACACTAATGAACATAGATGCAAAAATCCTCAACAAAATACGAGCAAACAGAATCCAACAGCACATTAAAAGCATCATACACCATGATCAAGTGGGGTTTATTCCAGGAATGCAAGGATTCTTCAATATACACAAATCAATCAATGTGACACACCATATTAACAAATTGAAGGAGAAAAACCATATGGTCATCTCAATAGATGTAGAGAAAGCTTTCGACAAAATTCAACAGCCTTTTATGATAAAAACCCTGCAGAAAGTAGGCATAGAGGGAACTTACCTCAACATAATAAAGGCCATATTTGACAAACCCATGGCCAACATCGGCCTCAACAGTGAAAAACTGAAAGCATTTCCACTAAGATCAGGAACAAGACAAGGTTGCCCACTCTCACCACTCTTATTCAACATAGTTTTGGAAGTTTTACCCACAGCAATCAGAGAAGAAAAGGAAATAAAAGGAATCCAAATTGGAAAAGAAGAAGTAAAGCTGTCACTGTTTGCAAATGACATGATACTATACATAGAGAATCCTAAGGATGCTACCAGAAAACTACTAGATCTAATCAATGAATTTGGTAAAGTAGCAGAATACAAAATTAATGCACAGAAATCTCTTGCATTCCTATACACTAATGATGAAAAATCTGAAAGTGAAATCAAGAAATCACTCCCATTTACCACTGCAACAAAAAGAATAATATATCTAGGAATAAACCTACCTAAGGAGACAAAACACCTGTATGCAGAAAATTATAAGACACTGATGAAAGGAATTAAAGATGATACAAATAGATGGAGAGATATACCATGTTCTTGGATTGGAAGAATCAACATTGTGAAAATGACTCTACTACCCAAAGCAATCTACAGATTCAATGCAATCCCTATCAAACTACCCCAGGCATTTTTCACAGAACTAGAACAAAAACTTTCACAGTTTGTATGGAAACACCAAGACCCCAAATAGCCAAAGCAGTCTTGAGAACAAAAAATGGAGCTGGAGGAATCAGGCTCCCTGACTTCAGACTTTACTACAAAGCTACAGTAATCAAGACAGTATGGTACTGGCACAAAAACAGAAAGATAGATCAATGGAACAGGATAGAGAGCCCAGAGATAAACCCACAGTGACCCATGGTCACCTTATCTTTGATAAAGGAGGCAGGAATGTACAGTGGAGACAGGACAGCCTTCTCCATAAGTTGTGCTGGGAAAACTGGGCAGGTACATGTAAAAGTATGAGATTAGATCACTCCCTAACACCATACACAAAAATAAGCTCAAAATGGATTAAAGACCTAAATGTAAGGCCAGACACTATCAAACTCTTCGAGGAAAACATAGGCAGAATACTCTATGACATAAATCACAGCAAGATCCTTTTTGACCCACCTTCTAGAGAAATGGAAATAAAAACAAAAATAAACAAATGGGACCTAATGAAACTTCAAAGCTTTTGCACAGCAAAGGAAACCAGAAACAAGACCAAAAGACAACCCGCAGAATGGGAGAAAATATTTGCAAATGAAGCAACTGACAAAGGATTAATCTCCAAAATTTACAAGCAGCTCATGCAGCTCAATAACAAAAAAGCAAACAATCCAATCCAAAAATGGGCAGAAGACCTAAATACACATTTCTCCAAAGAAGATATACAGACTGCCAACAAACACATGAAAGAATGCTCAACATCATTAATCATTAGGGAAATGCAAATCAAAACTGCAATGAGATATCATCTCACACCAGTCAGAATGGCCATCATCAAAAAATCTAGAAACAATAAATGCTGGAGAAGGTGTGGAGAAAAGCAAACACTCTTGCACTGATGGTTTGAATGTAAATTGGTACAGCCACTATGGAGAACAGTATGGAGGTTCCTTAAAAAACTACAAATAGAACTACCATATGACCCAGCAATCCCACTACTGGGCATATACCCTGAGAAAACCATAATTCAAAAAGAGTCATGTACCAAAATGTTCATTGCAGCTCTATTTACAATAGCCAGGAGATGGAAACAACCTAAGTGTCCATGATCAGATGAATGGATAAAGAACATGTCGCACATATATATAATGGAATATTATTCAGCCATAAAAAGAAACGAAGTTGAGCTATTTGTAATGAGGTGGATGGACCTAGAATCTGTCATACAGAGTGAAGTAAGTCAGAAAGAGAAAGACAAATACCGTATGCTAACACATATATATGGAATTTAAGGGAAAAAAAATGTAATGAAGAACCTAGGGGTAAGACAGGAATAAAGACACAGACCTACTACAGAATGGACTTGAGGATATGGGGAGGGGGAAGGGTAAGCTGTGACAAAGTGAGCGAGTGACGTGGACATGTATACACTATCAAACGTAAAACAGATATCTAGTGGGAAGCAGCCGCATAGCACAGGGAGATCAGCTCGGTGCTCTGTGACCACATAGAGGGGTGGGATAGGAAGTGTGGAAGGGAGGGAGACGCAAGAAGGAAGAGATATGGGAACATGTGTATATGTATAACTGATTCACTTTGTTATAAAGCAGAAACTAACACACCATTGTAAAGCAATTATACTCTAATAAAGATGTTAAAATAAAATAAAAATAAAGTGTATTCTTGGGAAGGGGGGTGTTGATGAGTTCTGGGTAGCTCTGGATCAAGCACTGATTATATGCTCAAACTCCAAGATGACTGAACACCTCATGATCAAATACATCTGCTTTGTAGATGGCTATTTCCGTGCTCTTCCATAGGGAGTCCTGGGATTTTACTCCATTTTCCCTCTTGAAATCCCTAATCACATTTCTTGAGCCTGACATCGAACCATTTGTGAGTGTTAACAAAATCAAGAAGAGGAGCTTCAAAGGCGTTTCTCAGATGCTTACAGGCTTAATACAAATCTATAATTTTCAGATAACTTTCATCAGCTCCATCTCACTTAAGAAAATTATTCCTTTTTTTTCTCCTCCTCTTGTGTTTCCATTTAAAAATTTAGAATATTTATTTTTTGATAGTTAATACAGTCACATGGTTCAAAATTTAGAAAATATAAAATGTGTTGAGTGAAAAGTTTCCCTCTCATTGCTTCATTTTAATCGTCTCCCCTCTCCTCCAAAGTCATTAACATAATCAGCCCATCGTGTAATCTTCCTGATATATCCTTTACACATACATGTAGATCCACCCATGTTCCTTTTTATTTACATTATACGAATGACTGCATATCATGCACACTGATCTGCACCTTGCTTTGTTCACTTCATATATTTTGGAGATGTCTCTATATTAGCAGAGAGAAACATACATTCCTTTTTTTAATGGCTGTATGTATTATGTTGTATAGATGTACCTTCATTTAATTAATTAGCCAGCTATCAATGGAAATTGAAGGAAGCTATTCCTTTCTGATAAGCCATCTTCTATTTCTTCTTTATGACTGGCTTAAGAGAAAAGAGGCATCTGCCTGTGGCAAATGGTCCTAAAAGTTTGTCTTCCCATGAAAACCAATCACAATGAAAACAGAAAAAAGCAGTACCTTAAATCTGAGATGATTTATTTTGAGATCCTGAAGACTGACTAGTGCTTATTTCCATGGTTGATGTATAACTGGATATGATATCTAGTCCTGAGCAACGTATAACAAACAGTAGGATAGGGACTCTAGGCTAGAATTGTATCCATTCCAATTCAATGTTCTGCAGTCTCAGGAAATGATTACCACTAAATAAATAAAGCCAGCTAAATAACAGTAGACAATCTACAGGCTTGGCACAAAATTAAGAAACCTCATTATGATTCAAGTATAGCTTCTAAATTCTGAGAGTATTTTAACTTCTTCATGATTGGTAGCAATTAATCTGTTATGGAATTGTATCCACTGCATATTAATCCAGGGAGCCAGAAAGCTCCTGGTGATGATGCAGCAGTTCTTCTGCTTGGTGGTTATTGCTAAATCTCTGTTCTTTTTCATCAACCCAGCAGCATGCATTTATTGAACATTGAAAATAGGCAAAGCACCCTGACTTTAAGGCTTTGAAGATAAGCTAGAAAGATGAATTTGAAACATAAAAAGGATGCCTAGAATCTGAGACAATATATAGATCTATTTTGTAAATAGAACCTACACATGAAATAAAGGAAACAAAGTGCACCTGACATTTTAACACAAGGACGGTAATCACAATTTCTAAGTGTTACCAAGCAGATGGGCATCCAGGAATATGGTCTTAGAGAGCCTATATGATTTTTAAAATTGGATATCAGATAAAAATGCACTCTGGAGCGATGTAGTCAGTTATGATATTATGAAGACTGAATAGGCTTTTGAAGAAGAGAAATTGGGGGCGGAGGTGTTTTGGATGGGGGAATTTCTTGGAAGTGAGATAACTTAAGGTACATTAGGAGAAAAGTAAATGAACTGCTTTGGCCAAAGCTTAGAATTTGTGTCGGGAAGTAGTGGGTGACGATGCTGGAAATGTAGGTTGGAGATCACATTGACCGTAAAGAGTTTTTAGTGCCAAGCTACTATATTTTGACAATTATCACCTAAAATGCATCAGCTATTGGAAGCTTTAAAGAGTCCAGCAAGATAAAAACTTAATACTAAGCCTTTTCACTTTTTGCAAGTGTTCAGGAACCAGCAGTAGTCTAGGTGGTAATCAAGTAAAGAGAAACCTCAAGGCAGCCAGACACTCCGCAGATCTTGATTTGAAGTACATGTGGCCCTGAATTTTCCACAAATAATCACTCATGAATAGTGATTATTCATGAATAGACATCAGGTCTATTCACTGTATGTAAACACTTCGGTAATAGTGGAGTCAATCCATAAGACTGGATAAAAAGAAAGACTATGCAGAGAAAGTTAAGAAGTTTAATGGGCAGTATGTCAATAACAACTTTAAAAGTATCTTGAAATAATCTATATGTTATAAAGTATTAATTAAAATCCTCTACAGTTACATTTGTGTTGCTACAGTTTTGTCCAGGAAATATGCTGATGAATATATCACTGGAACATTCTGGTTGCTTTTTCTGAGATGTTCCCCTTCCCTTCACCTATCTTTCTCCTGGAGATTCCTGACTCCTCTGACTATGGTAAGGCATTCTGTTCATCCTGTTTTCTTTATGGCATTTCTCATAATTGTACCTATGGAAAGATAGGCCAAATATTTTGTTTAGTGTGTATCTCCACTACTAAAATGCAAGCCTTCACCACCTTGTTCGCTACCTAACACAAATGAGACTTTTAGTAAATGTTCCTTGAATAAATGAATGAATGAATGAGTCAATCATCCATGGTCCTTTGTCTTTTCCTTCTATTGTAAGAAAAATGGAATACAGAAGTGATACAGGACAAGTTCATTTCACTAGGGTGCTTACAACTTCAAAGGAATTAACACTAAGAATTCAGAGCAGAAATGAGCCTCTAGAGTCTTGCTATAAATGTCATGTGTAATTCATTCATGTATTCATCTCAAACTTAACACTACTTTGAAGGCTAAATGCCAAGAAATAAGCAGGCACTTGAACGTAAAGTCCAAGGTATTTAATACTGCAAGAGCAGCCCAGTGGTGGCTCAACCTCACTGACATTCTTTTGCTGTTGCAGATGAGTGAATTAACACTTCTGAGAGCTGTCTTCAGGGGCAAAAAGTTTTCCAAATCTGGAAAAGTTCTAATTGGTTTTATATTTATATTACAACTAAGAGGCAACTATAACCTGTTTCATAATGTTTGAAACATTGGTTTTGTTTTGTAAACAAAACATATTGGTGTTTTTTATTTTGATTTATTGCTGTCCTTTAAGTTTGAAATTCAAGCTAAAATCAGGAAAAAAAAATTCTGACATACTTAAAAACTTAGGTGGAAAAAACTGAAAATTTGAGATTTGAAAACTAGCAATACTTATTGGCTGTCTGATGTACTAGCTTTCCTAAAATATTACAATATAATTATAATGTAATATTAATATAAAGATTTTTGAATTTTTAGTTAATAAACATTTTTCTGCTTGCTTTCATTTATTATTTGATAGATATGTTATCAGAAAGAAAAAACAAATTAGATCAAAATATCCACTTTAAGGTGTGTTCTAGTTTTGTAAATTCAAAGCCCTTTTCCATTTACTTCCATCATACAATATCTTACAAAATTAGTTAAAAGAACAATAATTTTATAATCACTGTACTTTATTAAAATATATCACAACGTTTACACCACTGGCTCCTTACATGTCAATTTTTAAAGGGTATCCTATAACTCTAAGAATTTAGCAGCAAACCAATGAAATAACCTAACTGTTCAATTTATAGTTAATAGTTTCACAATCCTAGAGAGTATGACAGACCTACTATCAGCAAAGAATTGAAGTTCAATCAATCAACTATTATCAAAGAGCCTATAATTACCTCATTGGGATAATCTCTTCCTGTGAAGCATTCTTCGAAAGATTTTTCTATTCTCGCCCCAGGAATAAGTTAGAATCAGCAAGTGAATTGAAAGCTCCAATAACATTAGCCAAGATGATCAGCCATATTCGTTTTTAGATCTATGTACTAGCAATGTATTCAAGAATTATAGATGCTCACAAAAAAAAAGGTAGCCATGGGCAGACACTCCTGCTTTTTTATAGGAAGCACAATATGGCATTATTTTTTCCCTCCTAAGTCGAGGTCTGTCTGAGGTCTGAGTAGATGCTTTCAGTTACTCTAGCGGTGGATATAGCCAGATCATCCAGATACAGTCAAATCAAGAGAAGATCCCACCACTCATAAAACAAAGACAGGGGAAGAGAATTTTCTCCAAAGATCATAGCAAGGGCACCCCAGGGGAATTTTTCCTGATTAGCTATCATTTAAAGTGGTAAAATAAAACTAAGGCATAGTAAAGCCATGTTTTAGAAGTCCCACTGAAGAAGGTTAACTTGTCATTTTCTGCTCATCATTTAACTAGCATTTTAACAAGTTCTAAGGCATTATTCTTGTCTTTTATTCTCTACAGTTGATGGTCTGGTAAATAAACCCATCAAGTTCTCAACTGGTTAAATTGAGATTGACAGAGGCTGAGAACACCTTTGCAAACCTGCATCTTCTATGCGGAGACTTAAAGGCTTTTAGCAGAAACTATTAGACTGTTCCTGTGAGGCTATTGTGACATTAAGTGGATGTTTTTCTCGAAAAATTCAGACGCAAGAAGCTGAAATGATGTTTCCAAAGCAACAAAAGCCATTTTGAGTGTCAAACCAAAAACTTGAAAGATAATCAAATATTTCCTTCTCCTTGGATCTCACACTCTTCCCCCTGAGCTTCTGCTCTGTCCACCTCTTGTGCTGTCTCTCTTACATACACACGCTCACTCCTTCCCCCTCCCCACCATCCCCAAGACATTACTTAAACTACACTAATAGTCAAGCAGATAATCAAGTGAACTTAACTATGGTATGTCCAGGTTCTAGACGGCCACATATTCTCACTTGGTCCTCTCATGTCCTTCACCCAAATTGTTCTCTTGCTCTCTTTCTTTGGGAAAAGTAAACATAACTTCTTTTATCCTTTAATACAGAGCTCTGAGATGCTTTGAAACACGTTATTTTCTCTCTTCCTCTGTTTCTATAAAGCATATGTCTTACGTGTTTTTGAATATCGAAGGATTAAAAAAAATGATGCATACTTCTGTGCTTATAAAAGTTAAGAATTGTTATTGATGCAATTACAATGACTAATTCAAATAAAAAGCTTTAGAGAAGCTTTTATTTCTAAGTAATCACTTCTAGTGTTGCCAGATTCACAGTCAGATGTAACAATTCAACTCTCTTCCTCTTAACAAAATATGCCAATTTTTTCTTCTGTAAAGATTTCCTTTTACTGCTAAATCCTTGAGTCTCATAATACCAAATATACTAGATTACTACTTACTATTCTGACTGACATTTTCCCCCTTCCAAGAAATGAAACCAATAGGGCTACCTTTTAAAAACTCATTTCTGAGGCAATGCCTTCAAGGGAAAAGTGGTGATGTTTTCACAGAATATAAGATCTAGATTTCATTTTAAGATTGTTCTCAGTTGAAGCATAATAATGGGAGTATCAAATAGTAAACAGTAAAAGCAACATGCAACTCACGCAGCTATAATTTTTTGTTTGCTAACAAATTTAGCCAAATTGTGGAGTTGGGAAAGAAAAAGGCAGGTAAATTAAAAGCAATGAGAATCTCGTTATGTTGCAATTATGGGAACTACACAGTTCCTTTAATATAAAATGGAAGCAAAAATAAATATAAAAGTGCAACCATCAAGTCAAAATTCCCTTAAAATTCCCCAGGTCTTACATGCAGACTGAGCAGACCGATTTGTAATTAATTTTAAATGGAGACACAACCTTTCTTTCCTGTTTAAAATGTACACACACTTAGGAGAAGTGACACATTGACTCAAATTCACAAGAAGGTATAGAAGACTGACAGTGGATCCTTTCCTGAGAGCAGGTTTTAAAAGGGGCAAGATGATGGGACTCAAAGAAAGAGGGAAAAAGAGAATAAGCGGCAAGAGACTGGACTTAAACAGGAATCTGATCTCCTTCAGAAAGGAGTCAATCCTGAAATTCCATGTAACTGCCACCATCTATCACATCAATGTTAACACACTTTCCTTATTTGTTTTCCGGAATAACAAGCCCATCCCTTTTCTTAGATTAAGATGTTTTTCCATTCTTTGAATGTCTAATTTCCCATTGCTTTCAAAGCACTTTTTTCTGATAGGCTCACTACATAACATAAAAAGATATTTTAAAAAATGAATCCTAGGTCACAGCAGAGGGAGCAGGCACCAGAGCTGAAAGCACCAATTTTATAAATCCCTGACTTCCGTGTACCTTTTTATTAACATTTTTAACAGACGTGTATTGAATCACTACTTATGCTACGTTTTAATTCTTACAAACTTAAAAAAAAAATTTCCATTAAGGGAGCTATCGAAGAGGCTATCAAATATTGACAGATGGGCTTCCCTGGTGGCTCAGTGGTTGAGAGTCCGCCTGCCGATGCAGGGGACACGGGTTCGTGCCCCGGTCCGGGAAGATCCCACATGCCGCGGAGCGGCTGGGCCCGTGAGCCATGGCCGCTGAGCCTGCGCGTCCGGAGCCTGTGCTCCGCAACAGGAGAGGCCACAACAGTGAGAGGCCCGCGTACCGCAAACAAACAAACAAACAAAAATATTGTCAGGCTCCACTCTTCACCCTAGCATAACCATGTGTTTCTGCTGGCCTTTTGAAACGTGAATATCATTGTGCCCTAGAGAAAGGCTCGATGCGTTACTAAAATACAAGCTTTGGTGATGACCTGAAGAAAACTCGGTTTTTCAACATGTCAACACTGGGTCTCGTTCTGAAATCAGAGCAGATGGAGGAGCAAAGAGGAAGGAGAAGTTGCACAGCCTCGGTGTGAAGCCTCACACATTGAATCTAAGTCTTTCAAGCTTGTCAACACTTCTTATCAAAGACATTTCAAAACATTATTCAAGTACCTGTAATGGACAGCTGAAAATCTCAACTTGTCTAGGACACCACTAATTCTTAACAGCACAGATTGTCACTGTACCCGGTGGAGGAAACAGGATCAGTTGGGCATTTTGTAATCCTGTGCTCTCTCTCAGTCAATCAAAACTGTTCTCTCTAGAGTCATCAGTGACCTTGGTAACCCAATGTCCCTTCTCCCAACCCCAACAGGGTTTTGTTTCTGCAGTCTCTAGTCCCCTTAATTTTTTTTTCTTCCCCTGCATTTGGCACCAGGGAGCTTCCTTTCTTAGCCAAGCCCTCTTTATATAGCTTTAAGGACAGACACCACCCTGGTTTTTCTCTGACTTCACTTCCTCTAACTGACTTTAACATAGGCATGGCCCAAGGCTGACTCCTTAATTCATGCTGCTTCTTTCCATCTCCTTTGTCCCTTAGAAATTTAATCCAATCTGGCCTGAAGCAGAACTGCAAAGGAGGAAGATTCTTTCCAGCAGCCAAATCCTCCATTTCAGGAGTTGGTGATGGGTACCATTCAGCGCCTTGCCTTGAAATAGATTTTAAATTCAAAATGTGGCTGTTCTTGGAATACCCTAGGCACACTCCCACTTAGGGTCTTTGCTCTTTCTCTTCCTTCTGCCTGGGATGCTCCTTCCTCAGGGGACTGGCTCACTCTTTGACCTTCCTCAAATCTTTGCTCCTTCTCAGGGACACCTTCCCTGACCATCCCCTGGAACATTGCGAACTGCTGCCCTTCTCCCTCTTGGTTCCCCTTACTCTGCTCAAATTTTTATTTTTCTGTAACAGTTCCAACTTCCAACATGTTATACATTTTACTTACTATATTTATGGGTTATTTTCCATTATGTTTTTTTTTAATCCTTATAGAATATATGGTCTATTTTGTTCACTGTTGTCTCAGTGGCCTAGAATGGTGACCGGCACTTAGTAGGTGATTAATCAATATTACTCTAATTGAGTTGAAAACTTCCCTATTTTATCCACTACCTTTTTTTTTTCTTTTCACTGCCAACAGCCTCATCCAGGTTTCCTCTCATGGTAATTAGCTAATTAGCATATTAATTGCATTTCCTATTTCCCACTCTTTAATCCATCTCCTTTACTGTTGGCTGATTTTCTTCTTCAAAACTCACATTTATCTTCTCATTATCCTTCTCAGAAACCTTCACTGTAAGGCCAAGTCCAAATTCTTCTGGGACTTGAGGTCCTGTCCAATCTGAGTACCAACCCCACGCAACCTCACCTACACCCACACCTCAAGTGACTCTAGTTAAGCCAGTACTGGCTTTTTTCACTTAAGAAACATTTGTTGACCTCCTAGTCCTAGATCCTATGTGGTATACAATGAAGTTACTGTTAGTTTAGGCAACTGAGGTAGAAGAATATAAGTTTCAACAACAGCATTTGTATTAAAGAAGAAATTGAGTCCACAGAAGAAAGACACTTGGCCGACTTAGGTATATGTGGTCCCCATCACTGAAATGCCTCTCACCTCTGCCTTTCATGTTCCAGGAAAACAAATCACACCTATTTGCAAAGGTTTAAGTTCAACTTACTCCATGATGGATTCTCTGCCTTTTAAATGCCATAATTTTCCTTTGGGGAAATGCCTTTGAATAAGCATACACAATAAATGTTTTGTCCTTCCACAAACATTTTGACGTGCCTTTCCTCAGCTTCCTTCCCCTCATCTCAAGAAACACTGATTTATAGACTACTCAGGCCTTCCCATCCCAAAGTGCTAAGGAGCCTCTTCTCCCCCAAGAGCATCCCTTGGCCCAAAGCCCGGATCCAACATGGCAAGAAAAGCCTGGGAAGGGACCTGGACCTCTAGGGAAGGGGTGTAGGGCTTGCACTTTGGATTGGTGAGAAAGCTGCCATCCCCAAATGCTGCCATCTTTTTACTGCCCTCTCTAAGTGCTTCAAGGTCTCACCACTTCTCCTCTTAACATGAAGGTTGTTAAGATGATGATGAAGCTTGTGGTTTCTGTAGCATTACTCTACCTTGCCACTAAAGCCCATGAGGTTCTTGCTCCAGAAGGCCCTCCCAAAGTATCCTCCTCTGAACTTCTACTCTATTTACTCTGCTATATACATTAAATATTGTAGGATTTGACATTATTTTGCCTTGGGTTTTGGGAGGTTTTTTTGTTTGTTTGGTTGGGTTTTTGGGGGGTCATATATTGATCATTGCAGAATTCTTGAAGGCATAAATTGTCTTCCCCATGACAGTGGTTGCCAACTTTTGCTAATCAATAAGGCCATCAGTAGAACCTTTTAAAAAATCAGATTCCAGGGCCCCAGACTCAGATCTGCAAAAAATGAATCCCTTGTCTAGATTCTAAGGAATCCATAGGTTCACAAAGCTCCCCAAATAAGTCTGGTAATCAGCCAGATATGAGTATCACTGCTTTAGATAGTTTCCCTGTGCCTCGATAGTAGCATAACCTCAAAGCACCTTGCGACTTGAAAACTATTTACTCTTAACTATTAAAACTTCAGGACCAAAGCTTCTGATTCTGGATAGTATTGTTTTAGATTCTAGCACTGATTTTGTGAGCACCACATAATATCTATGAAAATTTTAGAATTCAAAACACCTGAAATTTCACCACATATACATACATATTTTATGTGGAAACAGCCGTATCAAGCACATAGTTGTGGATTCTAATTATTTTTTAACATAACATTATGTTGAATACTTCCTAAATGTCATCATTCTTCAAAGCAGTGAAAATAATATTCCATTGGGATGAGGGTAATTAACTTAATAATTTCCCCAGTTTTGGACTTCTTGGGTATTTATCGTTCCCCTATAATTTTAAATATCATAACTGATACCATTGAAATAAACAATTCATTGAATACTGATGTAACTATTATATTTTATCTATTTAGAAATACTTATTCTAGTTAAAAAATATGCATATCATTCTTTTTTAAAATGTGCTAATATTGGACACAATTTTTGTGCTGGTATCTCCATTTAGTTTGTTGTCTTGTTTTCAGGCTCTTAGGACAACCCTTCATCGATGATACCACTGAAAGGGGCCATGAAGTCACTCAAACTCATTTGTACTTTCTTGTGGTTCCTAGACTTCAGCCTGATTTCCCTATTTCTCAGGGGGTACTTTCTAACATCAACCACACTACAAGGAAGAAAACTGTAAATAGTACATATCAGTGTTTTTAAAAACAGGGCTTATAGGTCCCCCTTTTTTTTTTTTTAATAGGTCCCTTATAATAGAGTAACCTGGGGTAACAGTTAAAAGTGAGGAATCCTGGACCCTTCAAATTACTCAGACATTTAGGTATGGAGTCTAAGAGAATGAAATTTAAACAAGAACTCCAGGTAATTTTTATGAATACTAATGTTTGAAAAACCAGTCTTCCACATACCACGATATCGATATCAATAACTTAGCAATCTAGATTTGAGGTATACCCAAAGCCAACATACCACTTATTCTATTTCTCTAAAAAATTTGTATATATATTTAATCTGTGATCACTAATACAACATAATTCTGTTTCTCTTCCCCACCCCCGGCCCCTCCTGCACTAGACTGCATCTTTTTTAGAAAGTAGAGAACATGTCAATTTTACCTTCGCATTTCTGTCACTGTTGAGATTCTGTTTTGCACGTAAAAATTGCTCATGTATATTAGTTGTTTAATTTTTTAACCAGATCTATGCTCCATTAAATAGGTTAGTTTTGAACATTACACAAAATTATTTACATGATTTAAAGTGATTTCCCTAATTTTTCCTTAAATTATAATCGTTGTTTGGTATCTGTAGGACTTTCTTAATAGATTTCTACAGTATTTGATGTAGGTCTATCTATATAATAACACAATACGGGGTCACTGAAATGCTACCATGTGTCAGGTGACAAAGGCTCTCTCCTTGACCAGATCTGAGTGAGCATCCTCTGAGTCCTCTTCTCAACTAGGCTCTGACCTTGAATTCTCTCCTTAGCCTGCTTAGTTCAGTTTTAGCAAGAATTCTGCTGAGTCAGTTTAGTGACTCTTCCCTTGGTATCTGATTATCTTTGCTATTAGGTTAAATTCCTCACCCCCACCGTCCACTTGTCCTGCCTTCAGCAAGAATCCTGTTGAGTCAGTCTAGCAAGAATTCCCCTCACCTTGGTAATTTTCCATCCATCTACTGATCCCCACTTTGCTCCTTGGCTATAAATTTCCACTTGTCCTTGTCCTCTGCCGCAAAATTTCATTGCTGTAGTTCCTCTTGAATAACGTTTTCCTTGCTGTCTTTAACAAGTGTCATGCAAATTTTGTCTTTAACAAAGGCACTGTGCCACGTTTCAAAGAAAGAAATATGAAAGGAGTCACACTTACACTGGAGAAGATAACATTCTAGTATGTAAGTCTATCTCATCAGAAATATTTACAAAGTAGTACAATCAAATCTAAAGCAGAAACATGCGCCAAGCATACAGAAAAAATTACTATAACTTGCAAGGACTATGAAGAATCTCTTCCTGTGGCTACAGCTGCATTGCTGAATTGAACAGGATACAAAAATTGAGTGCCTAATTTGATGTGGCCTATATAAACACTGTTATTCATGTCAGAAAACTAGCTATATATAACTTCAACCATGGCTTGTTTTAATATCAGGATTCATAGAAAACTCACATTTCATTTTTAGAAACAAACAAAAAAATATCTTTGATATAAACTGTATATTTTCATTTTGATGGTGTATTTTTAGAAAAGCCTTTGCCTACTATCACCTCTTTCTATAATGGAGACTAGAAGCTATGCACAGACACACGTACACAGATACTTAGGTGTACATACATGCTCATCTCATAAAAATGCACGACCACAGTGAATATCGCCAGGGGAAAGTTCAGATTCTTAATCAATGTCATTACCAAGTAAGTGCTAAAGAAAGTTCTAAGTGTCCAGAGTCGTCTCAGTCATCGTCACAATCTCTTTATAAATTAATTGTATTAAAAACCTAAGACAATGAGAAAACACTACACATCTAATAGGATGGCTAAAATTCAAAACACTGACAACACAAATACTGGTAAGGATGTGGGGCAACAGGAACCGTCATTCATAGTGAATGCAAACTGGTACAGCCACTTTGGAAGACAGTTAGGAGGTTTCTTATAAAGCTAAACATACTTGAACCATATGATCCAGTAATCACACTCCTTGGTATATATCCAAATGAACTGTGAACTTATGTCCACACAAAAGTTTGCAGAGAAATATTTATAGCAGCTTTTTTTCATAACTGTCAAACTTGGAAGTAACCAAGATATCCTTTAATAAGCTTATGGAAAAACAAACTGTGGTACATCCATACAATGAATATTACTCAACAATATAAAGAAATGAGCTGTCCAGCTGCAAAAAGACATGGAGGAACCGTAAAAGCATACTGCTAAATAAAAGAAGCCAATCAGAAAAGGCTGTCTGCTGTATGACATTCCTGAAAAGGCAAAGCTATGGAGGCAGTAAAAAGATCACAGGTCGCTAGGGTTTCAGTGAGGGGAGGGAAGGGCAAATAGGGGGAGCACACGGAATTTTTAGGGCGGTGAAGATATTCTGTATGATACAGTAACAATGAAAATATGTCATTACACATTTTTCAAACCCACAGAATGCAAAATACAAAGAGTGAAACTTTATGTAGTACACGTTAGTAAATAAAAGTGTATCAATATTGGTTCATCAATTGTAGAAAATGTACCATACTAATAAAAAAGATGTTAATAGGGCTTCCCTGGTGGCGCAGTGGTTGGGAGTCCGCCTGCCGATGCGGGGGACGCGGGTTCGTGCCCCGGTCCGGGAGGATCCTGCGTGCCGCGGGCGGCTGGGCCCGTGGACCGTGGCCGCTGGGCCTGCGCGTCTGGAGCCTGTGCTCCGTGGCGGGAGAGGCCGTGGCAGTGAGAGGCCCGCGTACCGCAAAAAATAAATAAATAAATAAATAAATAAAGATGTTAATAATAGGGGAAATCATGTGTCCTTTTCAGGAAGAGTATGTAGGAACGCAATTCAGTTTTTTTTTTCTTTTAATGTTTATTTATTTATTTATTTATGGCTGCGTTGGGTCTTTGTTGCTACGCGTGGGCTTTCTCTAGTTGGCATCAAGCAGGGGCTACTCTTCATTGTGGTGGCTTCTCCAGTTGCGGAGCACAGGCTCTAGGTGCGCGGGCTTCAGTAGCTGTGGCTCACGGGCTCTAGAGCGCAGGCTCAGTAGTTGTGGCGCACGGGTTTAGTTACCCTGCGGCATGTGGGATCTTCCCGGACCAGGGCTCGAACCCGTGTCCCCTGCATTGGCAGGCGATTCTTAACTACTGCGCCACCAGGGAAGTCCTTCCCTGCAGTTTTTAATTAATTTTTCTGTAAACCTAAAACTGCTCTGAAAAAAGTCTGTTTCTGAACATTTTTTTAAAAAGGAAAATCTAAGACACAGAGGTTATAAAACCAAAGCAAACCAAAACAAGACAAAAATCCTGGTTCGATAAGACAGCTTCTAGAATTGGGACCAAAGGGTATTTATGCCAGTCTTTCATGGTGACACCACTGGGCATGCCCGCTGTTTCCTCTTAACCTTGAGGTGGTAATTGTTGGGGGTACGTGTCATGATATTAGAATAAGGCACAGAAGAAACACCAGCGTATCCAAGTCCCATCAGCTTGCAGCCTACGATTCTGCAGGATTCAGTCTGGGTTTCAGTCAGGCGACAAATCTGCTGAACGCTTAATCATTATTTTGAATGACTACTGGGATAACTAAATCTTACCCAGACTAGACCAAATAGTGAAGTGAGGCCTAAACTATACAATTACCTCACCCTACAGGGAGCCCTCCTAACCCTGTAGGTAGATTCTGTCTTATGTAAACTCGCCCAAAGCCCTAGGACCACAAGGAGTCCTGCCAGAATTGACACGCCTTCTGGGTCCTCTAGGAGAGGACTTCTCTATCACTGTACAAATCGAGAGGGGGAGGAAAACACTTTTAAGTTCAAGTTTCTTGATGTAAAATTACTGGTCAGTCTTCAGGGAAAATTACCTTCATGTGAAAATTTAGAACTAAAAGCATCATTTTTTTTCCTTTAAGAAAAGCTTCTCTAGACCCAGACTCCAATCCTAGGGATGCATAAAAGTAGGGGATACTTCAGGGTTTTCAAAAAGGACAGCATCTGTTGCTCCCCAGCAGAGCCCTTCCAAACAATGGGTTACTGATGTACTAAGATTTGATCCCTTCAGCTGGTCTGGAGCTGAGCACCAGTTGTCTCTGGGAATGAGCGGCCTCTGCAGTGGATCATAGGGATATTACCATTTTCTACATGCACACGACAAGAAAAAGACTGAGAAGCACCTCGAGAGAGAATCTTTGCTAACAATATTTTAATCCCAAATGGCTAGATTGGTGTTTTGCAACTCCCACTGTTCGAACATATTGTCCTACTTCAAATGTAAAGATAGTATCTGCTAAGGAATTATTTCTGCACCTACTCCACATGAAAGGCGTAAACATGAGTGACTACAAAGCTATAAACAAAATTCCGAGCATCCTTAATACTTCTGATAACATGGCCTAATTTTACACCACAGTTTCATTAATTTCCAAAGACGGAGAAGACCGAAAGTAGGAATCAACTATTACCTTACAATGAAAGCTTCTGCACTCGCCTCAGGGTGCAGTGTCAGTGTTGTCACACAATCCCTCCTCCCCGGAACAGAGCAGTTCTTGAAGCGTCTCTACCGGGTCTAAGGGGAAAGAAAAATATATAAATAATCTGCTTGGTGGGCTTCAGCTAACACTCATACTGTGTTTCAAGTTGTTCAGATTCTCTTTTTGCCATTTCATGAAATTTCCACATATCTTGCATCAAACTATCTTGTACAAAATAACACCCTTTATTACAGAAGACTTAATCTGAAGGGGGAATTTTCTTCCTTTAAATCATTTATAATCTCCTCATCCATCTTTGAAAGAATGGCTTCTTTATCTGTTATTAACTCTTTGCCAACAATTCCTTCCTTACTTTCCCTAGATCACAATTCTATGCTTCTGCAAGAGAAGCTGAAAATTGTTAGACTTACACAAGTCCTGTCTGTGGCTTTGCTAAGGCTGTTTTATTGCTTTACTCTGCTGTGAAATAAACTAACACATTTTGCTCCCTAATCGCCTATGTCTAATTTTTTTTTTTCTGACCTAAAAATCCTTACCAGAGCCTTAAGTACCCCATCAAATTTATAACAATACTGGTCTGAACCAGTGAAAAAGTATGCTCCACCAGCAGGTTCTATAAGATAGCCTTCCATCACCACAAAGTTTCAGGCATTCTTTTTTGGACCCAGCAAGAAAATAAGCTGGCGTTGGCAGTCAATCATGGACTGCTCTAATTCGATGAATCCATTTTCTACAGGCTTTACTTGGCAAGCTTCTTCTCACTGTCTGCAAACTGACTAGTTCTTTGTAAACCTCCTTTACAATTCTACCCAAACACCACCCTCTATACCCCAAGAGTTATATGTTACTGAAAATATATTTTAAGGAAGACTTTCAGAGGAAATTATCTAATTTTGGAGCTCTTTCTTTTTTCTTTCTTTTTTTTTACTTTTTAAAAAAGTTTTTAATTGAAAATATAGTTGCTTTACAGTGTTGTGTTAATTTCTGCTGTACAGCAAAATGATTCATTTATACATATATATACATTCTTTTTCATATTCCTTTTCCTCTACAACCTGTCACGCACGTGGTGGTTACCCACAGAACTGTCTTGAGGATAAGTGAGACCAATGATGTGCTGCTGTGTAAAGCTCAGAGTTGTCAGGAAAAGGGGCTGTGATCCCAGCTCTGAAATGTTAGGATTAATTAGGGTATTTATTATAATGTAATAAATTCCATATTATTAATGTATATTATAATATTATATATTATTATACATTATCTTATTTAGATAATAGATTGTTAACATTAGAGTTATTTAGATGATTACTGATGGGTTTCATTTGTCAATTGGAGGCTCACAGTACAATGATATAAGTTGAGTGGTACTTCTGAACTCTACTTGTAAGAATCTTATTCTCTATATCTTTGGAATTCTTAAGAGCAATGGTTGCAGACTGGGGAAGGTGGGGCAATAAATCCTCCAAGGAGAGGCACACAGTAGTTTTTTAAATACCATGGTCTTTTCTTATTAATCTTATTATAGACACAAAAAGAGTACATACTTTATGGTTACATTTAAATGTAGTTATAGAAAGGACAAAAAAGAGGCTGTAGTAATAATCAGAACAGTGGTTGTGGGAGATTAACTGGAAAGTAGCAGGAGAGCACTTTCTAGAATAATGGAAAAATTCTATATTTGGTTGAGACAGTGGTTGTATGAGTAGACAGACTTGAAACAAACTCTATGGAGCCATGCTCATAAAATCTACATTTTACTGTAAGTAAATTATACCTCCATTAAAAAACAAAAAATGGGACTCAAAGAGATCTCTTAATTTTGGAGTGATTTTGAATCAGGGAGACTTTTAGAAGGAGCCATTACCTCCTTCCTGGTCAGCAAAAACAATCCTTCATGCTTTCATTCAAGCATCCACTTGACAAAGATTTATTAAGCACAAATACATCCAGAGCTAACAGAGTGGCATTGAGCTAGAGAAAATAGTGGTTAGCAAAATAAGACACAGCTCCTATTATGGAGTTTAGAGTCTGTCAAGGGAAAATAGACAATTAAAATGCACAAAAACGAAGAGTTATGGCTGTAGCATTGAGGACAAGGCCCATGTTTTAACTAAGGACTTGCATCAAAACAGAATGAGCTATTTTACGCTAAACCCCAAGCTAATCAGAGCTGAAAATATTGGTGTTCTCTGAGTCATTAAAAGCTGTTCGAGTGATCAGACCAAAGCAGACCAAATAATGTTTTTCTGTTAAACCAAGCCTATATGTTCTCTAAAGCTGCTGAATCAAAACATCAAACTACTTTTCAGATCAAATTTCGTTTTGACATTGAAGTCTCTCTTCTTTTTTTTACAAACAAAATTTAGGTCTTCTACACCCTAGGGCAGCTTATATATACAGCTGTCCATGAAGAGGAAAACATGGTGTTAAATGACCCTCTTTCCCATGAGCAAATCCCAGCTGGGGAGACAGGTGCATCTACTTCTGGTGACTCTATTGCCAATGAGGGATTTGCAAGCTCTCCCAACAACAAGCATTATGCATACTGACGATAAATCCAAGCTTGTGACAGGTGCGGTATTTAATATACAAACAAAGTATAACCATGAACAGATCAGCATTCCAATATAAAATGCTTTCAGGTAAATACATTTCCCTAACCACACACCCCCCGCCCCCAATGCTTTTAAACAAAAGTCTGTCTGTGGGCAATCCAATTTTTAAAGCATATGAAAATTTGCCTTGGCTTTCTAACCTGTTTCTTATTTGTCCAAAATTCTTTCCAAAATGGGAGGAAAGATGAAAAAGATGAAAGGATATAACTAAAAAGTGAAAAGAGAGAAAAACATGAACCACATAATTAAATTACTGAATTTCCAAGCTTCTAAGGAGGCTATACTACTTATTTTGTGAAACCATCTAGAAGAAAACCAACATGATTTTTAAAAAGATTGCTTTATGAGAAACCATGCTAGAAAGTGAGTAGTTCAAAAGTTTTCTTTGGAATAAGAAGCTTACTTTAAACCAAGGCCATAATGGATAATGAATGCTTTGTATTTAATCAACTGAACACCCAAACATTACCTCTTACTGGTCTCTACTGTCCTCCCCAGTCTCTGACCACACAACTTGGGGTTTGGGTTACATTCTACTGGTAGGACAGAAAATGACCACTAAAATCCTAAAGTAATTGGGACATGGATAACTATCTCAGTCATGACAGCCATTCCGTAAATCTTTAGAAAATACTGCCAGATTGCAATTGAAACTGTGGAATGACACTTTACTTTCTTACTCTGGTCAGTGATAAATTCAAAAGAAATGCTCTGTTGCTTAATAGAAATTATGGTTCCTGTTTCTGTAGGTTTAACCTATTTAATATTTAAGAACTATATATATTTTGACCAAGTAATAAGTTTTTTTTAAATCCCATATTTTATCTTTATTCTTCAACCAAACAGTTGATAACACAATGAAGCTTTTTCCTAGGATTTTAGTGTAATTTTTCCTTCCACTTTTCCAATTTTCACTCCCCAATCTCACTTTAGTTTTGGTTTCTATTCTTTCTTTTTGCCAATGTGAATATCAGTTCTCTGTGTTCCCAGTTTCTTAGTCATTCTTTGATATTCACTGTTATTCTAAGAAATACTTTAAGGTAAAATGTGGTATTGAGCATGTGAGGTTTGAAGGAAACTTAGAAATACTGGCATTTAAGACTTTCTCAATCTCCATCCATTGCATACATAATTGTGGTGCAAAATTCTACATGATTTCTAATGGTTTTTGCATTGTCACAACTTCCTTCCCCGCTACTCGCAAAGATGTCACGTAATGACATTCAGTCTGCAAGCATGTATCCAGTAAGACAAGCCTTTCCTGTGTCCCTAGAGCAAATTATAAGCAGCTCCAAATTTCTTTTTTCACATCTTTATTGGAGTATAATTGCTTTACAATGGTGTGTCAGTTTCTGCTTTACAACAAAATGAATCAGTTATATATATATATATATACATATGTTCCCATACCTCTTCCCTCTTGCATCTCCCTCCCTCCCACCCTCCCTATCCCACCCCTCCAGGCGATCACAAAGCACCGAGCTGATCTCCCTGTGCTATGTGGCTGCTTCCCACTAAGCAGCTCCTAATTTAACAAATCTATTAAACCCTAAAATCTATCTAACAGTAGTGAAACATTTTAAGAGCGGAAATAAAAATCTTTGGAACTAGTGAATTAGGACTGAATTTTTCCAGAGGTTCAATTTTAGGAATTAGCTTTACTGTGTATGTGTATTTCAGATAAGTTCAAAAGTATATAATTAGCTCCTGGATGTGCCTGTCACTGTGCAAGGCACCAAGCACACATGAATAAAACATGGCCCTTTTGCTAAAGTAGCTCATAGCTTAGCCAAGGAAGGTAAGGGGACATAAGCACATAAAAAAGATAATTTAGTGTTACCTGGCAAGCACTATGAAAAATGTATACATGGGCCTATGAAAAAAAAAATGTAGGTTGGACACTGAGTTTCCCAGATGAGGTGGGAAGGATTTATGATGTGTTCCGTAAATATTGACTGAACATCTAACTTTGGGACAACACCATGTGTCATCTAAACCAGTCCTTAAGATACTGTTTTGATTACTAGTTGGAGATTTAATTACATACTTTACACACTTGGGTTTGTCTTGTTTTTCATTTAATTTTCTTTTATTTAATATCTGTGGCTAGTTCAGGCTGAATTTTCTCACAAAATGCACATACCGATAGGCTTATTATATTTAATGAAATAATGTATATTAAACAGTGCAGTATCTGATATGCAGCAATTGTGAAGGAAGGAAGGAAGGCAAGAAGGAAGAATAGAAGGGAGGGAAAAAAATGCTTAAACATTCCTATTGAGGATTTGGCTTGTAACTCTCTACCCTTGGGCAAATTTTCCATGTGTGAAAGGTCTGAGATTAGTTATCACAGTTCTTCATCCCTTAGAAGACATCCAACTCATCCAAACAGGTTGCTTGGGTATCTATATCTAAAGGGAGAGCTGTGTATTCCTCTAAGACTAATGCTCACCTGGGGCATCTATCTGCAGCTGGAGGTGGGTTTCAAGGGAGACAGCTGAACTGAGGAGATCTTCAAGGTTTCCACAGAGGTCCATGGATAGGTTCTATGAGGTCTATACATTCCTCTTAAATATACTGGATGGACAAATCTTGTGAAAGACTGAAATGGATCAAAAGAAGACTGGGTATCTTTAATGCAAAGGCTACATTATCTGGCACATTCTTCTTGGTTATCTGATTCTTTGGAGGGCAATTTGAGCTATTTCACAAAGCTGTAAATTATAGATAACTGATAGAAGGTACAACGGCTTATCCAAAGATATGCAAGTTCCTTCTGCTGGAGGGAAAACTGATTTCTCTCCTCACTCCAACCCTATGTAAAAATGCCAGTTTTGCATCTATTTGTAGATTTGTTTCGACACTCCTGACTCAACTATGTACCTGTGGTATTTTGAATTCTCCACTGAGACAGTTGACAACATCTTATTAGTTTCCTCATTAATAATGGAGTTAAATAAAAATTTCGATAGTTTTTTCATATTTGTATAACAATCTTGAGCTTGCCCTTTAAAACATTACCTTTTAATAATATATTTATGATGTATGCATTTTGATTTCCTATAGTAATTAAAAAATAATCTAAGTGATTTCTGGGTCTTCTGGACCACTATCTTATAACCATGTATTCTCACATGAACCCAGTGTTCATGTTTGTAAATACAATCATTTTGGCACCAAGAAGTATTAATAGGAACAGAGATAGAAAAAGACCAATGATGAGACACTGTACAAAGAGAGTTCCACAAACAAAACAGGAGAATTGTCACTATACTGCACACTGTATTGTATACAAGAATCTGTGTACAGCAAGTCAGTGCCTTTTTTACATGGTGAACAGATATTTCATTTCCACAAAACACCTCCTATTACATTAAAATCAATATTGTGAAATGGAATTTCTCAGATTTGGAGATTTGTTTGTATTCACTTGTAACTATGTTTTGTATAAGCATAAGGCATTTATGCCTGGTTTTATGTTTGCATATTTTTAAGTAACATTGTAAGAAAAATGATTTAATACTGGGGTTCTAAAAGAAGATTTTTGTCCTTGTTTTTGTTTTTGCCTTAGAAAAGACTCTACATATTATATAAGTTTAAGAAACACTGGCCTAAAGGATTGTGGAAAATGTGTATTTCAAATTTTGCATTTGTAGAAATTTAGTATCTAATAGATAAAGCTCTGGTTTCCTGAGTTAATTTATTTCAATCTCATGATCATCTTTAATTCATCCTGACTTCCCATATGTACCATAAGAATAATGAAGGCTCAAAATAAATGTCACTTTTTTTTAAACCTAGTCCTAATGGAGCTTTGAAATCTCCCCTATGTAGGTGTAAAATATCATTGATCTCTTCAGATTTTGATATATTATTAATTTGAGTTTAGTAATATTAGAATCAGACTATGAGGTTATTTTATTATCAGAGGACTGTAAGGAGTGATGGATTTATGCTGTATCCATTTTAAACCCAAGAAGAAAGGAAACATACCAAATCTGTGTTGTTTAAACTGATGGAGTCATTTTCTACTCTTCTAAAAACCAGTTGCATCTTGGGAAATGGTAGATAGTAGGTGGGAAGTATGTTTTAATTATTTAAAAAACACATTTCTTTCTGTATATTATGCATATAAATGAGCATTTTATAGAACTCAGACTTAAAATTGTGTATCTTGAGTTAACTCTTTTGAGGATCTAACAGAGTGCTCTCTCTAGGGGTGGAGAAGGAAATGCCAAATACACAGTTAACTCCTCCACCCAACAGAAAAGTGAAGATTCTAGGTGTGGCTTTGGACTTCTTGGAGAGGTGGGGTTTGGGAGTTCTACTACTTGGGGTATAAGCTGGAGGACTTTTGATATTTACCTGGTGACCAAGAAATTCTCAGCATTTAGTAGATTAGGGACATGTCCATTGTTCACTTATATATCCCTAGTTCCCAGCATATAGTAGACATTCAATAAATGAACCAATGGTGTTTATAGCTAAGAGGGTTCAACCAAGACAGCATGTTCATGTTAAAAGATTTTTAAAAATAGACTCAATGAGAGCATGTGCAGCTCTATTATAGTAAAAACTTTTTTTTTAAATTCTTCCTTCCTACTCACAGTCTCCAATTAGTGGTCGCTGTGTTTACAGCTAAGGTGGTGCACTTTATTTGTGCAAATGGCTTTAAAAATAGTCCAATCACTTTATTAACTCTGCCTTCCACACACTATAGCAAAACCTTTTTAACGTTAATTGTGTTTTAATTGGAGAACATTACTTAAGTTAGAATAAATACAAAGACATATAACCAGCACATTTATTATTTTGTTTTTGTTTTAGCTTATGGAGATAGGTAAACATAGATAAATATACACTACACCTATCATTCTATTCTAAACTAAGTGCTGATTTTTTCTATATCTTTTAGTTAAACTTTTCTACTATATTTAAGTAGCAAAGAGAACTTTCTCGAGAAAAACAAATATCACATATTAATGCATATATGTGGAACCTAGAAAAATGGTACAGATGAACCGGTTTGCAGGGCAGAAATAGACACAGATGTAGAGAACAAACATATGGACACCAACGGGGGAAAGTGGCGGGGGGGTGGGGTGATGGTGTGATGAATTGGGCGATTGGGATGGACATGTATACACTAATATGTATAAAACAGATAACTAATAAGAACCTGCTGTATAAAAAAATAAAATAAAATTTAAATGATAAAAAAATAAGTACTGTCTCGATGCCTCAGGGTATGGTTGATTCAGAGAGAACAAAGAATCACAATTTTGGCCTTTGAGCAACTAATTTGACCTTTGTAAGTCAACAGTGCAGACAACAGTCTTTAAAACCATGGCTTTGGATTGCAAGTACCAGCAGCCTGAAGAGGAAAAAAATTCCAAAAGCTTGGATTTAAGTGTCAAGAGCCAAATCTTGGAGAACTTGGAGCAAGGGTTTAGGTCATAGAGAGGGTAGAAAAAAACTACGAGATGCCATAGGACCAGTTTTCCTACAAAACAGAGAGGTGATAAAAATAAAGATCCTTTCTGGACTAGAAAAGGAGAGCAAAAAGAGTACAAAGAGTATGGGTGGCTCTATTCCCTGAACCTACTTTGGGGTTGAAACTGGAGAGTGGGGCGACAGAAACTCCCCCAAATATTTAGTAACTCTTGTACTGGTGACTTACACCACATCTACTCTGGACCTTGAGAAGAAAATAACCTTGCTGGTTACCCTTCATCAAACTAGTCAGCTACAATAGGTAGAAAAGTCAGCCAGGTAGATCTAGGTAGACAGAGAGCCAGAGATGGACCCCCATCCTACCCAAGTTGTCTTCAGCTGTCATTACATATGGAGGAAATAGCAGAAATTCTCAAGACCATGACTGTAGAACTAAAAAGTTAACAGTGGAGAATCAGAGAGCCTAAAGGGTTTGACGCTAGGGGATTCCACAGCTGAACAAAATTTGCAGAAGGGGCGGCTCCAGTTAGAGGTCAGATGGAGGTTGCCGCTAAATCCCAGAAGACCACAACATCAGTAAAAGCCAAACAGGGGCCTAGGTCTGCAGCGGTAGAACTTTATGGTCCTACAGGGCAACTTCTATGTTGTCGATGCCTACAGGACAGGCATCAAATACAACCAAGACTGCAGATGACAGAGACGCAACCATGGATGAGACAATCTTGATCCTAGGAAAATATCTCCAAGGTGTGCCTACAGTACTATAAAAAATATCTAAGGCTGTGCTTTTAAAGAGCTTGTTACATCTGTCCATTGTAAGGGAATTTTATAATGGCATGAATACTACTATCTCAGATCTCTGAGCTATTTTATTGCAAGGTGGATTTTCCTATTTTGAAGTGCTATTTTGTATACATTCTATTGAATGTTCTGGGCCAACTTGCACAATACCCAAAATGTGACAGAATATCAATTCTGTTTGAAACAGTAAAGAGACCTTCCAAATGCCGTTCACAGTTGTTAGTGTTTACTATCCTGTCTTTCAAAGTTTGTTTTTGTTGTTTACTTTTCAATCAGCTTACTGAAAAGGCATGGGTGGACAAACAGATGTACTCGAAACTGATGGTTCAATGGAATATGTATAAGGAGAAATAATATCTTAAAATGTTGAATAGTTTTCATAACCATCCATTCTTGAAAACTACTATTAGACACCAAGGTACATTGACAAATGGGTCTAATAGTTTCTCAGCAGTGGTCATCAGAGAAGAATTGGTAATGCACTCTATTATTTTGTTAGACATGCACTTCTAGTGCCATTATAGTGCCCATAAAATGGTCTGATAACTTACAATCAGGATGCAACTAAAGTAATACATTACAGACCTCATAAAAATGGTTCTTTGAAACTCACTTTCATATTATTATAGCAACTCACTGCATCATCCTGCCTCTTTTGTCTAATCATCTTTCATTCTTCTTATGATCTTTAAACTGCTCTTGCAGCTACTTTATGTTTGAAAACTCTGGTTCTATCACTGTATATGGTCAATCGCTACTTGGGCTGGGGCAACAAATGTGCACCTGGGCCAACGATTTGGGCGCAGTGGGGATAGACTGAGAGTGGGTCACATAATGTCAAGGATGTCATTTCATCCTGCACCTCTAGCTCTACCTGCTCACATGACTTTTTAAGCACCTTTAATTTATGTCCTTCTTCCTCTTTTTCCAAAAGGCTAAACTATCAACCTCCTTCCCATGTACAGAGTTTAAATCAGCCCAACACTCAAAAGCACATACACTCATAAGTGGGCAAAACCTTAAACATAAAAAGCATTTGCCGATGTCTTAGTTTTTGCTCCTCCTATTGAGTTATGCATTAGGATTCTTTGATGACTCCTAAAGCTTGAATAATGAATGAAAACATGGGTGTGGCCAAACAGTTTGAAAGTAATTGGCCAATCTGCTCCTTTTATCTTCTGCAGACAGAATTATTTATGAAACTACAAAACTTACTTAAGAAAGGCTTTCTGAAAAGTCAGAAGAAAGTCTTTTCTCTTGTTTTCTTTGCTTCACATTTGGTCATCCCCTTATTCTCTTTCCCTCTCTCTCTTTTTTTGTTTTCTTCTTTGCCTCCTCTTCCTTAATTTCTTTCTTTTTAATGATTCCATTTTATCAATTAAAATTAAATATGAACTGTAGGTGATGAAATCAAATGCTCAACTTTGCTCAAAAATTCAAGGAAGCCATTATTTCAGTGAGAGGTGTAGAGGATAAAATTTCAAAATTTTATTTTGAATGGGGTACCTATATTTTTAAATGAGGGAGTGCCCTTTTGCATAGAATGTTTTATTAAGACCGTAAACAGTCAAAAGAATTTCAAAACTGTCAACAGTATTCCCCCTTAAAGGAAAAAATCTGAAAGCTGTCAAGGTTTAATAGGACAAGAAGGATCATGTTTTGTATCTTTCAACATCAGTTGCTTTAAAGCTTCAGGCCCCAGAACTGAAATGCAACTTGAGGCCACAACCTAGTGGGCAAGATATGATACTTTCTGAACTCCTGACCATAAAAATAATAAATACTTAGAACTATGTCCACTGACATTAGAAAAATGCTCAACACTTTTAGTTATCCTGACTCTGGCTTTGCCTACTGAAGATAAATACTCAGATCTGCTAACCTGAATTCTAAGCACTGTCCACAAGAGAAGCCAGCCAACGCATGAACGTCATACTGTTCTTTCTGATCCATTTACTATCACGTGTTGTTATGGCCTCCCCCCCAACCCCCGAACTCATATGTTGAAGTCCTAACTCCCAGGACCTCAGAATGGGACCTTATTGGAAATAGGGCTGTTGTCCACGTGACTAATGAAGATGAGGTCATACTGGAGTAGGGTGGTCCCCTAATCCAGTATGACTGCTGTCCTTGTAAAATGGGGAAATTTGCACACAGACACACACAAGAAGAATGCCAGGTGAAGATGAAGGCAGAGATCAGGGTGGTGAAGCAGAAGCCAAGGAACAACAGCGATGGCCAGCAAAACCCCAGAAGCTAGGAGACAGGCATAGAACAGATTCGTCCTCACAGCCTTCAGAAGAAACCAACCCTGCCAACACCTTGATCTCATACTTCTAGCCCCTCATTTACTGTGAGACAATAAACTTCTGTTGTTTCAGCCACTCAATGTGCAGTGCTTTCTTATGGCAGCCCTAGCAAACCAATCCAGTTGTTCAGTAAGAATATATATAAAATCTGATGTGATATTTACAATGCATAGCATGTATATTTATTTGTTATTATGAGAAGATAAAATTTTCAATCATCCAGTAATTGTACCTGAATTGGCAATTCAAAATTTTTAGAATCACATTTATGTACTCCCTTTGCAGAGCAAACCACATGATGAATAATTTACATTTTAACATCTGGGTCAAAATCACATCGAATTTTAGAAGTCTACCAAATACTGATCATAAGAATCTGCAATGTAGCTTCAAGAGCTGATTAAAGTACTGTTGACAGCTCTTTCAACTTGTGCCATATCGACTGTATCTGAGATAACTGCAGGAGTAGACCCAGGTTTTATGGGGCCTGAATCTTATACAACTTTGGGATCCCTATTTAAGAAAAGAAGATAGGATTACAAGTCAAAAATTAGATTTGTATGTAATGGGCTTATGTAAGTGACAGGCCTTGAAGCTTAGCCTTGGTTAACTTCACTTTATATCCATCTCTGGAGATAAGACAGTGACAACACAGCCAAGAGACAGTACAACCAGTCTCACAGGGATGAAGTGATGCTTATATCGACACAATTTTGCTAGACTATAACTGTGAAATAAATAGAAGTGAAACACAAGGGAAAAGAAAGACGATGATGCCAGAAGATACCGCAAGTGTTTTAGACAGATAAAGCCAGTTGAATCTCGTGTCAGCATTTCTCAACAAGCAACTGTACCAAACAGACAGTAAGTAAGACTGTCAATGAGAAGGCAAATTAGGTGGCCAGTTTGGCAATCTAATGCAAACACTAAGTCAAAGCAGCTACTGAAGTATGAACCAGTTGACTGATTAGAAATTTTTCATATTCCAGTGGTGTATCCCACAGACGAAGTCTCGTAAACTAACATCCCCATTCTGTCACATTCCCTTTCCCTTTGCACAATATTAAGTACCAAGCGTTTTAAGAGCCACTCAAGAACCTTTGCTATTTCATGCGTTTATGTCTCTGTCTGTTCCGGTTTCTCTGATCTGATGTCATCCCTCTTTGTCTTCCCAGTAAGTATCTACTTACCTTTCTGTGTCCCATACAGTTTAGTCCCAGACTTTACAATAATGGGTTGAGCATCTATTACTTTGCATTACTCTACATTATGCCAGGATAGTTACACTGTTGAACCCATAAATGTGATACATGGTCTAAGAAGAGCGACACTTGTTAAAGCCTCCGTTTTTCTCCCCTGTTCATTTTCCTCATATACAACAGCAACCCCTACTCATCGTCCTTCTAAATTATCCCTAAACTCCTCGCCAGGTCCTGGTTCTCTCCTGTATTCCCCTTCTTCCTTCATTTGATTTGCATAATCAAAGTACTGATCAGTCAAAGAGAAAACCTTTCTATGAAGGCAGTGGAGGGAAAGAAACTAAGAAAACTATCTTTAGCTCCAGGTGGAAGGGAAAGGCTGGGAATACTCTATGTTGATAATCCGTGCTTCTTCTCTTTCTGAAACTCAAACACTCTCGGATACTCCAGGAAAACCTCCCTATTGTCCCACTGCTGCCACCTCTCTCATCATTCATTGATGACTCCACCTTCTTTTCTTTTTCTTTTTTTTTTTTTTACTACCACTATACCTTTAACATGTTTATTGAAATTGTTGTTTGTTTGTTTGTTTTTTCTTAAGTCTGTTTCTGCCAGAGTCCAAACTTCTTGAAATCAGGGATTTTATATTCTTGGTGCCAAACACAGTGATGGGCACATAATACATTCTCAGGTAATGTTCATAGGAAAATGAGTTGTCTTTACTGGTTATTTCCAATGTGTTTATTCCTTTGGTTCACGTTTCTTTAGAATCTACATGATAACTGAAAACACAGTATGCTAACTTTCAGAGTGACTGGCATATAATAGGTGCTCAATAAATATTTACTAAAAGAATGAATTTGTAAGATTTGAGCTTATGAATAATTAACTTCTGCAAATACACTTTAAAGCCCTAAGTAAAACCCCTTACAGACTTCTGAATACAGAATGTGCCTGATATAGATTCCTTAATTAATTATATAATTAAGGAGTCAAATTCAGGCTAAATTTACTTTTGGCAATTTTAATGTTCCACATAGAAAATGACTTAACATTCCTTCACTTTTTTCACAAATACATAGGAAGGACATTTCGATCACATGTATATGGCCATCTGTCATAAAGAATTCCGAAAATACTGAAATTTCAACAACACTACAGGTCGCTGCCATTTTCCACCATTTCACTTAACATTTGACAGCTCTGCTCTTTTGATGCTGCCAAATAAAAACTATATTTCATTTGTAAAAATGAAGAGTGAGGAAGAGCACAGCAAGCAGAGGTAAGAACAAGGCAAAGTCTTTGAAACAGGAGGAACTTGGAAAGTTCAAAGAAGAGAAAGGCTACCTGAGTGCTTCATAGACAACAGTGAGGGCTTGGTGGACAGGGGTAAATTTGTGTAGTATCCTTTAGATCATGATCAGAGGTTTAAATTTTACTCTAACGTTTCATGGGAAGTCACTGAATGTTCAGCATGGTATGAATCACCAAGCTGGATCCACTGGACCCAAGGGGTAGAGCCTACAGTGAGATTGGATTTTATGGGGAACACTGAGTCAGACTCATAGTTGGGAGGGTGATGAGATGATTTGGAAAGGTCCAGTACCCTTGGGGGCTACAATCTTTTGCAAAGAGATTCCTGTTTATTCTTGTTAACATCTCTCACCTCTACTTTTATTCCACACCCTTCCAAACACACACATTGAGACAGTAGGACTGAAACTGAAAAATGTATATGGATGAATTCTGACTTGAAGTCCCATGACGGCATCTTATCAGCAGCAACACATAAAGATTGCCTAACTTGTATATTCTGTAAACCTACAGCCAGGTGTGCAGGAATTGCCTAGTCAAATATGCACTAATTACATTTGAGGCGCTGCAAACATACTGAAACATACTGAAACACACACTAAAACACTGAACACACTGAAATTAGTTAGTTTGTATACAGCCAATCACAGCAAGGAAGTGAACAGCAAAACCACTAGGAGAACCAATTACAGAAAAGGAGCTCCTTATTACAGAGTATAAGAACTCTGTGCTTTCATGGTCTGCAGGCACTTTCTCCTAATACAGTGGTTCATACTATCCCTCTGTTCTTCTAACATTTAGCTGAAGGCTCTGGGCCTCTCGCTGAGAGCCCTTGAACTAGATAGAATCCACAGGCTTGGCCTAAATAGCCACTATGAAAGAAAGGCCATCCACAGCTTTATGGTGACTAATGGACCATGTTAGGCACCCACCAAGAACTTAAAGTATGCACTATGAACTTGTACTTCTACTTCAAAATGAGTATATGTGGTGTATATATTAAGGGGAATGTAAATTCTAGATATATTGAATGATACTACACTAGGTAATTTTTTGTAATGGTGAATAACCCTATAAGGAATTTGGAAAGGCTACCTCTGGTCAGTTTCCAAGTGCCACCTTGAAGCTGGTTCACTGTAGGTGTTAGACATCCTATAGTTTTTATCGTAATCTACCCAAACTCTGTATCAGCTGGATTTCCCCAAAGCTCATTAGTTTCTGACAGAGGCTGCCAAAATCTCAGTTTCTACATCTGCTCTTTCAAATCTTCAACTCCAAAACCCAGCTTTCATTTTCAATGGGAGTAATTTAGAAGATGGGGTTTGGTATATCGATTTCTTTCGTTCCTTCTTAGCTCACTTTGAAGGGATAAAACTATTCCATTTATGAAACGATAATCTGTACATAGGAACATGTCTTCCCACTAAGTCTTTGTTCTATTTATGTGCTATAAATGTACCAAATGTCGATTTTTATTTTCAAAATGCACATATATTTAGTATGTGCTAATTAATTAGCTACTCATGTTCAGAAATAACAATTCCCACAGGCTTCTTCAGGAAAGGAACCTAAACAAGAAAGGGTCTCTTCATTTTGTTTATCCAGCATTCTGCTTATCTATTTTTAGCAGAATCTTCGTCACTTTTCCCCACTGGACAGGATCAAGGAGCTGAAACTACACTATAATGAAGCTCTTCAGTCGGCCTGCTCTTTCCTACCTGTATAAAGGATAACAAAACATCAAGCTGCTAAAATCCACAAAGCCTATTTTCTAAGGTAGAATAAATGAATCCTTGGGACAGAGGCTCTGCATGCTCCCTTACAATAGCTATATGAAATTGATCAAGCCAAATGGAAAAGTACATATTTTATTTTTAATTTTAGATTTCCTCAATGCTTTTCATAGTTCTTTAAATAGAAATTAGCTCCAAGAAACTGGCCTACTATCTCTCACAAAGTAAAACGAGAAGACTGGTGAATATAATCTTAAGTAACACTGTAAAATCTTCGACATGGGTTGAATGGATCATGATAACGTACAGTCAGTAGAGTAGGAGTGGAACTTATTATCATAAAGATAAGTTCCAATCCCTCTCCAGCTCCTCCTGTTACCAACTGCAATTTAGATAACATTTTTTAAAAAGAAAGCAGAATATTTAATAGCTATTAGTTTTAAAAATAACCTCACATCACTCTAGGAAGTATTACTTAAAATCCAAATCTTTACAACATTCCAATGAATTGCACTGGATTACAAATTTAGCGATGTATCTATATATATTGGATTACAAATCTATCTATATATCTGTATCTATATATAACTAAAGTTAAGATGCTGAGACTAAAATCTATCTCTTGATAAAAGAAAAAGAAGACAGAACATGTTCAGACTGCTATTTCTATTTATTTCTGATTGCTATAACTGTGAAAAATGAGTTAACCAATTTTTAGTATTTTCTGGATTGATCTGACAGCAGAAAATGATTAATGGGTCCATTCTCAGGGATGATTATACCAGTGAACTTAGTGGACCTTCTTGGTATTGTGAAATTAATGACATCAAATAAACTCCCTTTGGGATAGAGCAGGAATCAAGCAGAGAGACACTGGGTTTGAAGCTGGTGAGATGTACTGCTGAGCCCTTGGTCCTAGAACTCATAAATATACATCAGAATTATAGTTCAGAGGAAAGCTACTGTGATGGGAGTTTATTTTTGAAAGTGGACAAAATGAGTGTTCAAAAAAAATAACAATTCTATTCTTGAGAATCAACACTGTGGACAGTCTTTTCTAGCAAGTCCTACAGAAATAATTTTGCACAATTTGCTATTAATAAGGAAACAGAGAATACTTGACAACTTGCAAAGGTATTGGAGATATAAAAGGCTAGTAGTGGGCTCCCCTGGTGGCGTGGTGGTTGAGAGTCCGCCTGCCGATGCAGGGGACACGGGTTTGTGCCCCGGTCCGGGAAGATCCCACATGCCGCAGAGCAGCGCGGCCCGGGAGCCATGGCTGCTGAGCCTGCGCGTCTGGAGCCTGTGCTCTGCAATGGGAGAGGCCACAACAGTGAGAGGCCCGCGTACCGCAAAAAAAAAAAAAAAAAAAAGGCTAGTAGCTTTTAAATGCTAGAAATAGTTTTTTCTTACCTGTTTTTTTTTTTTTTTTAATGAAGAGGTATATAAGGTGAGATCTAGAAGAGTCTAAACCACAGGAGCTTCTGTCCTCATAGAGTTGGGTGTGCCACCCTCCCAGCACGTGGATGTGTTTGCCAATTCTAAAGTTCACCAGATCTCCGTTTTGTTTTTTTTGAATTTTATTTTTTTATACAGCACATTCTTATTAGTCAACCATTTTATACACATCAGTGTGTACATGTCAATCCTAATTGCCCAATTCATTACACCACCACTCCTAACCCCCACCACTTTCCCCCCTTGCTGTCCATACTTTTGTTCTCTACATCTGTCTCAATTTCTACCCTGTACATCGGTTCATCTGTACCATTTTTCTAGGTTCCACATATATGCGTTAATATACAATATTTGTTTTTCTCTTTCTGACTTACTTCACTCTGTATGACAGTCTCTAGATTCATCCACGTCTCTACAAATGACGCAATTTCGTTCTTTTCTATGGCTGAGTAATATTCCATTGTATATATGTACCACATCTTCTTTATCCATTCGTCTGTTGATGGGCATTTAGGTTGCTTCCATGACTTAGCTATTCTAAATAGCCCCACAATGAACACTGGGGTGCATGTTGTCTTTTTGAATTATGGTTTTCTCTGGGTATATGGCCAGTAGTGGGATTGCTGGGTCATATGGTAATTCTATTTTTAGTTTTTTATGGAACCTCCAGACTGTTCTCCATAGTGGCTGTTTCAATTAACATTCCCACCAACAGTGCAAGAGGGTTCCCTTTTCTCCACACCCTTGCCAGCATTTGTTGTTTGTAGATTGTCTGATGATGCCCATTCTAACTGGTGTGAGGTGATACCTCATTGCAGTTTTGATTTGCATTTCTCTAATAATTAGTGATGTTGAGCAGCTTTTCATGTGCTTCTTGGCCATCTGTATGTCTTCTTTGGAGAAAGGTCTATTTAGGTCTTCTGCCCATTTTTGTATTGGGTTGTATGTTTTTTAATATTGAGCTGCATGAGCTGTTTATATATTTGGGAGATTAATCCTTTGCTGATTTGTTTGCAAATATTTTTTCCCTTTCTGAGGGTTGCCTTTTTGCCTTGTTTGTAGTTTCCTTTGCTTTGCAAAAGCTTTAAAGTTTCAATAGGTCCCATTTGTTTATTTTTGTTTTTATTTCCATTACTCTAGGAGGTGGATCAAAAAAGATCTTCCTGTGATTTATGTCAAAGAGTGTTCTTCCTATGTTTTCCTCTAAGAGTTTTACAGTGTCTGGTCTTACATTTAGGTCTCTAATCCATTTTGAGTTTATTTTTGTGTATGGTGTTAGGGAGTGTTCTAATTTCATTCTTTTACATGTAGGTGTCCAGTTTTCCCAGCACAACTTATTGAAGAGACTGTCTTTTCTCCATTGTATATCCTTGCCTACTTTGTCATAGATTAGTTGACCATAGGTGCGTGGGCTTATCTCTGGGCTTTTTATCCTGTTCCATTGATCTATATTTCTATTTTTGTGCCAGTACCATATTGTCTTAATGACTGTAGCTTTGCAGTATAGTGTGAAGTCAGGGAGTCTGATTCCTCCAGCTTCGTTTTTTTCCCTCAAGACTGCTTGGCTACTCGGGGTCTTTTGTGTCTCCATAGAACTTCTAAGATTTTTTTGTTCTAGTTCTGTAAAAAATGCCCTTGGCAATTTGATAGCGATTGTATTGAATCTGCAGATTGGGTAGTACAGTCATTTTCACAATATTGATTCTTCCAATCCAAGAACATGGTATACCTCTCCATCTGTTGGTATCACCTTTAATTTCTTTCAACAGTGTCTTAACAGTTTTCTGCATACAGGTCTTTTGTCTCCCTAGGTAGGTTTATTCCTAGGTATTATATTCTTTTCGTTGCAATGGTAAATGGGACTGTTTCCTTAATTTTGCTTTCAGATCTTTCATCATTGCTGTATAGGAATGCAAGAGATTTCTATGCATTAATTTTGTATCCTGCAACTTTACCAAATTCATTGATTAGCTCTAGTAGTTTTCTGGTGGAATCTTTAGGATTCTCTATGTATAGCATCATGTCATCTGCAAACAGTGATAGTTTTACTTCTTCTTTTCCAATTTGTATTCCTTTTATTTCTTTTTCTTCTCTGATTGCCGTGGCTAGGACTTCCAAAACTATGTTGAATAACAGTGGTGAGAGAGGACATCTTTGTCTTGTTCCTGATCTTAGAGGAAATGCTTTCAGTTTTTCACCATTGAGAATGATGTTTGCTGTGGGTTTGTTGTATATGGCCTTTATTATTTTGAGGTAGGTTCCCTCTATGCCCACTTTCTGGAGAGTTTTTTATCAGAAATGGGTGTTGAATTTTGTCAAAAGCTTTTTCTGCATCTATTGAGATGATCATATGGTTTTTCTTCTTCAATTTGTTAATATGGTGTATTACATTGATTGATTTGCATATATTGCAGAACCCTTGCATCTCTGGGATCACTCCCACTTGATCATGGTGCATGATCCTTTTAAAGTGTTGCTGGATTCCGTTTGCTAGTATTTTGTTGAGGATTTTTGCATCTATATTCATCAGTGATATTGGTCTGTAATTTTTTGTGGTATCTTTGTCTGGTTTTGGTATCAGGGTGATGGTGGCTTCATAGAATGAGTTTGGGAGTGTTCCTTCCTCTGCACTTTTTTGGAAGAGTTTGACAAGGATGGGTGTTAGCTCTTCTCTAAATGTTTGATAGAATTCACCTGTGAAGCCATCTGGTCCTGGACTTTTGTTTGTTGGAAGACTTTTCAATTTCATTTTCAATTTCATTCCTTGTGACTGGTCTGTTCATATTTTCTATTTCTTCCTGGTTTAGTCTTGGAAGGTTATACCTTTCTAAGAAATTGTCCATTTCTTCCAGGTTGTCCATTTTATTGGCATAGAGTTGTTTCTAGTAATCTCTTATAACGCTTTGTATTTCTGCAGTGTCAGTTGTGATTTCTTTTTCATTTCTATTTTTATAGATTTGAGTCTTCTCCCTCTTTTTCTTGATGAGTCTGGCTAATGGTTTATCAATTTTGTTTATCTTCTCAAAGAACCAGCTTTTAGTTTTATTGATCTCTGCTATTGTTTTCTTTGTTTCTGTTTCATTTATTTCTGCTCTGATCTTTATGATTTCTTTCCTTCTTCTAACATTGGGTTTTGTTTGTTCTTCTTTCTGTAGTTCCTTTAGGTGTAATGTTAGATTGTTTATTTGATATTTTTCTTGTTTCTTGAGGTAGGCTTTTATAGCTAGAAATCTCCCTCTTAGAACTGCTTTTGCTGCATCCCATAGGTTTTGGATTGTCGTGTTTTCATTGTCATTTGTCTCTAGGTAATTTTTGATTTCCTGTTTGATTTCTTAGTGAGCTCTTGGTTATTTAGTAACGTACTGTTCAGCCTCCATGTGTTTGTTTTTTTTTTACTTTTTTCCCCCTGTAATTGATTTCTAATCTCATAGTACTGTGGTCAGAAAAGATGCTTGATATGATTCCAATTTTCTTAAACCTACTGAGGCTTGATTTGTGACCCAAGAGGTGATCTATCCTGGAGAATGTTCCGTGTGCACTTGAGGAGAGAGTGTAATCTGTGGTTTTTGGATGGAATGTCCTATAAATATCAATTAAATCTATCTGGTCTACTGTGTCATTTAGAGCTTGTGTTTCCTTATTAATTTTCTGTTTGGATGATCTGTCAATTGGTGGAAGTGAGGGGTTAAAGTCTCCCATTATTATTGTGTTACTGTCGATTTCCTCTTTTATAGCTGTTAGCAGTTGCCTTATGTATTGAGGTGTTCCTATGTTGGGTGCATATACATTTATAATTGTTATATATTCCCCTTGGATTAATCCCTTGATCATTATTTAGTGTCCTTCCTTTTCTCTTGTAACATTCTTTATTTTAAAGTCTATTTTATCTGATATGAGTATTGCTACTCCAGCTTTCTTTTGATTTCCATTTGCATGGAATATCTTTTTCCATCCCCTCACTTTCAGGCTGTATGTATCCCTAGGTCTCTAGTGGGTCTCTTGTAGACAGCATATATATGGGTCTTGTTTTTGTATCCATTTAGCAAGCCTGTGTCTTTTGTTTGGAGCATTTAATCCATTCACGTTTAAGGTAATTATCAATGTGTATGTTCCTATGACCATTTTCTTAATTGTTTTGGGTTTGTTTTTGTAGGTCCTTTCCTTCTCTTGTGTTTCCCCCTCAGAGAAGTTCCTTTAGCATTTGTTGTAGAGCTGGTTTGGTGGTGCTGAATTCTCTTAGATTTTGCTTGTCTGGAAAGTTTTTGATTTCTCCATCAAATCTGAATGAGATCCTTGCCGGGTAGAGTAACCTTGGTTGTAAGTTCTTCCCTTTCATCACTTTAAGTATATCACGCCACTCCCTTCTGGCTTGTAGCGTTTCTGCCAAGAAAGCAGCTGTTAACCTTATGGGACTTCCCTTGTATGTTATTGGTTGTTCTTCCCGTGCTGCTTTCAATAATTTTTCTTTGTCTTTAATTTTTGCCAATTTGATTACTATGTGTCTTGGCGTGTTTCTCCTTGGGTTTATCCTGTATGGGGCTTGCTGCACTTCCTGTACTTGGGTAGCTATTTCCTTTCCCATGTTAGGGAAGTTTTTAACTATAATCTCTGCAAATATTTTCTTGGGTCCTTTCTCTCTCCCTTCCCCTTCTGGGACCCTATAATGTGAATGTTGCTGCATTAAATGTTGTCCCAGCGGTCTCTTAGGCTGTCTTCATTTTTTTCATTCTTTTTTCTTTATTCTGTTCCTCAGCAGTGAATCCCACCATTCTGTCTTCCAGGTCACTTATCCATTCTTCTGCCTCAGTTATTCTGCTATTGATTCCTTCTAGTGTATTTTTCATTTCAGTTATTGTGTTGTTCATCTCTGTTTGTTTGTTCTATAATTCTTCTAGATCTTTGTTAAACATTTCTTTCATCTTCTTGAGGTTTGCCTCCATTCTTTTTCTGAGGTTCTGGATCATTTTCACTATCATTATTCTGAATTATTTTTCTGGAACGTTGCCTATCTGCAGTTCATTTAGTTGTTTTTCTGGGGTTTTATCTTGTTCCTTTATCTGTTACATAGCCCTCTGCCTTTTCATCTTTTCTTTCTTTCTGTGAATGTGGTTTTTGTTCCACAGCCTGCAGGATTGTAGTTCTTCTTGTTTCTGCTCTGCTTTGAATTTTTAATGATTATACATATCAATTAAAATCATGTGTTGATATCTAAACCATGAATGATAATTAGAAACTGCTTTTCAATAGTTTTCTCTTTTTAGAGAGATAACTATAGTTTGGCAGTATGTTGTCAATGTCTCTTAACTCCAATATAGATAATATTGTTAACTACTTTTTTTTTTTTGCGGTACGCGGGCCTCTCACTTTTGTGGCCTCTCCCGCTGCAGAGCACAGGCTCTGGACGCACAGGCTCAGTGGCCATGGCTCATGGGCCCAGCCGCTCCGCGGCATGTGGGATCTTCCCGGACCGGGGCACGAACCCGTGTCCCCTGCATTGGCATGCGGACTCTCAACCACTGCGTCATCAGGGAAGCCCTGTTAACTACTTTATTTTATAATTATTGCAAGTATCTATTAGATCTCATTTTCAGTACTCTTGATAGTGATTTAAGTTGCATTTTATTTAGAATGTGCTCTTATCATGAATGTATCTGCTCACATGTACTGCTTAACGCTGAAGTGTATGCACGCACTACTTAGGAGTTTGTACAGACTTAGTATAAATGGAGAAAAACAATTTAATTCTAAACGTGAGATTTCAAAATTCCACAGTTCAAATTTTGTTTTTCCGTGATATTATTTAATAAACGTATATGAAACACGCAATAAACACATAATACATACCAAGTATAAATACATAGAAAATATTTAATAAATATATACTAAATGAATACATATTAAATAAATATTTAGGCACTATTCTAAATGTCTTAGAACCCTGAATTTATTTAAGCCTCAAAACAACCCCCTAAGGTAGATAATGTTAACCCCATTTCACAAATGAGAAACTGAAGCACAGAGAAGGAAATTACCCAGAGTCACTTAGTTAGCAAGTGGTAGATTTCGCTTTTACACTTCGGTAGGCTTCAGAGTCCACCATTTTAACAATAACACTATGCTGCTTCTCAGGATACCACTATGTTGCTTATCTTACCGATTTGGCTTCTACAGTTCTCTGGGTTGTAGAATGCGTGTTTCAGGACACTTCAGATATAGCAGCACTGCAGAAGACCTCTTTATATCTCCTCAAATCATGCTTTTATCTTTTTCTTCTAGACAGGTAATCATTATTGTGATTTAACACCAGGGAGTAATTTAACTGTTTTTTACTTTATACATGGATCAATCATATCTATCTACCTATCATCTCTCTGTATCTGCAGTTGTAGCTGTATTCTCTTCATTTTTATTCCCTCTCAAACACATGAATACATCTATTCCAATATGTCAACATACCACCTTCAAAAAAAGTCCATGCCACTGTTGATGGATATTTGGGTTGTTTCCAAATACTTTAGATATAACAAATAATGTGGACATGAACTGTTTCCTAGGGCTACTGTAACAAAGTACCCCAAACTGGGTGGCTTGAAACAGAAATTTATTATCTCTCAGTTCTGAAGGCCATCATGCCCCTTTGGAAACCTGTAAGGAAATCCTTCCTTGCCTCTTCTTCCTTCTGGTGGTTTGCTGGCAATCTTTGACGTTCCTTGGCTTGTAGCTGTGTCCCTCCAGCCATCTTCTCCCTGTTTGTATTCATACCATTTTTCTTCTGTGTGTGTGTCTCTCTATGTCCAAATTTCCCCCTTTTACAAGGACATTAGCCATATTGGATTGGGCCCACCATACTGACCTCACTTCAACTTGATTACTGTGCAAAGACCTTATTTTCAAATAAAGTCACATTCTGAGGGCCTGGGGTTAGGAGTTCAACATTCCTTTTTTTATGAGATATAGTCCAACCCATAACAACATTTTTGTATATGTCACATATATGTATACTTGGTGAGCATCTTTTCAAATCCACCACAATATTATATAAAAATATATTTTAAAATGTTGACTTCAGGTCTAGAGGGCTTGCTAAACACACTTATTACTCTAATAATTTCTTTGTAGATTCTTTTGTCCTGTCTTCATATACAACCATGTCATCTTTTCTTCTAATTCCTTGACGTTTGTTTCTTTTTACTTTATTCACTAGATAAGTCCTCCAGTGCAGTGTTGGATAGAAGTGGCTATAGTGGTATCCTTGTCTTGTTTCTGGTCTTATAGGGTAAGTAGTAAGCACTCCATCATTAAGTATAAAATCAGGAAAAGTCTGGCAGATTGAGAGAATCTTTCCCATTACTAACTTAAGAGTTTTATTTTTTAATTATGAAGAAATGTTGAATATTATTAAACTATTTTTCTGTATTTATTGAGATGAACACCGCCTTTCTTCTTTTATTTTGTAAATGTGTTAAGTTATATTGATTTACTTTTTGAATTTTGCATCACTGGAATAGACCCAGCTTGATTGTTATACATGATCATTTTTATGTATCATGGAATTTGGCTTGCTAATATTTGGGGTAAAATTTTTGCATTTATGTTATAAGAAAAAGTAGTTTGTAATTACCTTTTCTTATAAGCCCCTGTCAGATTTTGGGTAGATTTGATTAAAAAAACATTTTGTAGTCTACTCTCAGAAGAAATTTATTCTGAAAATTGTTTATCATAGACCTAAAGTCATGAAATATCTGTCTATAACATTATTGCACTTCAGATTATGAAAATCAGTAGTCTATAGAATTTTCCCAAGATTGTCATCATTCTAGAAAGCTATGCCCTTGAGTGTCCCACTGAACAATAAATGGCATCACTATTTGTCCCTTTCTACTCCCCCCTTACTCAAACCAAGCAGAACCCTGCAGGCCTCCCCTCCCAACCCGAAGTACAAAGGCCCCTCCATGTCCCCTGCCTCTTGTTTGTACAGAAAAGCTAAAGTTTCCCAAGCTTTCCTGAGTTACAAAAGAGCAGGCTCAAGCAGTTAATTATTAGGACAATAGAATCACTGGATCTTTCAGTGTCTGATGCACATTCCTGAGTTGTTTAATAGATACTATAACTGCCACTAGAGGGAAAAAGCTAACTGCATGATTACCAGACTGCAGCCATGACATCAGCTGTTCCATCTTGAGCAGTACTGAATGTATTCTTGGCTAGCACAATTCCGAGAACTGGCCTCAAGAGAATGGGATTAACACTACTGCTCATAATACTATATCTTCGTGGGCATCAAAATAGTTGTAGCTTTCTCTGCCCATATATGTAAGCAGGCAACTAAAATTGTTAGCAAAGAGATGTTACAGAGCCATGTCAATATCTTCCACTCTAAGAAAATGGCTACAGAAGACAGACCCAATCCCATAGAAATGGAATGATGTCTGGCAAGTGGGGATTTGTAAGCATCCTTTTGCCCTTTTCCTGTTTGCCTATTTCTGTTCCCCTTAAATCTTAATTATAAAAATAAGATCACTAGGTAAACATTTAACATAACTCCTGACGTATGCTCTACTGAATGCATGCAATGCCTTGCCTAACCTGTTGATTGTTTTCCTAGATTAAAAGAAGTAGGAATGAAGAATTAAGTAGTTAAAGAATGACCAGCTCTCTACCTCCAGCAGCGCCCTTAGCAATGCTGCAGGCAGACCACAAAGAGATGAGATAATATCAGAAGAAAGATATGAGGAGTCAGTCAGCTTGCACTCAATGGAAAATGACACAGAGCTTGACCTCCTGCCTTGATGATTCACTGAGATTCTTTCCCCTTTTCCTCTTTAAAAACTATCCTGGCTGAACAGAATCTTGTGAGTTGGTTTTGGACATGAGTCCACCTTCTCCCCAGATTGCCATCTTTTTGATTAAAGCAACTTTCCTTTCTACCAACACTTGCCTGTTGACTACTGGCTTCTGAGTGGCAAACAGCTGAACCTGAGTTCAGTAACATTACTGTGCTTTATGTATCTTCCAAGTACATGTCACGAACTAACAATGTGTATTTCTTTGGGTGTTTATTGTCTATTTTGGTCCACCAGAATATAACCTGCATGAAGCAGGGTCTTTGCTTTACCCCAGTGCCTTAAACAGGGTCAGGCAAATACTAAACAATGTATATTTGTTGAATGAATGAATACATTAATCTCATACTATATACTCTACGTTATACATATATGTATTGTATCAAGTTTATAAAGTGTACGCTTAATTAATATACTTAATTGATTGCTTTTTTTCCAGTTGTGGAAAACAAATATTTTTGACAAAATACAAATGACACACACAATGGCACTGGAGTTAAAAGCGAATTTATTTATCTCCTCTTTATCTGTACCACAGAATGGCCTTCTGATCCCATCCTCTATAAGGAACACAGCCCTACCAGTCATGTGTCATCATGCCAAAACTCTGGCTGACAGGACAAAACAAAGAATAACTAGCCAACCATTTATAATATAGGGTTTATAAACATGTGGGAATAATCAAAGAAATAAGACAGTCTTCTCTCAAGAATCTTAACATGACATTTTTGTTCTTTACTGTTTGCACTACTAAGTAATACTATATAGCTCAACATGGTTGCTGAGGACTATTTGCATGTTATCAAAAGCAATGCCTGGGGGAGACCTTGCATTTAGTAATAAGCCAAGGGAATACTTGGATTTCTGTACTTTCCTTTTTACTTTTTACTCCCAGGAGAACAAAGAATAGTTATAGATTAGCTCAGATAAAGATGCATGATATTAATGTGGCCCTGAGTGGGCCAGTCAGCTTTGTTCTTTTTCTTGCTAAGCATGGCTCCCTTCCCTTCAGCTCTGCTTTCCCACCTGCAGAATGTGAAGGTCTCCTATCCCTGTTGGTCATTAGACTAACTAAAGGGAACAGTGGATGAATTTGCATCCACCCAAAAGTCTACTGCTACAGCACAGTGGTATCTTGTTTTAATATAAAGAAACATTATAGTAGTTAATGATTATACAAATAAGGTACACAGCTTACTGAGGCCAAGTTAATAGCCTTTTTTCCCAAGACCATACTGCTTAAAATATTCATAAATAACATGCTAATTTTTTCTTAATATATGCTGAATATATCCATATTCCTTTTTTGATAATTTAGCATCTTATTTCTCTTCTTAAACAAACAAACAGCTCCCTGGACATATCAGTGAAACTGGGCCATTGGTAACATTTCCTTTGAGGAATTCACTGAAATATTTCCATCTGACTGTAAGAGATGGGTTTGCATTTATAGGAGGGTGAAGCTTTCTGAAGACGACACACTGAGGTATGATTGGGAGCAATGTGTTTTCTTGCCTTAAAGCAAAACCTGTGACTGACTTAGAAGAAGCAGATGATTTCTGCAGGCAATGTCACTGAGCTTTTCTTTCACAAAGGTCATTGTGAGAAAGGCCCTTGGATATAGAAAGAAATAACCTCACTGAGGGGAAGAGAAAAAAAGTCCAGTCACATCTTCATTAAAATGCCACTTTCCCTTTAGGCAATATGAAGTTTTTTTGTTTTTTTTTTTATCATTTGGCACTACTCCTTTGCACAGTTCAATCTCAGTTACTGAACAATTTTTGTGTGTGTGTGTGTGGTACTCGGGCCTCTCACTGTTGTGGCCTCTCCCATTGCAGAGCACAGGTTCCGGACGCGCAGGCTCAGCGGCTATGGCTCACGGGCCCAGCCGCTCCACGGCGTGTGGGATCTTCCCGGACCGGGGCACGAACCCATGTCCCCTGCATCGGCAGGCGGACTCTCAACCACTGCGCCACCAGGGAAGCCCAACAATGTTTTAAATAATTAAAAATAATGTATATTTGCTTTTTGGAATTCTTTTGAAAATACATTTGAATACACACATCTTTGATCTTGTCATGAACAAAGACTTGAAGCCATATTAAAAACACATACACCCAAACAATTTCAATGGAATGATTTTTTTCTCTTAAATACTTTACTTTTTCTTAATACTGAAATATTTCTTAAATACTTTCCTCTTCATATTCCAGAATGGAATGAAAATCTTAGATTCATACAAAAGACTGAAGTAGAGCACTTATCAGGTACCTCCAAAATAACTGTAGGAATGCCTTGTCTTGAAAAATGAGGTATGTATGTATATCTCTATCTATCTATCTACTTATTTATTTATGCTTAAAAGATCCTCCCTCTCAAGAACCATTTGGATTTTCCTTTTTTTTTTTTTTTTTTTTGCGGTACGCGGGCCTCTCACTGTTGTGGCCTCTCCCTTTGCGGAGCACAGGCTCCGGACGCGCAGGCTCAACGGCCATGGCTCACGGGCCCAGCCGCTCGGCGGCATGTGGGATCTTCCCGGACCGGGGCACGAACCCGTGTCCCCTGCATCAGCAGGCAGACTCTCAACCACTGCACCACCAGGGAAGCCCCCATTTGGATTTTTAAAGTAGTAACTTATTTATGTCAGCACGTAAAGAATTGAGCAGAATAGACCACAATGCCTATACAAATTTGAAAAACGTTCCTGTGATCAATTATGCTGTGAATAATACAAGAGTGAAAAGCAGAGTGTTGAGTTTATATTATAACATTGTAACTTCCATTTATCGCACTTGGCACCTCATATCTATTAGATCATCTATTTCCCGAATGATCCTTTGAGTCAATATTTCCATTCATACCCATGTCAGAGATTTGGAAGTGGAAGTTAGGGAAAATTAGGTAACTTAAAGTCAATCAGCTAATATTTAGAAAAGCTGAGTTTCTAATTTAAGATTATCCAACTTCAACCCACCCCCCCTACTCATAGCCACTATCCTGTGTTGCCTTACTTGTGTTTATATGGGATGAATTCTGATTCTGCTAAACAGATAAGGACTGGCCACCACTAGCACTCATGACATTTTTTTTTTTCTAGAGAGAGGGTAGATTATATTTTTCCTCTTAATTGGAATGTCATGGAACTTTCAGATGGCCAAATAAAATCTGCTGCAGGAAACAACAATTTTATCTTCTTACAAGGAAAAAATAGCCCATTTTAAATAGTACAGATTTTATTCTTGTCTGAAAAGAAAAATGATTATTTCATTGAGGTCAAGAATTTGCATTTCAATTGTCTTTATTTTCAGGCTATCTCCTTTAAGAAACAGCTGTAGAAGTGCAATAAAGGCATTATATGATTATCCACCTGATACTTTGCGTTTTTCAAATCATTATTTTAAATGAAAAGAGATCCTTTAAGAAAAAAATTACACACAGGACCCTTGGCTTCTAGTAATGAATTCCTCAAATAAATCATTTAAGGTAACTATGTTTCAGAAAGCCCATCTCTTTCAGTTTGACTTTTCTTAGAAATTATATTAAAGATTAAAGATGGAATAATTACATTTCTCAGACCCAAGTAAGGCAGAGCTTTGAAAAGATGGCCCAGTCCAAAGCTCAGCTTGTCTTAGCTCTTGCTCAGGTCCTCTGGGTTAGACAGAGCTTGCCAAAGACATGAACTATAGTTCTAAAGTGTCAGGTCTGATCTTATAAATGCTGTCTTTATAGTACATTTTCAACGAATTACCATATCTATCCTGTTTCTCACTCAAATCAAATGTCTATATTACTCAGAGTTTATTCTTATGTCATCTCTTATATTTGCTATTATATTTGCCATTTTCATGTCATCCACTGCATTAGCCTTAGAGAACTTCCCAAACTCTTAACTCCATTTTTTACATAATCTTGAAAGCACTGAGATCCATCAATGTTGGACTTTTTGGTGGCAGACATTTGAAACATGCAGCTACTGCTTAATCATATCTGGATGTAAACTATGTGATGGTGGAATAATTTTTTTCTTTTACTTAGATTGTGGTAAGAATTATATGAATAATTCATGTAAAATAACTGGAATAGTGCTAAGAATTGTTAAGCACTAAATATTATTACTAATAATAATATTAAGGAGATATAACTGTATGGACTCATGAGCAGAACCTCACACTTCTTCCTAATAAACTTTAAAAGGTATTTGCTTACTACTATGTTGCTGATGCTAGTAGGGGACAAAAAATAAGTAAAAGGTTCTGCTCTTATAAACATAAAATTTAGTGAAGGTAAGATTGTAATCAGAAAACAATGGAGTTCTAATTTTGCCACAAAGAAAGTAACTGTATATTAGAAAAAATAAATAAACAAACAAATAAACTAGGGCAAATCATTAGGAAAGATTTTGCAAAGAAGATAGGACTTAAGTTGTGTCTTGAGGGAAAGGCTTATGATGTTTTCCAGAAGCTCATGTGGAAATAAAATTGCATTTACAAATAAATTCACATTTGTTTTATTATTAATATACTTTAAAAATTCTGAGGAAAAGTGACACAGAACAAACTTACATGGCACTCATCCTATTGTCATAGTTGAAATTTTGTTCCCTGAATAAGGTCCTTCCTTTGATATCCTTTACATGAAAATTAGAGACAATATGTAGGCAGAAGGTGTTTAGTATTTGTTCACTTTCATAATATATTATCATGAGCTAAAGATTACCATGAGAAAAGTTTAGATGAAGGAATCCTTAGAATGGTGAACATGATCCAGCCTACAGAAGCTAGCTGCCTTTAAATTCTTATTATTCCTGTCTCCTCACTGAAGTTAATGACACAGAATTATACCAACCTTTGGAGATCAAATGGTTTTCAACTCCTCTCTTCCCTTCAGTGCCCAAATCCAATTCATCAGTGTATGGACAAAGATGGATATAGTTGCCAATTTTTAGGAAGAAAATAATTTGATTGTGGAAAAGAGGAGTGGACAGAAATCAGATTTTCTTCTTTTAAAAGAGAAGCTTAGGTAGTCCAGAGAAAGTATGAAGGTCTTGATATGGCTTATTACATTTGTCATTTTGTCTCATAAATTTTGAGTCAGCAGTAAGCATGGGGAATTGGCCTAAACCAGTAGCTTTCAACCTTTCCAGCACAGTCCAATTGTGTGCTTGAGCTGGTGCATGAGAAGTGATTGTTAAGTTTTCAGGAATGTTGTGAAACAGTTGTTAAAGATGGCCATTATTAAACATTAAATTATATAATTTAAAATCAAATACATTATATTAAATTAAGTTAATAAATACTCAAAACATATCAATTTCTAATTATTTTACTATATTTCACTGTAGGCTCATAAGGTTATTTACATATATTATATCTTTAGGATTAGAATACTATATAACCATGTGCACTGCGCATCTTGCCCAGCTCCACCTTCAACAGAGTCACAATGGTAGCTTGACATCTGCTATGGGCAGGAGGGGTTGTAATATTTACACCACGGAAACCGACAAACTATAAACCAGAGCAGTTTGCCCCCAGACAGCTAGTTGTTAAGCATGTTATGTTACAACCTAGTAGCACATACCTATTTATACATGTAGACATACACTTGAATCAAAATTTCACATTACTGCACTCTATTTTCTAATCTCTTCTATATATTAAATCTAATAACATTAAAAAAATCTGGTCACAATTCAATAAGGTAACTTCTATAATCACCCAAAAGCATCCCAATCCAAAGTACGAAAAATAAACCACTCCAAATAAATAAGAGTTTATCTCATTTAAAATAATTCCAAAAAAGGACATTTTATGACTTTAATTAACTAAACATAATGCTTTTGAATATTTTTCAATATAGAATAAGACATGCTTCATATGCTTTGTGTGTGGCCAGCTTTATGGCTATATCTATAATATATTTCACGCCTTTCCAATTAATTAGCACCTCTTTGAGGGTTTGACTCCAGCTCTAGATGTAGCATCTGATTATTCAAAAAGTGGTTCTCAAATTTAAGCTGGCAGAGGACCTCCCAGAGGGCTTGATAAAATATAGATTGCTGGGGCTCTCCCTCAGAGTTTCTAATTCAGTTGGTCTAGAAGGAGGCCCAGGTGCCCCTGATGCTGCCATTTCAAAGATCACACTTTGAGAAATGTTGGGCTAAGTTATGGAGGGTAACTCCAGGCCACTTGCCCCAGTGATTCATTCAAGATGGGCAGCTTAAGTCAGGGCCATTCCCCTGGTAACAAAGATTTGCTCAAGAAATGGGTGTATGATAGATTCCAGACCAAAGACAGTTAAGGGTAGGTTTGATTATGGGTCCGGGGAAAGCAGTTCCAATTACAGGCCAAATGTTGAAAGTTACACTCTCTGCCTTTGATCTACTTACAAATGTGAAACTAGGAGTACAGTCACCACACCTTGTAAAGAGCCTGATGATGACACTGATACACAGAGGAGGCAGAGCCACAGAACAGAGAAATGAACTTGATTCCTGAACCACCCCTGAATTTATTCAGTTAAGAACAGAGACCCCGGGACTTCTCTGGTGGTGCAGTGGTTAAGAATCTGCCTGCCAATGCAGGGGACACGGGTTCAAGCCCTGGTCCAGGAAGATCCCACACACCACGGACCAACTAAGCCCGTGCGCCACAACCACTGAGCCCGCACTCTAGAGCCCACGAGCCACAACTACTGAGCCTGCGTGCTACAACTACTGAAGCCTGCACGCCTATAGTCCGTGCTCCGCAACAAGAGAAGCCACCATGATGAGAAGCCCACGCACCGCAATGAAGAGTAGCCCCCTTTCGCCGCAACTAGAGAAAGCCTGTGTGCAGCAACGAAGACCCAACGTAGCCAAAAATAAATAAATTTATTTAAAAAAAAAAAAGAATAGAGACTCCTAGAATTCTCAACATTGTTTAAGCTGGTTTGAGTTGAATTTTCATTTCCTTAGAGCAAAAATGCATTTTAACATATCCTTGATGAAGCAAAGTATTTAAAAATCCCTAGAAATATATTTTAAATCTTCATGCTTTTTACTACAATGTCTCTGAACTGAGATATTACTGTGGGAAACCTTCATAAGTGGATGCAAAACTGACATTTTATCCTGTTGCCATTAAGGAGAAGGGTACACATCACATTCCAATCAGGAGTCTGCACTTTGCACTCCAAGAAAAAGAAAAAGCAAGGTCCCCCAGAATAACTGAAGTCCCCCAAATAAATAAAAACTTAAGTATTATATACCCTAACAAAACAACTTAACCCCTGACTTTTGCAATGCTGATTTAAGATATATCTTGATCTTTGCAGATATAATATTAATTTAAGGGGAAAAGAATGCTACTTTCCCACCATGAACAGACCGATTATAAATTTGGTAACCTTGGCTGTTGGTGAGAATGTAAACTGATACAGCCACTATGGAGAACAATATGGAGGTTCCTTAGAAAACTAAAAATAGAATTACCGTATGACCCAGCAACCCCACTACTGGGCATATACCCAGAGAAAACCATAATTCAAAAAGACATGCACCCCAATGTTCATTGCTGCGCTATTTACAATAGCCAGGTCATGGAAACAACCTAAATGCCCATCAACAGACGAATGGATAAAGAAGATGTGGTACATATATACAATGGAATATTACTCAGCCATAAAAAGGAATGAAATTGGGTCATTTGTAGAGACGTGGCTGGATCTAGAGACTGTCATACAGAGTGAAGTAAGTCAGAACGAGAAAAACAAATATCGTATATTAACACATGTCTGTGGAGCCTAGAAAAATGGTACAGATGAGCCAGTTTGCAGGGCAGAAATTGACACACAGAAGTAGAGAACAAATGTATGGACACCAAGGGGGTAAAGTGGCAGGGGGCGGGTGGTGGTGGTGTGATGAATTGGGAGATTGGGATTGACATGTAGACACTGATGTGTATAAAATGGATGACTAATAAGAACCTGCTGTGTAAAAAATAAATAAAATTTAAAAATATAAATAAATTTGGTAACCTTGGAAATTTTGTGAGATTTTTTTTTCTATTCTGATACCTGATGGGCTTATATTTGATGAGCCAGTCCTTCTGAAGTGTGACTCTACTCCAATGGCTTATTAAGGAAGTGTCTTCTTTCTTTGACAAGATGCCTTTGTCTCTCAGTCTTCCATTCACTTTACCTCTTTTTTTTAAGATCTAGGAAACTATAGCCCACAGACCAAATTTTATATTTACATATTTTTCTCCCAGTCTATGCCTTGCCTTTTCATTCTCTTTAGGGGTATACTTTGATGAACTGATGTTTTTAGTCTTAATATGTGATCCTATTTATCTTTTTTTAAAATTCCTTTATTACTGGCTTTTTTTTGTTGTTTTCCTATTTAAGAAATCCTTGCCTATTCCATGGTCAGGGAGATTTTTTTGTATGTTTTCTTCTTAGAGTATTATTGTTTTGATTATCACATACAGATCTGAAATTAACTGCAATTGAGTTATATGTATGTTTTTTTTTTAGTGGTCGAATTAATTTCTCATATATCCAATTGACAATTTATTGAAAAGATCACCTTCCTCCATCGCACTGTATGGTCTCTTTGCCTTAAATCAGGTGGTTATATATGTGTTGGTTGGACCTCATTTTTTTTTTTTTTTTTCAGTACGCGGGCCTCTCACTGTTGTGGCCTCTCCTGTTGCAGAGCAACAGGCTCCGGACGCACAGGCTCAGCGTCCATGGCTCACGGGCCTAGCCGCTCCGTGGCATGTGGGATCTTCCCGGACGGGGGCACGAACTCGTATGCCCTGCATTGGCAGGTGGACTCTCAACCACTGTGCCACCAGGGAAGCCCTGGACCTCATTTTTAAGAGAATGAGACATGCTGTATGTACTCTATGATTTTATAGATATTTATTAAGAGTATAGCATTTAGAATGATCTATTACAAGTAAAGAACTGAATTCTTCTTCAATATGATGGAGCAAAGGCATTTTTATTTTGCTCCTCTATCTTGAAGTCCACCAAAATCAACAAAACTAAAAATTACATAATTAATATATTATATATATGAAATATATATTACATATTCATATATACATATATGAAATAAGGAACTTGACTGTTCCTCCAAATGATATTAGGTATATTTTTCCAAATCTGGTGAAACTTGGATTTAAATCTGGGTAAACACTCAAAAATAACCTTGATCTAGTTAGAATTTTCCCTAAAAGTAAATGTCAGCATTCTGACAAGTCCGTTGTATGAGCATAGCTTTTAGAAGTTCTCAATCAATCTAGGGCAACCATGGGACATAGGAAAGTATGGAATGTCCCATACTTCCAAGCATGGAAACACCTGAGTGGATAAGTTTTGATTTGGAAATGCTGAACTCAGAGGGATGTTCTTAGTAGCAAATGAGATAACAGATAGGACCTTTATTACTATAAAATCCTATTCAAAGGGGTTATCATTTCTAACATTGCTTTCCTCTCTTAGCATATTCAGTTTTCCAAGAAAACAAGGTTGACAAATAAGCAGAAGATATTTACATGAGGCATAAGTCTGAACTACATCTCTCCTTCTGTATCAATTGTATTTGAGAAATTGGCCTCTGAAATTTTAAAGCAGTTTTCCTTCCATATAGCTCCCCAGATTCCTTTTTTTTTTTTTCTCTCTGAAATGATGAGGTTGATTTTTGCTGTTCCAGTGCCACCAGGTAATGGACACTGGGGAGGGCCGGGGTGGAAGTGGCTATGATGGTTAATGTCACGTGTCAACGTGACTGGGTCACAGGGTGCCTAGATGTTTGGGTAAACATGATTTTTGGGTGTTTCTGTGAGGGTATTTCCAGATAAGATTAGCATTTGAGTCAGACTGAGTAAAGCAGATTGCCCTCCCTGACATGCGTTGGCATCATTCAATCCTCTGAGAGCCTGGACAGAACAAAAATGTGGAGGAAGGGAAAGTTTTTTCCCTCAACTTACTTGAGCTGTACCATGAGTCTTCTCCTGCCCTTTGACTGGGACTTAATGCCATCTGTTCCCCTGGTTCTCAGGTCTTCAGATTTGGACTGGACTATATACCACTGGCTCTCCTGGATCTCCAGCTTGCAGACAGCAGATCATGGGACTTTTCAGCCTCTGCAACCATTGCGCGAGCCAATTCCTTAATATATGTATCTTTACTGTGCTAAAAACAATTTAACATACATATATTGAATGCCTACTGCATTCCAGGCAGTGTTCAGGCCTCCCCCACCCCCAAGGAGCCATCTGTTTTAGTTTTGTTGATTGTGGTGGGCTTCAAGATAGCAGAGCAAAGTAACAATACCATTGCTCCATCATGTGTATATGCTATTGGTTGTGTTCTCTGGAGAAATCTGATTTCCAACCCAGGCTCTATGGCTATATGGTGTGGCTTATCCAGAATGTCCGTCCTGATATTCCAAGCCAAGCTAACACTCCACTTGCAGATGACTGACTTTTTTGGTGGTTTACACACTTACACACACACACACACACACACACACATTCCTGTTATTACTGTATGTGATTACTGTGGCTCATCTGCAGTTGCAGGTTCAGAATATACAAATATAACATAGATTTGGTTATGACTTAATAAAAATGCAGTGCACATACACAAAAACCTTAAGATAATTTTGGATAAGCCTCTGGTGTAGATAAATACAACTCTAACCATGCAAGATTCTAGTCTAGATTACTTAAAAAAAAATTTGTAATTTGTATGCCAAATAAGTAGCAGCTGAAGCTCATTTAAAGTCAAGGTAAATTACAGCTGTTACTTCAACTGATATATCAGTCCTATCATTCTGACAGAGAGGAAAATTCAATTAGTCTGACAGAACTTCACAAAGAATTCCTGATTACTACCTCCTTCCTTTCACATGTTTTCAAAATGATCTGCTGTTAAAATTTCCATTAAGTTTCATGATAGTAAAAGTTTACCCCCCCCAAAAAAAGAATAATTCTAGGTGAACCATTTTCCTGCTTAAAATAGAAAGTCAGTTAAACACTCCATTGGCACTTGTCCAGTTTGCAGGTTGAAGTGCCTTATGTGGAACAGTATTTCCTAAGTGACAGAAAAACGTAGTCTTGTTCTATGAACCTAAACTACCTTCTACTCAGTTTCATTTCATCTTTGTCTTCAACTATTGTAATCCTTGCATTAACTTTGTGAAAAGTAGAATATATACATTGCATTTCATATATTCATATAATTGATACTGAACAAATAATTTAGGAATTATAAAGTTGGTGGGGCTGTTTAACATGTGGCAATAAAGCTTACACTCTAAGGACGAAACTAAAAAGCAGAAAATATTAGACCTTATATAAAGAAAATTCACCCTATGGCACGAATAATGAAGTGAACCATGGAGGAGATGTTGGGACATCCACTGGCAATGAAGGGGACTAAGAATTTTAGGGAGCTGGAAAGAGATGATTAAAGTTAACAGGAATAAATGAATAAAGTGAAAGTCTATGTATTATATAAACATAAAATGTATTTGAAAATATGTTTTAAAGAATGAAGGAAAATAACAGAGGTAGGATAGTCTGCCTTAGTATAGAAAACGGGAGCTTAGAATGCAAGATTATATCAATTGAAGAAGGGCACTGAAGGGTCTACTGCACACCCACATCCTTGGCAAGCATATCCTGTGGTAAAGGTGTACCTATCAGGCGTGATGAAGCTCAAGTTATTAAACTTCTTCCCTTGTGACTCTACATTCCCCAGGCAAGCTACCAACTTCACCCCGGCTCCCTATGTTGACATTCTTCAGGGAAGAGGACGTGCTGATCAACTAACATCGGTAGCTGATCTACTGGTATTACACATCTCAATGTAAATCAGTGATCCTCACTGTGGCTGCATATCAGAATCAGCTGGAAAGTTTTAACTATATTTCAGGACCATTCCAGACCAATTAAATCAGAACTGTGCCTAAGCACTGGCGTTCTATATGTTACTCTCATGGCGCTCAGGGTTAAGAAGCAGTGCCATAATTAAACTGGCAGTTTGGCTTAAACATCAGCCTCCTTTCTCTTTGGTTATTGTATGTTGTCTTTCCATGATCAAATTCGATATGAATTGGCAAAACTGAGATTGCGGATTTGCAAAGTTGAAGACCGGTCTCAACGGGTCTCAACTTGCTACATGAAGTGTGGTTTTTCTGAATCAGCAGCACTGGCACTACCTGGGACCTTTTTAGAAATTCAGAATCTTAGGGCAGCCCCAAGACCTACTGAATCAGAATCTGTATTTTAACAAGATATTTAGATGATTCTTTCTCCTATTAAAGTTCGAGAAGCACTGTGCGTTAATGTTTCTCAAAGTACAATTCTTACACCTGTGTGTATGAATGATGCTACAAATGCACATTCCTAAACCTCACCCAGACAGTACATACAGTGAGCTCCTGACTCTGCAGCCAGGCAGCTTTCCACTGTGACTACTCTGTCACCTCTTTCTCTTTCATCATCAATAAATATTTCAAATATTCCTGAAAGACACAGATAACTATAATCATTTACAAAATATGAATTTTTTTTTTTTTCCTGCGGTACTAGGGCCTCTCACTGTTGTGGCCTCTCCCGTTGCGGAGCTCGGGCTCCAGACGTGCAGGCTCAGTGGCCATGGCTCACGGGCCCAGCCGCTCCGCGGCATGTGGGATCTTCCCGGACCGGGGCACGAACCCGCGTCACCTGCATCGGCAGGCGGACTCTCAACCACTGTGCCACCAGGGAAGCCCATGAACTTTTTTATAATTAATCAAAAATAAAAAAATACTAGAAGAGTGGTAGTTCTCTCTTTGATGAATCCATGACACTTAGAAGCCAGAATGACAATAAAAGTAGCTACTAAAAAGGAATTTTAAAAATATGTAAAAAAACATATTTTCCATTAAAATTTTTGTCATTGAGTTATGGTTATTCATGCAGCTGTCAGAGGCTCTATTTAGAAGAAAATAAACTACCTAGCATTCTTATGAAATTGGTCAATCTACCACAGAATTCTGAATAATGTATGAGGGATCCAGGGAAGATTAATTTGAACAAAAGAATATTCTGAATAACTTTCACTTTTTAACTCACATCAAAATTGAAAACAATATTACTGCTAAATCATTCATTCATTTTTGTTTATATTCTGAAGGTTGCATGGCTGGGAGTCTCTCCCAGGAAAAGGATGACATACATTAGAAATTACCCAGTGCACATTCAATTTTCTTTCTTCTTTGGTAGATAACAATTCCCTAAATACTCATTTTTTGTAGAGGAAGGCAATAAAAGATTCTTCCATCATTTAAGGGAGAGTTAAAGGTGAAAAATACCTGGTCATTAATAAGAGCCCATGATTCTGACCCATGAAATGCCTCAGAAAAAAAAGAGCTACCGTTGGAGAATGATTTAAAAACAAACTTTGCAGATATGATTCTCCCAGACACAACTGCTTGATAACAGAATAATTGTTTAGGATGCCATACCATGACCGTTTTCCAGTAGAGTTCCCGCCTTAGATCATATCTTTAATGTCTGTTTGTTTTAATGAATTGTAAGATGCAGCTATGAGGAGGAGTCACTGCCATTATTTGCTAGAAGTATCAAAAGAAGGATGATTCTCTCCACCTTATACACCCTGACAACTTCCCTTGTTTGAGCAGGATGAAAGCATCTGACTGATATTTTGATCTGAATTCAGGAAGCAAAGGCAATGCAGCTGATATTCTTCCTGAGATTCTCTGCTTCTGAATGTGTTTTCTTGGCAGATTTTCAATGTCTCTCTCCAATGAAAGTTAACAAATGTAAGAAAGAGAAGCCATAAATAGCAAAGCATCCTACTTCAACTATTTATAAGTAAAATAATTTAGAGAACTGGATATCAGAATCACAACTGTCCCAAAGGGTCATTTTGTAAATATTACAAGCCACCTTACATTAAAAAATACATGTATTTGTTTTTTTAATAATCAGACATCTAAATCCAATAACCTGGGTCATCAAAACCAGAAGGGCATCTGACTATATTTGTTCATCCCAAACCACAATGAGATGTCAAAATATAAGTAAGAATAAATCTAGTATACTAATAATTAACAAGAAAGGGTGACATCAAATCAAATCTTGAAGATCTTCTGGAAGATAACATATGCATGATATAAGATTGGTAGAAAAAACATGCAAAATCTAAGAACTCACAATACTATATGAGCAGAACTGCCAAAAAGTGACTTTCTCAGGAGACCCTATTAACAAACCAGGACTTGCGGCAGCAAGAACTGGGAGCAAGACTGAAGGGTGGGCAATAAGTGGGCCCATTAACAAAAAGGATGTACAAACATGTTTAATTCCCTTGCTTTCAGAACTGCTGCCTCCAGAGTGTGATTGAGCTAAAAATGAAAGAACAGCTCTTTAAAGCAAACCTGCCCCCAGAGATTCAGACTGTGGATGTTAGGACCGAAGCCAAAAGTAGAGTCATGGTCCAGGGAAGTTCTCAATCTCTTCATGAGCCTTGAAATTCAATTACTACTCAAAGCATATAATACTAGAGCCCATTTGACCAATCATATGCACAATCTAACTCATGACAGCCAGGGATCCTGTAATCAGAATCTAGATTCACTGTCTTTGAGGGCCATTAGAGATAAATAAACCCAGTGTGGCAACTAGTACAGAGCCATCTAGACTGCATCCTTTGTATCAGTGACCAATTATGTTTAATCAGAATTCTCAAAAATTACTCATGATCATTATTTTTAAAGGCTTAATTAGAAGGTTGAATAAAATAATGCCTATGACTGGAAGAAAAAAAGAGAAAAAAGAAAAAAAGCAAAACAAAAAGATCAAGTAAAGGATCTGAAAAGTTGAAACAGGAAGGTATCTCAGAACACAATGCAAAGGGAAAGGAAAAAAAGAAAATTCTGAAAGAAAAGCTATGAGATATGGAGGATCAATTAAAAGTATCTAATAACTAGCAAAACAGTGATTCCAGAACAGAGCTATGAAGAAGAAGAAATAATCAAAGACAAAATAAAGGCCAATATTTAAAAAAATAAAATACCTGGACATAACTAAGTTAAATTAAGAACCAAATAAATAAATAAAAATATTGTAAAACCATATAGGAACAAAAAAAGTTATTTCCATAGACAAAAGACTCACACATCAAACTTTTAACCTAAAACATGAAATTTCAGGGAAATCGTAGTGTAAATTTATAAGGCACAGGAGTGATAAATGCAAACTTCAATGCTTATGCCCAGTTAAACCAGTATTTTGAATTCATAGTCATAGTGTATTCAAAACCTCAAAATGTTATGATTTAGAGGCCTTTAAAATTTTTTCTTGCTGATGTCTGAGAAAATAAGAAAACAAAAATCCAAGATACAAGAATATAAAAGATAAAAGAAAGGTAAGCCAAGAGCTCAGGAAAATGTGTATTTAACTCCAAATAATTATTTACATTGTAGCTGTGAAATATACTGCTTTTATTACATTAGGATTCAGGAAAGAGGCATAATGGAAAAACGTAATATAACAATTTCAATTTTGGAACTAAAATTGTAAACAATTACCCCAAAATCTGAAAGGTAAATAGGAGGGGAGAAGAAATAGGTAAAAATTTTGCTAAGCGTCTTCTCTCACTCACAGGTGAGGTTATAGATATAGATTGGATGTTTCCATTGATAGCAAAATAAATGTTTAAAAATCATCTATTAAAGATTGGGGTAATTTTTACTAGTAGAGAAATAAACTAGAATCTGATGATATCAATAAGATTGAAATATAGTGGTAATTTTAAATATTAATTCTAAGATTGGAGGAAGAATATACATATACACCCAAATCCAGCAACCTAAAACAAAACAACATATAAACTTGAAAACAAGAAAATTTAAAATAACATATTAGGAAAATATTAGTAGAAAGAAAGCACAGTTCATAATATTGATATGGAAATCAGGATTCAAAGGAATTAAAATTGAGAAGATATAATCACAAACCTTCATGCATCAAACAATATAGCTTTAAAGTATAGAAGCAAAATCTGAGTATCAGAAAGCTGACAAAACAACAATCATATAGACTACTATTAGTGTTAATCATTAACACTACTATCTCAGGTATCCAAATGTGAAGGCAAAACCCCATTTAAGATGTAAAGTGTTTGAATAACAAAATGAACAAATGTTGTTATACGCATCATTATATACACATATATTATACATACTATATGCACACTATATATAATATATAATACTCAATATATAATGTATATGTAATATATAGTATATATGTATATGAGATATCATGTGATATCATGATATCAAAGGGCAGAAGAAAGGGGCAAAATAAGGCAGTTTAGTTTTTTTTTCATGACTGCCTTTGAAAATTCACTCTGTGGTTCTTGGTCTTCCCTTGTCCTTAGATAAAATCTCAGGTAGATCTCATCTCTCCTTTGGTCACTTTATGATAATACAAAGTCCTTCTGAGTGCTATAGATGGAAACACTTCAACGGGAAAGGGTGACATAGTTACTTCTCTACTGACTCCACCTGAACGTACTGTCTCTCTTCCCTATTCCAATACATTAGACTGCCAATGCTCTTTGAAGTTTGAAAGGCTGTGGGGAGAAGAGAGGAGCAGCGAATAGCTTCCTAAAGTGAAAGACTTATAAGCTGGAATCAGTACTGTCTTAGCTTGGTTTATGTTAAATCCTAAATTTCACTCCTCAGTGTGCCTTGTGGATTCCATAAAGAGTACTCGTTGCTTAGAATCTCTCACTGAAATTCTTTGGTGCACTTTCCAGCTGGCTGCTTATGACCTTCCCCTGCCCCGCAATTCAGATTTTGATTCTCAACAGTCTAAGTCCATCCAAGAAACTCTCAGAATTCCACCAAATCTCCAGGTGGCACTCTTAGAAATAATCCCAATGAGACAACCCCAGGGAACTCTCTCGTGCATATATCCACAGGAAACGTGCATTTTAAATCAATCTTTGAGAAAGCAGTTATTCTCCAAATTACAGCCTTCTACTGGGCTGCCACAAGCAACTTCCATTTCTTGCACTTTGGTTCTCTCAGGCACATCAGGCACTAATTGACATGTATTGTTCAAACCTTCACAGAAAACATCACACTTTCTCAATGGTTTCTTTGAAACCTTCCTCAGTCTGCTTGAGGTTAGAGGAGGAGAACCTCCCTTCCTCCGTAATGTTGTATGTGGGGATCTGCCACAGCATTCCAACAACTTTTTACAAAGAAATTCTTTCTCCAATCTCCAATTCCCTTTTGCCCTTTCTATCCTCTTTCATTGATGGTTAATCAGCTAGAAGTTGAAAATCTCCTTTGTAAGGCATGTGTAGGTTGTCTAACACCTTACTTTAGAACACAGGAGAAGTTGTCACCTACTGTTTTCTACTCTGTTGTTTTGATTCACCAGAAACTAAGACTCACATCCCATTTAAACATCTTGTTACACAAGGGGTTGGTATTGGGGTAACAGGTCTACCCTTGCAGACTATAATTTTTCAGTATCTATCACAGATCAGACATCAGCAACGAAGATGTGAATTTCTCCAGCTCAGGACATGGAAACTGTTTTCCATGAGAGTCAAAAGAAATCTGGGGCAATGGTGGCATATGATACTCTTCAATAAGGAACGGCTGAGCATTTGGGGATTTAACTGTGGTTGAGAAATATGTGACACTGGGAAAATCTCCATTGCTTCCATTACTTCAGGTGATAAAGAAAAAAGCAAAAATTCTTTGAACAGAAGCCTTAAAATGTAAGCAGGGCAGTGAATTCATAAATAAGATATGGTTTTCTCAGTTCAAGGTCAGAGGATACAATTGGCCTTACTCCATGAGTATCTCCTTGATGAACACGGAATGCTGATCCTGGATATCTGAACGGGCACACAAATTTTAAAACTAATCTAGGTAGTGATTTTTTCGCCCCCAAACTGTAGAGGTTATCAAATCCAAATGGAAATCTTGTGCCTGCTGCTTCTAGCAGAATGCTCTGTGCACACAGGCAGCTTAACTTGAAGACTATTCAAACAGGAAGCACTGGAATTAGTGTGCAGAGATCTTTGTGTTTAACCAGGGACATATCTGCAGTGGCTAAACCCTTCACCTTTTAGGCTCAACTTATCCCACCCAAGATCAGAAGGCACAAACAGATGTGCATTTATCCTAGTAGACTATAAGAGAACTTCTGACTCAATTAAGGGAGGATTTCCAGAACCCCTTGCTGTGGAAAGTGCTCCACCTAGTGGGAGTTCAGAAGTCTAGAACCTTCCCTCCCTCAACAAGAGAGACCCTCAAGAAGAGGGAATTAATGAAAATCTACTAAATATATTAGGGATACAATATAGAGTGCTCTTCCATAATGCTACCAGGACAACACCATTGTTTTTCTTTTTTTCATATTGGGGAACATACCTCAGCTGCCATTTATCTCTGTATACAGTGTGAGTGATGGAGATTATATATCCAGAAACCAGTAAGCAGCTAAGCTCAGGGACAAATTTCAGGTATAATACCTCTAAGTATCATGGTAAAAGTTAGTCTACTTAACAATGGTACCCAACTAGAGTGAATGCTCCTGAATCATGGACTGCAGGGTAAAAGCAAAATGGATGACTCTTAGAAGCCCACACCATGCCTGAAACTAGGGTGGTGCAGATTTTACCTGTATGCAAGGTGAGAGATGAAAGCGGGTCACGTTCATTAACCAAATATTTATTGAGTAAATGTACTGTTCTGGGACCTTGAGACACAGCAATGTAGTTTATATTCCAGTGGAGGGAGATAGAGAATGAGAAAAATATATTAAATAAATAATAAATACGTAGATTAGAAATAAATATACAGTGTTCTGAGTGGTGATTAAGAGCAATGAAGGAAATTAAATCCAGGTAAGGGAATGGATAGGGGTTATTTTTATTTGGTTGGTCAAAGAAGGACGCCTGAATAAGGATGCAGATTAGTAGAGACCAGGGAAGTAAAGACAGAACAAGTCATACACATGTCTGAGGAAGAGGGTAGCAGAGAGGGGAGGGCACATGCAAAACACCTGAGGTGCGACTATACTTGGCACGTTGAAGGAAGGGCAAGGAGGCCAACCTGAATTGGACAGTTAGCAAAAAGAGAAAAGTAGTAGGAGAGGTCAGAGAAGTCACCAGAGGCCAGATGGTGTAAGGAATTTTATTTTGAGAGAGATGAAGGTTTTGAGGAGAGAAGTGACATAAAATGAGTTATTTTCTAAAGTATTATTCTAACTATGTAGAATACAGAGGGTCAAGTGTTGGGTACAGAGATTGGTTTAAGTGTTATTGTCGTAGTCAAGATGGGACATAGTGGTGACTTGGACTGAGTGTGTGTGTGTGTGTGTGTCTGTGTGTGTGTGTCTGTGTGTGTGTCTGTGTGTGTGTCTGTGTCTGTGTGTGTGCAGAGATGGAGAAAAACACAGACCAAGACAGAAAGACAGAGCAATTCATACCCATCAAACAGAGACTACATATTCTCTTTCAAAGAATTTTGAGACATTTATAAAAATGAACCATTTACTAGGATATCAATTAAAACTCAAACAATTCTAACGAGTAGAATAGAAATAGGCAACATCCTTCAATCACAATGAATATTAAGAGTGACTGAATAGACAACAAATCTAACCCACTGGAAAACTTTTAAAGTCCTGCGTATAACTTTTAGCTTATTGCCTGACAGTCCTTATTAAACTAGGATCCGTGTGGCCAGTCCTCTTTTTTACCCAGGTGTAGGGGAAAACTGGTAGGCTTACATTTCTCAGATATACATCTCAGAATAATTTTTTTCCAAGTCCAGGACTTCTTGTGATTTATCCCCACACCCTATTTCCAAGTATTTTTAAAATTATACGTCTCCTTTTTTTGTAAGTATATATATTTTTAAATGTCTCTCTCTTGGTAAAGTCTCTCATGCTTCTTTCCTTTTGTAAGTGTTACTCCAATTCTGAGTTTTCCTGTGCATACCAAGGCTGGAGTTCTACTGAAAGCCCCTCCACAGTGCCTACAGAACTGGGGTTACTCTCCAGTGTGAATCTGCTGATAATTTTTAAAGGATAAATTATCAGTGAAGGCCTTTCCACAATGACTACAGACATAGTTTTTTGATCATGTGTTCTCTGTGTGAATAAAGGTTAGTTCTCTGGCTGATGTCTTCCCCATATTCATTATATTTAGTTTTTCCCCTTGTATGAATTTTCTGGTGTCTATGTAGGTACACACTCTGGAAGAAGGCTCTTCCACATTCATTTATAAGGTTTCCTTCCAGTGTAAAGTTTGTGATGTTGATAAGAACAGAGCATGCATTAAAGGCTTTTCCCTACAGAGACTTGTATGGTTTCCCTCAGTATTAATTCACTTGTGCTTGAAGGATGAATTACTGAAGGCTCTACTATATTGATTACAGACATAAGTTTTCTCTCCTATGTGAGTTTTCTTTACCAGAGGGAATCGTCTTGGGGAAAACCATATAATTCATGCTGGAGAAGCAATTCATGGAAGTAAAGGCTAGAAATCAAGTACTCATAGAGCAACACTTATAGAACATGTGAGGATTCACACGTTATAAAACGCTGTGTCATGAATGAAGGGATGTCTTTAATGATTACTCAATCCTTAGTCAACATTAAAGATCTCACACTGAGGATATATCAATTCTACAGGAAAAGGAGAAAAAGTGCAGTTAGAGTTCACATCAGAATATTCATCCCAGGAAGATACTCAATAAAGAACTCTTTAGTACCCAAGTGAGCAAAAAATTTAGACTTTTGCTATATAGGATAAAGATGTAGTACTCTTTAAAAAGTTGAGTCCAAGGCTTCCCTGGTGGCTCAGTGGTTAAGAATCTGCCTGCCAATGCAAGGGACATGGGTTTGAGCCCTGGTCTGGGAAGATCCCACATGCCGCGGAACAACTAAGCCCCTGTACCACAACTACTGAGCCTGTGCTCTAGAGCCCGTGAGCCTCAACTACTGAAGCCCGCACGCCTAGAGTCCGTGTTCCACAACAAGAGAAGCCACCAAGATGAGAAGCCCATGCACCGAAATGAAGACCCAAAGTAGACAAAAATAAATAAATAAATTTATTAAACAACAAAAAAAAGTTGAGTCCAGAATCTGGCAACAAGTAATAACAATTAGATAAATCCTCTTCAATACATTTATACTTGCAATTAAAATTAAGCAAAAGTTGTTGAAAAACCTTAAAAGAAAGTATCTATCCCTACAAATTTGCTTTCAGATTCTTAAATTTTGCTTTTCTAATAATCCACTTAAAGCATAAAGAAGAAATGTAAGAAGAAATGTGTTGACCATCCACTATGAAAAAAAATTAATTTAAAATGGTTTTATTGAAATCATCTGTGATTACAGACTCATACATTATGTATCTTTGCTTTTAAGAACCAGTCACAATATTTTCATTCTACTTTATGTGGTAGACTTGTAATTTTGAGACTTAATCCTATTTTCATTGCCAGTTCTATATCACAACATTTTATTTTCATAGATTTTGTTGTTTGCTTACATTTCAGGAAAGGTACATGGATGATACACTTTCTAATCTCATGGACAAATAAGTGACTAGACGAATAAATTCAGAATTTAATTGGAATTTAGAATCACAGTGTTTTCCCTCAAACTCTGTAGAATGGAAAAATAAATATTTCTTCAATGAATAAACTGTAAGGAAAAAAGAATGGGAGGAGACATTTACAGATTAAATTACACTTTAAAGATTTATCAACCAAACAATTTGTAAATGTATTTGGGATCCTGATTTGAATAAATCAAAAGTGAATGTATAAAGCTGGGGATGATTTATACACTGATTGGCTACTGAGTGATATTACATAAGTGTTTTTTTAGGTAGAGTAATGGTTTGTAGTTATGTTTTCAAAAAAAGAGTCCTTATATTTTAGAGACATGTACTGAAGTATTTATGAAAGCAAGTGATACAATGCTTCCAAGATTAGGGGGAGGGTGGGTGGAGATACAGATGAAGCCAGGTTGGCAATGAGTTGATAACTATTGGGCTGGGGAACACGTACATATGGGTTTATTATACAAGTTTTCCCCACTTTTGTATGTATTTGAAATTTTCCATAATAGAACAAGAAGGGGAAAAAAGGGGCTAATTATTATTTATTCTTTTCTATAACTTTGTAAGAAAGATCTAAAAATACAGTTTTCTTGGCAAGAAAGGTATTATTTATTCCATTCTACTTCCAGCCAGAATGCTTATTGAATTTCTTTTGCTTACA